>NC_064811.1:180453779-180465847 GCF_023721935.1 Panthera uncia
TGGTAAACACCACAATATGTAAGGAGATGAAAGCTAGGTAATATTTTAAAAGCAGTTCATTAAAAAAGTGTTGCTTCGGGACTCCTGGGTGGCTCAGTTGTATAAGCGTCCGACTTCGGATCAAGTCATGATCTCATCATTCCAGAATTCGAGTCCCACGTCAGGCTCTGGGCTGACAGCTCAGAGCCTGGAGCCCGTTTCGGATTCTGTGTCTCCCTCTCTCTCTGCTCCTCCCCCACTCAAGCGCTCGTGGGCGCTCTGCTCTGTCTCTCTAAAGTAAACATTAAAAAAAAAATTTAAGTGTTGTTTCTCAAACTTCATTCTGCAGTTTTTGCATAACTTAAATGCCCTAAACCAGTTATATCCAGGTAATTTACCTACATTTCTCAGAATATCAAAACCAACAGCTGTGAACTTATTTTTCCAGAATCAAAGAGCTTGTAGTTGTACGTAAGAAACTATCTTTTTCATAGAGCAGAAACTGCAGCCAGACTAAAAAGAAATCCAAACACCAGACCATTGAATGAAGCCTCTCAGAAGACCATGGTTATTCAAAGACCAGCTCGGTCTTGCAGCAGTAACACGGCTGAGTGCAAAGCCTTTTTTTCTCCCCAAACTAAAGAATTTTCCTTGGACTCTTTGCCAACAAAACATCACAGATTTGTCTAAGGCTTAAAGGGGGAAAATTCTTGGTTCTATTGTACATCACTTACAGTAAGACTGAAAACAAAACAAAAATGCAAAGTTCTATAAGCAAGCAGTTCACGGGTCTATCCAGACCATCTCTGCAAATAGGAGGGACTTTTGCTTGTCAGAGTAAATCAGCATTCACTATTGCTGGGTGACTGCTTCTTAATTAAAGAATCCAGAATATTCTAGTGACTTGAATAAAAAAAAAAGATTTAAAGGAAAGATGGTAAGAATGTATCTTTATCACTGTAGGAACTCAGATTCAAGGTACAATCTTTATTCATCTACATACAATTTGATTTTTCACTTCCTACACTGACTTCCTGTAATAAAAATTCTTAAAATTTTCATAGCCTTTAAACTCAGGAAATTCTGAGTGCTCAGAGATTATCAAATAATATATGTGTAAGGGACATATATGTAAATTTGCTTCAAAATTATTTAAATATTTATCATCATCTTTGGAATCTTCTAAATACCGAAACATTAAAAATATTTATGCTCCAATGGAATAAACACATTCTTTGCAGACTGTATTTTTTTGATCAACATTTCATTCACAGAAACTAAAACGTAAAGATTTAGAAATCATTTAATCAGAATCTTGGACCAGCCTAACTGCTCTCTACAATACTGTCACTGAACCTGTTACTTCCCCAAATAGTCAATATGGACCCTAAAATAAATGCCTTTCAAAATCCAACAACAGGCTGTCCGATTCGGATACCGAAATGCACGCCAAGAAGTCTTGCAGGCAGGCAGTCTACACATGAAGTCAAACATGACACCAGTAGGGCTTGGGTGCAAACCTGCTCACGCTGAAGCCCATCCTCTGCCCCCTCCGCAGCCCCCAACACTCGTGTCCCCCTTCCACCCCACGCACCTCTGCTATACAACCTTGAGCTATACTGCCAGCACGGAACAGACAGTCCCCAACTTACAAGCAGGTTATTTCCTGAAGTTGATTTGGAATTTTATTCTAACTCAACATGGTATGATGAACGGTTCCATGAATTCTCTTAAAATAAAACACTACTTTTGTTAACAAAATTAATTTTATAATTATCCTGTAAACAGGGCCCATCCTTAGGAGAGGGGCTAACGCTGATGAGGGATGCATCTTCCAGTGCTCAGAGCACATGAGTTTATTTCACCCAACCTTATTCTGCAGGTGAGAAAACTGTGGTCTAGGGATTAAGTTAGGATTTCTAGTAGTGCCTCAGTTGCCTGAATCAAGGGGTCACCATTCACACCACATTCTATAGAAAAGAAATCCAGGGGTACCATTTACATCAAAGAGGATGGTAACAGTGTCCGTAGTATTGTGAAGTGTAGCAGCCCTGAGGACTTCCAAGTTCATACAACTACTTAGAGACAGAACCAGACTAGAACACATATCTTTACTCACTCTGGCTGACCACCATCTTGCCTCATAAAAGAATGGGTCAAAAAACCCACAAAAACTTAATGGTGCATTTAGGATATGACCAAATTTTTATCCACTTTAACACTATGAATTCAACTAACCTTAGGGGGAAATGACATTGAGTTACAGAATAATCCTGCTCCAAGAACATCAAATATTCTAAAAGGAAAACCTTCACAAACTAGAGACCAATCTACAGAACACAACTTGTAAAGCAAACAAACCTACAGGAGATGTCCTACACCAATGTAACAAATAGTCGGTGCCCCAAAGCTACAGACGAAAACACGAGTAAATATTTCACTTGCATTATCCAAACCCAAATCCTTCTTGTTCTTTATCTCCCACTGACTACACCGCAAAAGAGATAAAGTGATTCATAATTATGACTGCCATGTGCATCTGCTAAAACAAAGTTATCTGGTCCTGAGGCCAGCTTCATCTGTACTGATGTCATAACAGGAAAGCACTGTGGCTACCATCACTGATGTCAATTAAGATTAGGAACCGGGACATTCGGTACTCTACTGGGTCTCAAAGCAGATTACATTTTTCTACAGAGAGAACCTAGGCCCCAAACTAAACATCCTACGTTCAACATTTTTTTGTAACCTAGGTTCTCTCTATGATTAAGATAATCTAGGCGCGAATTAAAAACATTTTGGATTTCTCAACAGAGTAAATAACTAGAACAGTTCTGTTTCTGAAACTGTGCAACTACTTGTCAATCATCCAAATAATCAAAGGGATAGAAAGAAAGAAAAAATCAACACAGGTCAGGGGCGCCTGGGTGGCTCAGGCAGTTAAGCATCTGACTTTGGCTGAGGTCATGATTTCACAGTTTGTGGGTTTCAGGCCCGCATTGGGCTGCTTTGGATCCTCTGTCTCCCTCTCTCTCTGCCCCTCCCCCATTCATGTGTGTGCTCGTGCATGCTCACTCTCTCTTACAAATCAAATAAACGTTTAAAAAAATCAACACAGGTCTTTGAAAAAGTAGTGGCATAGGAATTATGTATTATAGAAGAAAACTACTTAATCCATGTAAGAGAATCAAAGAGATTAAACCTACCAAAAAAATATGTTCTTAAGAGAAATTACCTGCTATAAATTATATCATTCTTCCAATTTCCTAGGCATGTGCAACACACTCATAACTTTTCCCTCCTTTCTCCTACTTGATTTGAAAAGTTAACTTAGGTTGAGAAACTTATTTCTCTTTACTCCGTGACATGCCTGGATCCAAGAGTAAAAATTTCCCCAATTTCAATCTAACTTTCTTAATACATACATAAAAGAAAGCTTGTAGGACTATGAAGTGAAACCAAGGAACAGAAAATTTCATTCAAAAGGTTGACGCCATGTGAAAAAAGGACTTGAAGAGACATTTCTCCTAAGAACACATACCGATGGCCAACAAGTGTGTGTGAAAAGATGCTCAACATCCAAAGTCTTCTGGAAAATGAAACCAAAACCATGGGATACCATTTCACACCCATTAGCATGGCTATTATCAAAATGTTAGTGAGGATGTGAAGAAATTGGAACCCTCTCGAATTCATACTCAGAATGTAAAATGATGCAGCAGCTGTGGAAAACAATCTGGTGGCTCCTTAAGAAGTTTAACATAGAACTATGTAAGATCTTGTATTCCACTCCTAGGTATACACCCAAAAGGATTAAAAGCAGGAACGTGAACAGATAATTCTATACCCATGTTCGCTGCAGCATTATTCATAACCAACACAAGGTAAGCAATCCAAGTATCTAGCAACTAATGAGTGGAGAAACAAGACGTAGGACATCAATACAATGGAATATTATTCAGCCATAAAAAGGAAGGAAATTCTGATACATGCTACAAGTGGATGAACCTTGATAACATGCTAAATGAAATAAAGCAGACCAAAAGGACAAATATGGTACGAGTCCTGTTACATCAGGTACCAAAATAGGCCAATTCATAGAGAGTAGGATAGAGGTTACCAGGGAGCTGGTGGGAAAGTTGAATGGCAAATTACTCTTTCAGGAGTTCAAAAGTTTTGTGTGCACTGATGGAAAATTCTGGAACTAGACAGTGGTGATGGTTATGACATTATGGGTATAGTTAATGCCACTGATCTGTATACTTAAAAATGGTTAAAATGGTAAATTCTACGTCATGTATATTTTACCACAAACAAACCAAAGCAAATAATGAACTACAAGAGCCAGACTTGACAGCATAGCATGACTGGAACCTCAACTTTCCTAATCTACAGAACAGGGCGAAAATACTATATTGCTCACCTTGGAACTTTGGGCTCCCCGTGACCATCTGCTATCTCCAATGTTAAACCAACAAATGGAAGGGTCTACGCAACAGCACGCACCATCATACTGACCACCGTGGCACTACAGAGCAGCCTCAGAGAAGCTCTTCGGAGTTAAACTGTCACACAGAAACAATCCATTTATACATGTGAATAGGTATGCTAACTCAGCAAGTTTCACCGTTCAAATCTCCATTTAAATTCTCATCATAGTAACTAAAAAAGTCATGAAATAAATTATTTCAGAGAAGGGTTAGATTATGATAGCAACCAGAGTACATTTGCTAACAAAGATTTTTAGATGAAGTTGTTTAAAATTCAGAAGGGGAAACGAGGGTGACCATTGGGACCCATGGTCAATAGACACTGGGCAGGTCCAAGAGACTCCAGGTAAAGCAGCCTGGCCAGCCTGTGGGACACTAGCGATGGGCCCAAAGTCACAGTGAACACAAAACAGGCATTCCATAGTCAAATCAAGGGGCTTAGGTTCCCACTGGGCCCTCCAGACCATTTAGCTACCTGTATATGAAACATTCCCACTCAAGGCCCACTTAATGAGAAACTCCTTCTCCAGGGCGAAGAAATCTCAACTTGACTGCATGGATCCAAGAATAAGAGCTGTCCTTGTATTTACAGAAGTCTCGGACACAACGCTTAACATAAAGCAAGCATTCAATAAATGTTGACTATAAATCAGACTTTCTTAGCTATTCATTAAACATCACTCACAGGGATGGATCAAAACCAAGAAGTGATAAAAACTACGTGTGTGTGAGTGTGTGTGTGTGTGTGTATGAGTGTGTGTGTGTGTGTGTGTGAGTGTGAGAGAGAGAGAGAGAGAGAGAGAGAGAGAGAGGGATGAGGACTTTTAAAATCTACTCTTCAAGCAACTTTTGACATGCAATACAGTATAATTCATTATAGTCATAATGCTGTACACACATCCTAGAACTTATTTTATGAAAAATACAGAATGCTTCATGAAGCTGCATGCCATCCTTGGGCAGGACCCTCACTGATCTATCTTTCTAATCTTAGCATATGAGCTGCCCAAGCAGGTACCTAAACTTTTAATATCTAAATACAAATATAAAAAAAATAGCTACATGGGATACTCCCAACTCCTTCCTGAGACCTCACTGTAATCATTCTTTTGCAAAGCAATTTGAGCAGTCATAAAAATGGATCTTCTATAATCTTAAACAGGAACTTTTGGCAAGGCTGGGTGGCTCAGTGGGTTAAGTGTCCAACTCTGGCTCAGGTCACGATCTCCTGGTTCATGAGTTCGAGCCCCACATCAGGCTCTGTGCTGACAGCTCAGAGTCTAGAGCTTGCTTCAGATTCTGTGTCTCCCTTTCTCTCTCTCTGCCCCTCCCCTGCTCTCACTCCATCTCTCTCTCAAAAATAAACAAACATTAAAAAAAATAAATTTAAAAAAATAAATGGGAATCCTTGCATGTGGGCTTACTTACAACAACCCCCTTTCTCTGAAAGTACCTCCTTTTTACTCACTGAGGTGGGTAAAATGGAAAATGGTGAAAAATGGTGAATTGTCCTTCTGTGGACAGCTACCTCAAATGGGGTCAGATGGCCACTCCCCCAGCATTTGGGTGTGAAATAGCTTGTCAGGCACAGTGGGTCTGTTGAAGTCCCTAGAACTGGAAAACATAAATCCCAGCCCCGTGGAATTAGCCTCTTTCTGCCATGCACCCAGAAACAGATGAAACAAGTCTCTACAGAGAGAACACTACCCAAGTCATGAGTGAAGCAGAAATGAACAATGAGGAAGAATGACTGACCTAACTTGGTTCCTGACAACTTCCTTGACCTGAGCCAAAGTCGGATGTTTAACCAACGGAGCCACTCAGGCGCCTCAAGAATAGAAAGATTTTAGACAGTTAACAACCACTCAATAGCAACTCAACTGTTTAAATACATTAAGTGTGGTTATGTTAATATTTTGACAGGACGTAGAATGGGGCCTCCGAAAGAAGCACCCGGGTCAATGAAGCTCTTAAAACAGCACTGTGGGCACTGGCC
Source organism: Panthera uncia (assembly GCF_023721935.1). Taxonomy (NCBI): domain Eukaryota; kingdom Metazoa; phylum Chordata; class Mammalia; order Carnivora; family Felidae; genus Panthera; species Panthera uncia. The sequence continues at coordinate 180,460,245 of NC_064811.1, forward strand.
AGATATAAAGAAATGTTGCGGATCTGGGGGGCCCTCAAAGAGTACTACGGTTCTTCCATCCACTGTCGAAATTTCAAAAGTGATTAGCACAATGTATATACAGTTCCCTCAAATGAGATTGCCTACGGGTAATTAAATCTCCTGTTCTGGTGTTTTAAAGAGCTGTATTGTACTTGTTCTTAATTTTGGCTGAATTTACCATGGTTTCCTCAAGCTTATCAAGATTCTAAATCATTAAACATACATTTACTAAGAAGTGAACAAAAGGGTTCCCTGCCTGGCAAACACAACTCTTCACACTGTAGGGTTCAAGCTCCAAGACACCTCCTTTACTTGGCGTCAGAGGCACTACCCTAATTTTCTCCTCCTAAATTCACAGGCTGCTCCTTGGCAAATGCCCTTGCTGGCTTCTCTGACCAACTTTCAAATGTGGAGGGTAATTCATGGCTCAGCCCCTCACTCTCTTCTCTTCCTACACTCATCATTTTGCTTTAAATCTATTCTGTTTGATGAAAATAGAGTAAGGAATAGGGGGAAAGAGAGGGAGGCAAACCTTAAGAGACTCTTAACTACAGAGAACAAACTGAGGGTTCTGGAGAGGAAGTGAGTGGGGGATGGGCTAAATGGGTGCTGGGCATTAAGGAGTGTACTTGTTGGGATGAGCACTGGGTGTTATATCTAAGTGATGAATCACCAAATTCTACTCCCCAATATTACACTATATGTTAACCAGAATTTACATAAAAATTTGGAAAAATAAAGAATTTAAAGACAGCTTCAAAGAAATAAAATAAAATGAATAAATACATGCATTCTGGGGATTCCTGGGTGCCTCAGTCAGTTCAGTGTCTGACTTTGGCTCAGATCATGATCTCGCGGTTTTTGGGTCCAGCCCCGCATCAGGCTCGGTGCTGACACCTCAGAGCCTGGAGCCCACTTTGGATTCTTTGTTTCCCTTTCTCTTTGCTCCTCCCCTGCTCATGCTCTGTCTCTTTCCTTCAAAAATAAACATTCAAAAAAAAAAAAATACGTGCATTTTGTTTGATGGCAAGTCCGACTAGCATCTCTCTCTCTAGCCTGGATCTTTCTCCAAAGCTCCACATCTGAATACCCAACCGTTAATTCAACATTTGCACCTGTTTATCTAACTTACATCTCAAACTTCCTGCATCTAAAAAAACTTTGGGGCTCCTGGGTGGCTCAGTCAGTTAAGCATCCAACTTGGGCTCAGGTCATGATCTCCAGTTCATGGGTTCGACCCTGTGTCAGGCTCTGTGCTGACAGCTCAAAGCCTGGAGCCTGCTTCAGATTCTGTATCTTCCTCTCTCTCTACCCCTCTCCTACTCATGCTCTGTCTCTCAAGAATAAATAAATTAAAAAAAATTTTTTTTTACGAACTCCAGGCTTCTAGACTCACACCAATTCCTTCTCGTTCCAGTGTTCCTTATTCTCAGTAAAAGATCCGTCTATGCAGCCAAGCTCATCCCATCAAAAACCTAGCAGTCAGCCCTGATTCTCCTCATCAGCAAGTCAAATAGGCTCTCCCTTCAAAATATATTCCAAGAACAACAATTCTCAGGTTCACGATTACTCCAGGTCCAAGACACCAATTTCCTCTCCTGAAGGACCCAGTAAATCATTAGCCTCTTGATTCTTTAGAATACAATCTCCACAAATCAACAGAAACAGGCTCTCTGCATTGTAACTCAGCTCATTGCAAATCTCTCCAAGCCCTCTGTGGGCTGTCGTGACACTTAACAAACAGAACCACTGACATAAAACAATTAGCAACACATTAGCCTTTGCAACAGAGGTAACAAAAAATATCTTCAAAGTCAAGAAAGTTCTCCCTGTTCCTCAGAAACAGAAAATACTGCTTAAACTTATAGTCAACACTGAGATGCAGTGAAAGAATCCCTTAAAAAAAAAATCAATAACCATCCATTCATAAATCAATTGTGTTCCAACTAAATACTCTCTACTTCTCTTCTCATCAGACCTCCATAATCACCCTGGAGACTGGGATGGAAAACAAAGCCTTTGGTCTTTTGACCACAGATATTTTAAATTTCTGGTTTCACCTTAAAAAGAAAAGGAGACTGGAAAATAAATACTAAGTTTTGAATACATTATACCCAGTCAGCAAACACCTACCATTCTGAAAAGACTATCACTTTCAGACTGAAGTTCTTCTAGCCAGTATGGCTTCAACATAAAATGTATATCAAATATATCCAAAGAGTTGTTAGTATGTTAAATAATCTTCCTAGAAACTTCTGTTTAAAAGGTCCACAAATGCATAAAAAAGAATACTTACCAGTAAGTTGAATGCAGGAGGTGAAAGACCTACACTCTGAAATAAGACATGAATAAAAGAAATTGAAGTTGACACAAATAAATGGAAAGATAGGCCAAGCTTATGAGTTGGAAGACTATTGTTAAAATGACCACACTACCCAAAGCAATCCACAAATTCCATGCAATCCCTATCAAAATACCAATGGCATTTTCTCCAGAACTAGAAATAATCCTCAAACTTATATTGAGCCACCAAAGACCCCAAATAGCCAAAGCAATCACGAAAGACAACAAAGCTGAAGGTATAACATGCCCAAATTTCAAACTAAATTACAAAGCTACAGTAATCAAAACAATAGGTTATTACCACGCACGTGCACACGCGCATACACAGTGGAAGAGTTTAGAGTGCCCAGAAATAAACGCACACTTACATGATTAATTAATCTATGACAAACAAAGGCAAGAACATACAATGGGAAAAAGTCTCCAAAATGGTGCTGGATGTGGGAAACTAAGGCAAAAGAAAAAGTTAAATTTCCCTACTGCCTACAGCCCATTGACGAGTCCTTGAGACAGGCAGAGTGACCGTCCTCCTCTGGGAGCCCAGGTGCCTTGATGATGACACTTTGCTAGAGGCAAAAGGCAGTATTAGTTTAACATTATCCCAAACCGCCAGGATCCTGTTAGTCTACTTTAACACATAAAAATTCGTTTGGAAATTTCTTCTATGTCTACCCCCCAAGGTACATGTCGTCAATCATATGCCAAGCTTATGGCCCATTGATACACATAGGAAGGGTCTCATGACCAAGTTTTTACTAGACAGTAATAAATGACCTTTTCCTAACAACAGTTACCCCCCCCCCCCAGGATCCTGGAAACCTTGTTTCCAAAATACCTTGGAGGCTTATGCTATCTCTAACCCCTTCCCAACTTGAAGGTATATACATTTAAATCAGTCACCCAGTCACAACCCCAGTACAGCTCTTTCTGCCCACAGGTCCTATCACCATGCTTTAATAAAACCCCCTTTCTGTACCAAAGACATCTCAAGAATTCCTCTTGGCTATTGGCTCTGAACCCCAACACTTCATTACCACATCAGTGCTGGGAAAAGGCTAAAAGGATGAAACTGGGCCACTTTCATACACCATGCAAAAAAATAAACCCAAAACAGATTAAAGACCTAACCTAAGACCTGAACCTGTAAAAATTCTAGAAGAAAACATAGGCAGCAATCTCTTTGATTACTGAAAAACAAGTGCGACCACATCAAATTAAAAAGCTTTTGCACAGCAAAAGAAACCACCAACAAAATGAAAAGGCAACCTATTGAATGACAGAAGATATACACATTAATATCCAAAATATTAACGAACTCCTACAATTTAGCACCAAAAGACCAAACAATCTGATTAAACAATGGGCAGAGGACCTGAGTAGGCATTTTTCCAAAGCAGACATACAGATGGCCAACAGACACACGAAAAGATGCTCAGCATCAATCATCATTAGGAAACTGCAGATCAAAACCACAACAAAATATCACCTCACATCTGTCAGAATAGTGAGTATTTAAGAAAATTTACTTAAGAAAATTTACTTAAGAAAATTTAAGCAGCATCAGTAAGGATGTAAAGAAAAAAGAACCCTCCTGCACTGTTGGTGGGAATGCAAAACAGTGCAGCCACTGCGGAAAATAGTATGGAGGTTCCTCTAAAAACTAAAACTAGAACTACCATATAATCCAGAAATTCCACTTCAGGGTATTTATCCAAAGAAACAACACCAATTTGAAAAGCTATATGCGCCCCTATATTTATTGCAGCATTATTCACAATAGCCAAGATAAAGAAGCAACCCAAGTGTCCACCAATAGACAAAAAGATAAAGAGGACGTGGCATATATATGATAGACTGTTACTTAGCCATAAAAAAAAGAATGAGGGGTTCCTCGGTAGCTCAGTCGGTTAAGCATCTGACTCTTGATTTCAGCTCAGGTCATGCTCTCACAGTTGTGAGACTGGGCACCAAGTCGGGCATCCGGGGCTTGGAGCCTGCTGAAGATTCTCTCTCCCTCTGCCCCTCCCCCACTTCAGTATGCTCTCTCTCAAAAAAAAAAAAAAAAAAAGAAAAAAAAATGAAGTCTTGCTATTTGCAACAATATAGATGAACCTAGAGGGTGTTATACTAAGTGAAATAAGCCAGGGTAAAACAAGTATCACGACTTCACGTATATGTGTAATCTAAAAAACAAAAACAAAGCAAAACAGAATCATAAATACAGAAAACAAACTGGTGATTGCCAGAGGGGAGCAAGGTAGGGAGATGGGCCAAACAGGGGAGAAGGGTTAAAAGGCACAAACTCCCTGTTGTGAAAGATGACACAGGATGCAATGAACAACATAGGGAATATATTTAATATTGCAACAACTTTGTAGAGGAACAGATGTTAGAGTCATTGTGATCGCTTTGCAATATACATAAATGTTGAATCACTGCTGTACATCTGAAACTAATACTGTGCATCAACTACACTTGAATAAAAAAAAAATGTATAGGTCTTTGTTTAAATGACCTGTCAGCCTCAAGTTTTCAAACAATGATTCACTTTGTGTTCTCAGGCCTCTATAGGAAACAAGGCGCATCACTGTTTCCATTTGTCAACAATCTGTGACCAACATGAAATACAAAAGGTTTCCTTACAAACTAGAAATATTTAGAAATATATCCCAGCCTCATAAAAAGAATAACCTCCCAAATCTTGCTTTTACTGTATCTAACGTTTTTTAAAAGTCAGTCTCTACAACTTTTATCTCCCCCTAACAGAAGCCAGGAAGAAAACACTCCCTCCCCTCTACACTTTTCACACCTGTCTTCAGACACACACCCTCCCCACTTGACTGTCTCCTTACGGAATCATCTTCTGGCAGCAGGAAGGCAGCAGTGGCTCCATGCCATCCGTATCCTCCTGCCATGCTGTGACTATTTTTAGGCCAGCGGCCCCTCTCTGGTTCCTAACTTGGCCATAGGTAATCAGGAGGCAGTGAGAAACCCTTCAGAAGCCAGCCAAGTCCCGGTGGGATCGGCAACCCTCCACTGCAAGACTCTCCCAAGGGCTACAGAGGGGAATGCCCTCTCAAGCATAGCGGGGTCGTGGACCTTTGCAGCCCAACACACCCACTGGCCTCAGTTGGTCCTGGCGAGGCTGGGCTCCTATTCAAGATGCACAACTCATAGTACCCGTAATTTCACCAGGTAGAAAGAAAGAAAGAAAGAAAGAAAGAAAGAAAGAAAGAAAG
>NC_064811.1:180465857-180470996 GCF_023721935.1 Panthera uncia
AGAAAGAAAGACAGAAAGAAAGAAAGAAAGACAGAAAGACAGAAAGAAAGAATCAAAGCTAAGATTTCCTACTTTAATGAGTTTTAGTTGATATGCTGGGAAATTTAAAGCAATTCAGCATTGAGATTTTTTTTGCCCCTGAAATGTCATGTCCAGTAGCAACACTGATATTTCAGATTTGTTAACAACCCTGGAAAGATGAAGGTATTGATAAAAATACACAGAGGAAATTTTAGTCACCTTTCAATAAAGGAATAATATACCCAGATAGTGTGCTAAAAGTTAAGTATCTCCTTGTGCTATTTATAAATATAACCATATACTAGAATGTCTATAATTGGTACAGGCCTGCCAGAAACACTAAATATATCCGATGTTAAAACTCTACACCATCACGGCTACTCCTCTATTAAAGACAACTATAGTAACACAAATTTCAAGCCGAGTGGTTGGTTTTTCCAGCTCACGAGTAAAATGAAGTGTAAGAACTGAAACTAAGCTTGAATATGTGGCAACTGAAATTTGAAATTTCATCTTGTATCTTTCTTCCAAGGGCATCACGTCACATCTACATCTCATTTATCCCCAACTTGGATTTTGTAAGGACCTGTACATCTTTTGGGAACCCACAAGGTCACAGTATCAAGCATGTTTGCTCTCCAGATTTCTATTGAGAACATTAAATGAAAATCTCATGAAAACATTAAGGACAAACATTGAGTATTTGAGACCAGCCTTACTCAAAAGGGGAGCCGAGGAGTAAAGATTCCCTCACTGGTCCTGGTGGGGACATCTGCTTCTTGGGAGCCTTTGGCCCTGAAAGGGAGCACACCTCTCTGTCAGATATTGTATCCTCTATCCATTTGGGGGTGGAGGATGGCTGAATATGAGTGTGGGCCAGGAGAATAAAGAAATACACCATGGAACTCAGGAAGCAAGAAACCCAGCCAAGCCCCCTCTCTCACCCTCATAAGCAGAATAAAATCTCACTGCTCCCAAACTGGCTACTTTTTTTCTCAGAAGGGATTGTAGGAAGAGGAAGCCTAGGGAATCTTAAAATCTGTCCTCAATCGACTTGGAGGAATAGTGTCGATCCTACTTAAGATTCTCTCTCCCTCTCCCTCTTTCCCCCACTTACACACTCCCACTCTAAAATTAAAAAAAAAAAAAATTCAATTTTAAAAAAAGAGCAAACATACATATTGTTGTGTTAAAAGAATTTAGAGGGGCCCCCAGGTGTTTAAGTCGGTTAAGCATCCAACTCTTGATTTCAGCTCAGGTCATGATCTCACAACTTGTGAGTTCAAACCCTGCATCCAGCTCTGCGCTGACAGTGAGGAGCCTGCTTGGGTTTCTCTATCTCTGCCTCTCCCCTGCTTGTGCGCACTCTCTCTCTCTTAAAATTAAATAAATAAACATTAAAAAAAATTTAGAAATTCACAAATTGGGCCTTGTTTAGCTTTATATTTCTAAGGCTAATATTTTTTTTAATTTATTTATTTAGAGAGACAAAGAAAGGAACAGAGAGAGAATTCCAAGCAGGCCCTACACTGTCAGCACAGAGCCTGACTCGGAGCTTGAACCCATAAACCATGAGATCATGACCTGAGTCGAAATCCAGACTCGGACGCTTAACTGACTGAGCCAGCCAGGCACCCCAAGGACTCCATTCGAAATGGCAATCTGGAGCTCACTTACAGCCAACCAATCTCAAAGTGACCAAAGCCAGGACCTCATCTCTGTGCTCTCATCTGCACAGATGTGTGGGTCCTGATGGCATGACGGGCTGGCCCACAGTTTAAAGGCAGACATGAATGCAATGAAGATTTCAAGTTAGAAACGGGAGAGAAATGTTCTACCCATGCCCACCCAAATCATATGTGTGGAATTCAACAGCCCAATTTTTTAAAGTCAAGAAATTTCAGGATCTACTTATGTTTTTCTCCAAAAGATTTCAAACCCTGGGTAAAGCATTTTCATCAGTAGTTAAACAAAATGGGGTGCCTAGTGGCTTAGGCAGTGGAGCGTCCGACTTCAGCTCAGGTCATGATCTCACAGTTCATGGGTTCAAGCCCCGTGCTGGACTCTGTGCTGGCAGCTCAGAGCCTGGAGCCTGCTTCAGATTCTGTGTCTCCCTCCCTCTCTGCCCCTACCCCACTTCCACTCTGTCTCCATTTCTAATATAAACAAAAACATTAAAAAATAAAAAAGAAGTTAAACAATGTCTCCTATGGGATAACTTTCTAATTTAGCTTTTATACTTAAAATGGCAGTGTGATTGACCTTAATCCAGATTTGCAGTTTAGAAAGACTCTAGCCCTACAGTTCCATAAACGTAAGATGTTGTAGTTAGCTATCCGAACCTTACCCATTTTCTTACCACTATTCTCTTAACAATAAAGACTTCCAAGCATGAGATAGTTCTCATGTACCTTTTTTATATGCAGAACCTCCAATTAGCTACAAGAGGAGGAATCCCCTACAACAGTACTAGACCAGTGCCAGAGAAGCAAAGTGGGGGTCGGTTACTTCACACACCATTGCTGCCAATTTCCATATCCCAGCTGGAAAGTGACCTTTTACTACAAGAACTTCCATTCATTCAACAAATGCTGATTATTTGCCTACTACTTGCCATCTGCTCTGCTAGGGACACAATGGTGAAGATAGTCCCTGTCTTTAAGGAGCCTTGTAAGAGCCAATAGTGCAGTTAAGACAGGAAAGCACCAGTAAGTCATTACAGAATCTGCTGAAGCAGACCTGGAACGCAGACTAAGGAAATCCAGAGGACGGACTCCGCTGGTGCAGATATGGGGAGAACAGTTAAGTGTAGCTCCCTAAAGTTGATCAAGTTTGGAGGGAGGACAATGAACAGGCGGGTTGGCGTTTCTGAGCCTTTCAGGTTTTACCAACTAGTAATATTTCCCCTCCAAAAATCTGGAGGGGCACCATGAGAAAGCCAGGTCTTCATTTTGCTCCTAAGGACACTTAAAATGTCATCGAGTATGGCTGACATAATAGCTGAAAAACTATCTGAGGCTTTGAATGTCAAATCAAGAGATATGTGAGAAAAAGCTGGGTAAAACCGTGTTCAGCCCATCAAAACTGTCAAGTGAGGATGATCTCTCTGACACATTGTCAGTTCCTCCTCGTCTGCCCATGGTGCCAAGTCCATGAGGCCAGGATGGGGGAGCAGGCAGCCACCTCTTCCATAGAGATAAGAATGTCCACACACAGCACTTCAAAGTTCTCAAAGGGTTCTCATGTCATCCTCCCAGGTGATAGCCCCATGGGAGACACAGGTCCCATGACAGACCCCTTCTTCCCACATCTCTTCCCCTTTTGCAGATCTTTCCAGAAGTTGACTATGTTGCCCAAGAAACAGAGTTAATAGATAACAATGGACATTAAAACCCAGTTCCAATAGGTCTTCTCAGTCTCCTTGCACCTTCCTTCTGACAGTTAACACAGGTCAAGGAACATTTGCTAGGCACACACCAGCTCCATGTAACTGCCTAGACTTGGAGGGCATGCGTTACTCGTGGAGAGCTCCCTCATGTACTCGGTTACTGGTCACCCACCTTGCTCATAAAGGCAAAAATAATCTTGGCCTCATTTTCCTCCTCTAAAAACTGATGCAACAGTAACAACCCATTTCTTAGGATTAAGAGGTAAATGAAATTTTTTGGAAACTTTCTAACACATACAGTCCTTACTTACTACTGTTATACTGGCAACAACCTTGTGAAACAAGCTTTATTATTATCGTCATCATCACTGATGACCAAAACTTAGCAACTTGTTCAGTCAAGGCAACTTTCTGGGGAGATGAACATGTTCTAGATCTTGATAGCTGTGATGGTCACACAGATAGCGATTATATGTCAACACTCATAGTTGCACACTTAACCTAGCTGTATTTCATGGTATTTAATTTTATATCGATTAAGATTTCTCTTTACCTATCACGTGGCCAGTAAACAGCAGTATGTATATTCCAGAACACATCTATTAACTCATTTTGGAGCCTTAAGAGGATTTCCTGGTTCTTGTTTTATAATCTATTTTCCAACTAATCCTACTGAAAATCTTGCATGTTGACTACACCAACTACTATTTTTGTCTGATCTCAAGGACATCAAACCTGCCCTACTTATGCAGTTTCACATTTGACTATTTGCTCTTGCATATATGCACCTAAGCCCCCCTAGAGGACTAGGTCTTTGCCCATGACCCCGTAGGGCACTACAGCCACAGACCCAAACTGTCACTTTGAAAATCAATTTAAGGACCACATACCAGGGACCTACAGTCTCAAACCAAGAGACCTCAGAGAACCTAAAATAATACCTTATCTTGGTCAGCGTTCCTTCAACGCTTTTTTTTTTTTTTAATTTTTTAATGTTTATTTAGAGAGAGAGAGGGGGAACAGAGGGTGAACATGGGAGGGGCAGAGAGGGAGACACAGATTCCAAAGCAGACTCCAGGCTCTGAGTTGTCAGTACAGAGGCTGACACAGGGCCTGAACTCACGAACTGCGAAAACATGACCTGAGCTGAAGTCAGATGCTTAACCGCCTGAGCCACCAGGCACCCCATCAATGCTTTTTTAAGCCACTTAATAAAAGCACTATTCTAAGTACTCCTGATGGAGACGGGAAGAAAATTAAACTCTTACTCTTGTAGAAATTATGAATCCCATAATCAAGTAAGCTTTTTCATGAGAATCAGTAAGACATAGGAGAGTCAAGACAGTAAGACTAAGTTACAGGACACTACTGAGCCCATAAAGAGCTGTCTCTAGAAAAGTAAGCCACTGAAACCACGCCACCATGTACACACCGTGCCTGTCATGGAACATCGTCAAGGACTGGACAACTGGCTGAAGAGTAACCTGATGTAAAGACTCTGCATTCTTTTTTTTCTAACACATACATAGCTGGTTAAAGGAATTACCCCAAAGGCAGTACAAACTGTTGTATGGAAATGGGGTTAGACTGAGTACACAGGGCATTGTTTTATCTATCTATTTATTTATTTATTTATTTTTAATATATGAAATTTATTGTCAAATTGCTTTCCATACAACACCTAGTGCTCATCCCCAAAGATGCCTTCTTCAATACCCATCACCCCCCCC
>NC_064811.1:180471396-180576946 GCF_023721935.1 Panthera uncia
CTTTTTTTTTTTTTTTCCCTTCCCCTCCCCCATGGGTTTCTGTTAAGTTTCTCAGGATCCACCTAAGAGTGAAAACATATGGTATCTGTCTTTCTCTGTATGGCTTATTTCACTTAGCATCACACTCTCCAGTTCCATCCACGTTGCTACAAAGGGCCCTATTTCATTCTTTCTCATTGCCACGTAGTACTCCATTGTGTATATAAACCACAATTTCTTTATCCATTCATCAGTTGATGGACATTTAGGCTTTTCCATAATTTGGCTATTGTTGAGAGTGCTGCTATAAACATTGGGGTACAAGTGCCCCTATGCATGAGTACTCCTGTATCCCTTGGGCATTGTTTTAAGCTAAACTTAATTCTTTCCTGGAAAGTGTTAAATGCCCATGACCTTGTGTAGAACAGTTCAGACAGTTGCCCTATCTCTTCAAAGTCCACTTGTCTAAAAGGAAACAATTTTCCATTTGAATTCTGCCAAGTCCAATTGAAAAATGCCGTGTGCGGAGTTACGCAAGTTGGCACCTCACATCATACCTCCCAACCTTTGTTAAACATCAACTTCCTGTACCTTTTACGTGGAAAATGATTACCTAAGGCAGGCTCTCCCCCTGGCAAGTAAGAGTTCCTTAACAGAAGGTCAGTATATGTACAGATGTAACCCATAGGAGCAGCTCCAAGGAAGAAAGAGCTGACCCCTCTAAAATGGCCTACTTGTCAGGCCCTCATACCATGTATTCCTTAGAAGTCATTTTGGTAATACAGAACTATTGACCTTTAGGGCTAGAAACCATGACTGACACTCAGGGTGTAACTGTGGTTTTACGGGACAGTCTCTTCCCAGTTCTGATGGACCCCAGGCCTCACCTTCTAGTTAAATTTCTACCTGGGATTAACTCCACCTGCCCAAGAATTACCTGCCTCCATGTAGTTTCAAATAAGGAAAAAGGATTCAAGATATTTATGGAAAAATGTGTTTCAGAAAAACAAATATTAGCTCCTATTCAACATATATGGCCTTGGATAGCTATCTGTAAAATGGGTACATTTTACAATGTATTACTGTACAATCAAATGATTCAGAGTACTGTTTTGTGAGAATTTTCTTTGGTTCTTTTTGAATAAAGCAGTATAAAAACTGTAAAAGGTCACAGAAATGTAACAGACCATTGTAATGATCTGCAACTATCAACTTTCCATTTGTGCTACTGATCTTAGTGGCTTACAGGATTTAACATTCTGGTTTATGTTCTGCAGTTAGAAGATGGAAAAATAACAAGCCATAATTCTAAGCAATGTCATCTGAAATGTTACACTCTCAAACTAGGATGCTTTTGGTCCCAGTTCACCAATATGGAGACAATCCTAGCAACAGTCATTACTTTTTATGGCTTTAGAAGTAGTCAAGGAACAGCATGATACTGGGAGCACAGAATAGACCAGGAGAGAAGGCCTGGGTCCTAGTCCTGGGTCTCTAACTTACTTGTCATAATATAAAACATTTATGCAAATAGTTCCAGTCAATTTCCTCATGTATAAAATAGACCTCTCCCAACCTGTGCTGTCCACCTAACAAGGGATGGTGTGTTAAGTGAGTGAAAAGGTCCTTAATGTCCCATTTCCAAGGTACTATCCAAAAACATACAGAGTTATTGTTTCACTTTGATTTTAATCATATTTGTGTGGAGCATGTGTTTATGTGTCTATGTGTGTGTGTGTGTGTGTGTGTGTGTGTGTGTGTGTGTAAGTGGCAATCCTGGATTTTCATTTCCTTTTGCTTTGATTAAAAAAACACAGCTCAATGGGGCACCCAGGGAGCTTAGTCAGATGGGCGTCCAACTGTCGATTTCCGCTCAGGTCATGATCTCGTGGTTTGTGAGTTCGAGCCCTGCATTGGGCTCTGCACTGATATCATGGAGCCTGTTTGGGATTCTCTCTCTCCCGCTCTCTCTCTGTTACTCCCCTGTTTGTGCACCCTCTCTTGCTCTCAAAATACATCAATAAAATTCAAAAACAAAAAGCAACAACAAAACCACAGCTCAAATGTAACAAATTATCCTAAAAAATTATCAGGAACTCACTAAACTCAAACTCCGAAGAAAATCAAGAGGTGACGAAGCTGGAGTCGAAGAATAAATACACTCAACTGTTACTGGTATAAACCAATTCTTTTTTCAGGAAAAGTGATCATGCTCTTGTACCTGGAATTGAATTCCCAAAAGAGAGCAGCATCCACAGACCCAAGCAACCACCCTATCAAAGTTCGGGTGAGGAAATTAAATGAAACTTCCTAGCCATGAATCAGAAGAGATGACATATATTTGGCACTGTGGTAGAATAACCCCAGGTGGCAGGTATTATCCCCACTGTCCTCATGGGGTAACGGGGTGCAAAAGAAAGTAACTTACCGAATCCACGTGGCTAACACAGAAGATCTCAGACATGAACCCAGCTTGGTCAAATTCTGAAGTCTGTACACTCCTCATTAAACTCCTGTACCCAATGTACTGGACATCAGTAACATTTTTTCCAATTCTACAACAAAGTATGTGTCCAAAGTTTCAAACTGGACATCAGGGTGAGTAAAATCCAGCTAAATGTTGAAATACCTCCATTATTCCAATCTTAATAAAAATAAGATTAAAAAAAAAAAAAAAACAATACCTTGTCCTGGAGGCTTATATTTATATCACTTAAGCAGAAAATAATTTTCATTTGATTGTGTACATTTCAAATTTTAAGGGTTCAGCATAATAAGAGCTAACCATTTTCTGACACCAAAGTCATGCTCCAAATATAAAATCATTTAAAGTTTTTCCTGAAAAGAGAAATGCAGCATTTTTCCTATCTCCATTCCCATTTTATTGACTAGAAACTTCTTATGCTGGAAGTAAAATGAATTGGTAAATTCCTCCACACAGCTGCCATTAATAGCTCCATAAAGCACGATCAGAAGTTTTTAAGTCTTAAATTAAAAAGTCAACTATTAAAGAGCACAAAGTCAAATTCAATAACCAGCAAGTTTTGTGGGCCATCAAAAAGTTTTAGAGAAATGCAAAACTGCTCTGAAATAAATCTTACGAAGTCCAAGGAGAGAAAGAACAATCCCAGACTGAAAATTCATCTGAATTGCTTTTTAAAATGTAAATACAGGGGTGCCGGGGTGGCTCAGTCCGTTTAGCGCCTGACTTCGGCTCAGGTCATGATCTCACAGTCTGTGAGTTCAAGCCCCACATCAGGCTCTGTGCTGATAGCTCAGAGCCTGGAGCCTGCTTCAGATTCTGTGTCTCCCTCTCTCTCTCTCTCTCTGCCCCTCCTCTGCTCATGCTCTGTCTCTCTCTGTCTCAAAAATAAATAAAAACATTTTAAAAATTAAAAACAAAAAGAAAACGTAAATACATATTTCTGGAAACAAGAAACAGCCCGTCTGTATGAGAAATGGTGATGGTCTGCACCAAAGGAGAATGTAATCAATTATCACAAGTGGAATTAATTCGGTACAAGTATTTGCACATGAGTTTGCCAGATGTTCTGAGACTGGCACTTTATTATGAAACAGAACTGTAACTCCAAAGAAATAGGAACCTCATACCTTGTCCTAACTCCTACCAGCTTTCAGAAGGACACAGGGCCACCAGAGAGGCTGCCTCTCTAGGTTTGCCGGGTCTATCACAGGGGGTAAGGGACAGGACAAAGAGGAAAGTCTAGAAAAGCAGTACGTAAATTATTATCTCTGGCTTAAAAGACCTTCTAGTAGCTGTGACTGATGCAAGAAAGAATTTCAAACTCCCATGCCATTAGTCTCTAGATGATTTGTTCCAGGCTACATCTGGTGCAAATCATTACAAAAGTGCAAATACGCCCGACGTCATCAGGTTTAGACCCTGTCCTCAAGAAGCTTACAAGTTTCAACAAAAATACGTTGGAAGAGGTCACTAAAAAGATTATCCAGAGCAAGTAAGTGAAACTAGATAGCACTGCTAAGCATCCTGCTTCTCAACAATTCTGAGAGTAATCACGATCCACCATTAAGGAGGAAGAGCCTGTAGGTAACCAAAAATGTGAAAACAGACTTAGCTTTACCAAAATTTGCTCAACGTAGCAGGTAGAATTCTCAACACATGGCACAATGTTAACGATCTGGGAAGGATATTTCTAGGACCCTCGACACTAACATTCTCCATACTGCACTTCTCCCAACAGTTGAGGCTTTTCTGCTGACTCCTCTGAGAATGGGAGCCAATTCTTTTTTCCACGTCTGTGCCCTTCTACCTTGCACAACCAACATCTGGACCACAGGGAGTACTCAATACATAGTCTGAGTTTAACAGCAAGGATTCTTACTCGTGCCTTGTATTTACCATTTAACATGAAAACATAATTCTAACTATATAACACTCCACATAAATGGGTTCTACATATGGAGTCCAGACTGAAGATCTAATAAAACAAGTGCGTTTTTCTTGCAGATAGAAAAATGTATGCTTTTTCACCCATTTCTCATTTCTCCAATCCTTCTGACTCTATCACCAACAAGTAGGAATTCTGGGACCCTTGCCTGAATTATAATCTATTGAGTTAGATTAGTAGAAATGCGCACATAGAGTTCAATTCCCTAGTTTGCCTAGAATAAGAGGACTATAGTATAGCAGTTTACTAGAGAACTAAAACCCAGGCTTTTCATAGCACAAGGTGTTTTAACTGGCACTTATTCTGGCAAATACAACTCAACTGACTTGACAGGGTGGAAAGGGGGAGGAGATCATTTTTGAAGGTCTGCTCTTACATGGCTTATATCTATACAAGCTTCTATTTTTGTTCCATGCAGCTTACCAAGTGAGTTTTGTTTTAAAAGAAGATGCAGTTTTAGGGGTGCCTAGGTGGCTTAGTCAGTTAAGCATCTGACTGGATTTCATCTCCGGTCATGATCTCATAGTTGATGGGCTTGAGCCCCACAGCAGGCTCCACACTGTTAGCTGGAATTCTCTCTCTCCCACTCTCTGCCTCTCTCAAATATAAACTTTTAAAAAAAAAAAAAAAAGAGAGAACATGCAGTTTTAACTTGATGTCAATTATTAACAATCATGAAAACCATCTTAAGACACAAACTTAAGAGAATTTTTCATTTGTCCCTCAATACTTCTAAACACAAATGAACTGTTTATCTGAAATAAGGTGAAGAAATAGTGACATTTTCTTCAATATTGGTATATATGTAAATAATACCCACATAAATATTACCAAGTTTTTCAATTTTTTTTTAATGTTTATTTTTAAAAGAGCAAGACAGAGCATGACTGGGGGAGGGGCAGAAAGGGGGACACACAACCTGAAGCAGGCTCCAGGCTCTGAGCTGTCAGCACAGAGTCAATGCAGGGCTCCAACTCATGAACCGCGAGATCATGACCTGAGCCAAAGTCGGACGCCCAACTGACTGAGCCACTCAGGCACCCCAATGTTACCAAGTTTTCAATGCAAAAAAAAAGTGTAGAAGTAACCCCACAGTCAAGACGTAATGAACACTGCCAGTGTTATATAAGCCAAAATTATATAAGCTTTATGCTTAAACAAGAATATATTTTTACACCTCTCCTTCCTACTCTTAACAACTGCTTTCTCAATGCCAATTTAGGGCACCAATGTCCCTAAATGTTTTAGTTAATTGTAGAAGATCAGGGGAATCGTGGTTGATTGGCTCAAGAACATAAACATTAATTTTCTTTGCAATGACTATACGTTGAGAAGGTGCAAACATTTACACGTATTTAATAGAGCGAAGGGGCACCTGGGTGGCTCAGCCAGTTAGGCGTCCAACTTCAGCTCAGGTCATGATCTCGCAGGTCGTGAGTATGAACCCCGCATTGGGCTCTGTGCCGACAGCTCGGAGCCTGGAGCCTTCCTCGAATTCTGTGTCTCCCTCTCTCTCTCTGCCTTTCGCTCGCTCGTGCCGTGTGTGTGTGTGTGTGTGTGTGTGTGTGTGTGTGTCTCAAAACAAACACCAAAAAAATTTTTACAGAGTGAAAATACAGAATTTGATGGCTTTAAACCCCTCTCTCCATGGCACCTTACCTTTAAGACTGACACATTCTTAGTCTGTTTTGTTCTGCTTTTTTCTTCCTGTGCACACACAGTGCCAAGCTGGCCAGACCTCCCCTTCCACTTAGCACAACTCTTACTGCAACAAGAAAGGGGTACAATTTCGGGGAAACTACACTACCTGGAAGTTAATTTCCCAGTGACCACTTTGCCCTTTGCAGCTACTTTGAGAAACTTATGTACTACCTTCACATGACCTTTCAATGCTCAAAAAGAACTGAGTCAACCCTACTAACAAGTAAACATGTCTCCTCAAGACAAACTTTAAGGGACTTTAAAACGATCTTTAGTTTTACAACTTCAAAATGAAATAAAACTTCTATGTTAGAATAGTGGTAGGATTAGTGATTTTTCTTACTTTTACTCATGCAAGTAATACATACACAGAACATTCATGAACTTAGATATACGACTATTAGCAAGACTTAAATACAGTTTATCTTGAAATATTTTCTCTTCAATACTGGGCATAAACTGCAGGCTAAGGAAAACCTACTAGCTTTTTCAATTTTTTTTAAATGTTTATTTTTGAGAGAGAGAGAGAGACAGAGCATGAGAGGCGAAGGGGCAAAGAGAGAGAGAGAGAGAGAGATGCAGAATCTGAAGCAGGCTCCAGGCTCTGAGCTGTCAGCACAAAGCCCAACACGGGGCGCAAACTCATTAACCATGAGATCTTGACCTGAGGTGAGGTCGGAGGCTTAAAGGAGCCATCCAGGCACCCCCAACCTATTAGCTTTAATGAATAAATGAGGTGGGGCACCTGGGTGGCTCAGTCGGTTGAGCAACCAACTTTGGCTCAGGTCATGATCTCACGGTTTGTGAGTTCGAGCCCCCTATCAGGCTCTGTGCTGACAGCTCAGAACCTGGAGCCTGCTTCAGATTCTCTGTCTCCCTCCCTCTCTGCCCCTCCCCCACTCATGCTCTGTCTCTGTCTCAGAAATAAACATAAAAAAAAATTTTTTTTTAAATAAATGAGGCTGTTTGGGAATCAAAGATAGAGATGCAAAAATGGAATTCTGGGGGCGCCTGGGTGGCGCAGTCGGTTAAGCGTCCGACTTCAGCCAGGTCATGATCTCGCGGTCCGTGGGTTCGAGCCCCGCGTCAGGCTCTGGGCTGATGGCTCGGAGCCTGGAGCCTGTTTCCGATTCTGTGTCTCCCTCTCTCTCTGCTCCTCCCCCGTTCATGCTCTGTCTCTCTCTGTCCCAAAAATAAAAAACGTTGAAAAAAAAAAATTAAAAAAAAAATGGAATTCTGAAGGGCTTGAAAGCTATTTACTTAAGTAAAACACCTCTAGATTCAAACTGGCTTACTACTCTGTATTTGTTGAGCAAACCCTTTCTTCCTTGATTGTGTCAACATGATACGTCAGGGCAATCACCAATTGCAAAATACCTTGCTGTGTATGAAAGTGAAGTTTTACTGTATTTGTCTACAGAGTAAAGATTAGCCCTCAAATCTGTCATCCCCAAAATGGAAAAATCTTTTTCATCTGGAGCCAAATGAACAAAAAAAATCATGCATTAATATCCTGGATAACTGCCCACATAGAAGAGTTAGAACTGATTTCAAGTAATACTGTGGTCATTTCAGCAATCTTGTAGAAACTTGATTTAGAAAAATACATCTTAAAAAAATTTTTTTTAACATTTTTGAAAGAGAGAGAGAGAGTGGGGGAAGGGCAGAGAGAGAGGGAGACACAGAATCCGAAGCAGGCTCCAGGCTCTGAGCTGTCAACACAGAGCCCGATGCGGGGCTCAAACCCACGAACTGCGAGACCTGAGCCAAAGTGAGATGCTTAACTGACTGAGCCACCCAGGCGCCCCTAGAAAAATACATCTTTAGAAGAAGTCGTTGGCCAGTCGAACTCAGTAACTTGGTTATAACAGATTTCCCTAAGTCAAGTTTGGGGAACCATGCGTAAAGCTGGCTTTTCCGAACCAAATTTCAGGCTGGTGAAGTCATACGCCTTATGACCTAGTCCTTCAACTACAGCCCACAGTCACTCACCCTCAGTCTCTCCTCACCTCTCTAAAGGCCACAGTCACTGCTGTCTAAGTCCCTGCCAGGCCAGTGGGGGAGGTCACCTCGTGGTAGGCTCACCTGCCTGTAGAGAAAGTTGGGGTGCATTTTTAAGTGCCCTCACACACACACAGCACACCAACCTCACCTTCCTGGCTGATGTATGGTCCAGTGGTTTATTTGTGGGTCCTCAGACATGGAGAGCACCCTCAACGAGGCTTCTAAAAGTTCTCAGGATGTACTTAAGCTTCCATAGTATGGAAAGAGAACTCAAGTCTGGGAAGTCAGGAGGTTTTTTTTCCCCTCTTTCAATAGTTTCATCTATCAATAATATTGGAAATTTGGGACAACTTTTAAACTACATATACATCTGTCTGGATATCAAGACTCATCACCAATTCAGTATGGAACTATAACAATCATTGAACAGCAAAATACTACTACTACAAATGAGTAAAACTAGATGGATGGTGAGCCTAGTTGACATTATCACAGAACAACATACCTCAAACATTTTTGTTTCCTGTAATTCAAAACTTTCTGTTCTGATTTTGAGGAATGTTGTTCCTAATGGTATATACAATGCACAACTATTACTTATCAACAAACACAATCTGGTTGGCAATGGTCTCTACTCCAGTACACAGAGGTTGTTCTAATGGATCTGAAAAGAACCTTACTCAAAATTAAGGGTACATGGGGGGCAGGGGGGTTCTTTTAAAAGTCATCTTCTGCCACGGTCATGTATTTAAGCTAGGATTCAAAAGTGTTAATTATGTTTTTGAGAAAGTCAACAGACTTGGCTACATTAAAATCTAGAACATCTCTAAGTCAAAACCACTATAAACATGTACTACTGGTCTTTATAAGGCCAAGACATAATGGGGAAGAAAGATATGCAACATGAAAGGTGAAAGATTATCAATCCATAAAAGTTCTTATGAATAGAAAGGTATTAATACCCCAATAGAAAAAAATGTGGTCCTACATTCAATTAAAAAGGAATAAAAATTAAAAATAACTTAATTTTTTTGGTATACATAATTTGTAATAAAAGAAATGGAAATTTAGATATAAAGAAAGCACTGTTCACTTATAGAGCTAGAAGAATTATTTTTCCAGGGTGCCTGGGTGGCTCAGTCATTTAGGCGTCTGACTTCCAGCTTAGGTCATGATCTCACAGTGAGTTCAGGCCCTCGTCAGGCTCTGTGCTGACAGCTCAGAGCCTGGAGCCTGCTTCAGATTCTGTTTTTCCCTTTCTCTCTCTGCCCCTTACAGGCTCATGCTCTCTCTCTCTCTCTCTCCTTCAAAAAATAAACATTAAAAAAAATTTTTTTAATAAAAGGAATTATTTTTCCTTTTAAGAGTGAGCCCCCATGTTACAACATTATAGTAACACAAGGACTCTCAGAGTGCTAGTGGGATCATACTTGTGTAAAACATTTTTTGCAAAGCAAATGGTCCATCTGTCTCCAGAGATCTTTGAGCCATCAACTGTATTTCAAGGACTCCATCCTAAGGAAATATGCCCTGTAGATAAGGTTTTATAAAGGATATTTGTTGCAACAGTATATATTTAACAGTAACTGGAAATAAAAGTTCAGCTTATAAACAACCATGTTACCTCTATATAATGTAACATTATGTAGCCACTAAAATAAAACTCTTGCAGAACTGTAATGATAGGTGAGCTTTTTCCTAAGTTACGCAGGAAAAAAAATCAGCATGCAATCTGTACATGTATAAATGTAATTATAAAAAATAAACCTATTTATGTTATGTGTTAACAAGCATGAAGAAAACATTGTGATTATATTTGGGTGGTGGAATTATTTAACACTTATACTTTTTCTGAATCTACCTTTTTTTTTTTTTTTTTTTACAGCAAGCATTACTTTAGAAATTGGAACAAAGCCATTTTGAGGAATGTTGTTCCTAATGGTATGTACAATGCACAACTATCTCTTATCAACAAACACAATCTGGTTTGCAATGGTCTCTACTCCAGGACACAGAGGTTGTTCTAATAGATGTAAAAAGAACCTTACTCAGAATTAAGGGTACATGGGACATGCTTTCTAAGTGGTTAAGACTAGTAACTGAAATACCAACAAAGAAATCTAGCCAGAATTTTATAACCCTATGAAATAATCCCAAATTGCAACCATGTATTACTGATACAGAATGGAAAGGCGCAGCTCTTCTCCAAGCACTATTTTCTCCACATAAAGACAGTTTTAAGAAGTGGAAAAGTTGGCACGAGTTAAATATATCTTAAACTCAATTTCTACTATGTTTTTATTTCTAAGGATAAGTAGTTCCAATCGTTTCTTTGTATAATTTCTTTTTTTTTTAATTTTTTTTTCAACGTTTTTTATTTATTTTTGGGACAGAGAGAGACAAAGCATGAACGGGGGAGGGGCAGAGAGAGAGGGAGACACAGAATCGGAAACAGGCTCCAGGCTCCGAGCCATCAGCCCAGAGCCTGACGCGGGGCTCGAACTCACGGACCGCGAGATCGTGACCTGGCTGAAGTCGGACGCTTAACCGACTGCGCCACCCAGGCGCCCCTGTATAATTTCTTTATGGAATGCTGCATTTAAGAAAAATATCAAGAAAAAGAACGATAAAGAAAAAGAAAAATACCAATAAATGCATTTTATACATTGCAAAGCACTATACAAATAGGGAGGGCATCACTGTTTCAATTTAAATTGTCCATCATTTCCTGGCCCAATGATCCCTGACAAACTAGTTGGTCTACCTTATTGCATTTCCAAGCGCTTCAGTTCTTCTTCAGGTTAACCACACACAGTTATCTGGGTGTTATCTAGACTCCTTAAGGAGGTCATAGGTTCCCAGGAAGCAGCGACTCATTTCCTTTTTATTCCCCTCCCTCCCAGATTGCCGCCCTCCTTCCCTCCACTCCTCACACCTGCACCCCACCCTCCACCCCCAGGGCTAAGGATTTAGTGGGATGGAGATTGAAATCCCTTCACCTGGCAAAACCTGAACGCTGCCTGTTACACCCCTCCCCCGTTCTGCCTAAGACTTTGATTTTATTCAAACAAACACACTGGATTTCCTTTCTTACACACCCACTGCTGAATACTCCGTTGTAGTTAACAGAATATGTGAAAAATTACGTGAAAATTAATCTCTCCTATTCTTAGTCTAAAATAAGTTATTCCAAGTCAAAGGCAACAAATAACTTAGCAGCAAAGAGTACGTCTCGAAAACGGAGAAGAGGATGTAAGGTAAGAAAACACATTAGTCGTCAATCAGGTGACCTTACTTTGGAACGGATTTTTCTAGAGAGCTAGGAAAGCGCAAGTGAGCTGCAGGAAGTAGGCAGGCTCGGGACGGAGGGCCTTGGGAGTTGCAGCAAACCTCAGGAACGCCACATTTTCAGCCCCGGGTGCTTTAGCTGAGAATGGGCCCAAGCGAACCGCACCGCGCGAGGCCAGGACTGCCGGCCCCGCGGGTCAGGTGTCTGGTGGGTGGCTTCCGGCTGAGCAGATGCCTGTCAGGCTGAGTCTACTGGAAACCCCTCGGGTCACTTTGAAGGTGACAGCTACGGAGATCCGCATCCGTCCCCGCCGCACCAGCTGAGCTGATCCCACGTGAGACCCGCTCCCCGCACAGCCTCCGCTCCACTGCGGGTGCCTCCCCGCTTCTCCCCAACTTTGCCCCCACCCAAGCCCCGGGAATACCCGCCCCCTCCCTCAAAGCTAGTCCCGTCACCCTGTGACGGTCGCGTCCTGGAGGTCCCCTCGCCACCCTCGCCTGAGATCTCCACCTCGGACAGGCCGGGCTGCGGGAATCGCCTCAACTCCGCGCTTACCCGCAGCTCCTCCCTCCTCCTCCTCCGGGAGCCGAGACGCAGGACGGGGGAAACCAGGACTGCAAGCCCGGGCGCCCTCCGGACCCCCGGCGGAGGCGCTCCAGGCCCACCCCGGAGGCCCGCGGCGCAATCAGTGCCCGGCGGGCAGCGTGCGCACCTGGGGACACACGGCCAGGCCCTCACCCCACCCCCGCAGGCCAGCGGAGGCTGCAGCAGCCGGGCGGGAACCCGGAGTCCGGGGCGTCCCAGCCTCCCCGCCTCCCGAGCCGCTGGGGGTGGAGCAAGGGCGGGGAGTTCGGGAAACTTGTAAATAGAAAAGCGCCGCCGCCTCTGCCCCCCCACCCCCGGGCCCGCAGCCTCCCCTTCCAGGCGGCCCCAGCCTGCGCCTTGCAGCTGGAGACAAAGGGCAGGCGGCGACCAAGGGGGGGCTGTGCCCCGAGACACTTGCAAGTCGCTCGTGGCTGTACCTCGGCACGCAGGCCAGGGCGGCCCCAGCCGCGCTCCGCTCGGCTCCGCTCGGCTGCGCTCGACTCTGCTCCGCTCGCAGGTTGGCGGGCTCGGCCAGCCGCTTCGCTGCCCCCTCTTGCGCTCCCGCGTCCCAGTCCCGAAGCCCCGCAAGCTCCCGGGCTAAATGCCGACGCGCCCCAGACCCGGGCGTCTGCCCGGGACCGCGCTGCACCTGTTGCCACGTGCGACGCGGCGCCCCGGGCTGCTGACCGCGCACCTGCCTGAGCCGCGCGTCCCCAGATCACGCAGGTCCCCGCGGGCGACTGGAGTTCTGCCTACTCCCGGCTCTTGCCCCCTCGCTTATCCGTGCGAGCTCTCTGGCTTCCAGCTAGCCGTGGGGCATTGCAGCGAGGGCGGGCCGGGGGTGGGGGGAGGGAGTGGGGAGGTCGCAGAAGGATCGGGGCGGAGGTGTGCTAGGAACCAGCACTGATGGTCTCTTCAGAGTGTCAGACTCCTGGTCTGTTTTAGCTTCGTCCTACTAAGACGTTTACTAGCAAACACCTAGTAAAGGTTAAAGAAATGAGCTCCTGCTGTTAGATCTTAGAATAAAACGTGTACAGAATACAACACCAGGGAGATAAACGAGGCCGACCCACTTTTCTCTAAACACAAATGAGGTCCTTCTTTGCTAAACTGAACGAATTTCATCCATAGCTGTCCATTACGTTCATAAAATGTTTTATTCTATTGGCATATTTTTAACTGTTAAATGTCAGACAACCTGAGATCAAAATCTTAAATATCTTTTTTTTTTCTTTAAGTTATTTTGAGAGCGAGAGAGCACGTGAGTGAGCAGGGGAGGGGCAGAGACAGGGAGAGAGAGAATCCCAAGCAGGCTCTGTGCTGTCAGTGTGGAGCCATAAACGGGGCTCGATTTCATTAACCCTCAAATCCTAACCTGAGCTGAAACCAAGAGTGGGTGGCTTAACTGACTGAGCCACCCAGGTGCAGGAGACCAAAATTAAAACAATAGTAATAATTAACTGGTTTGGACTTGCTAAAGGCTTTTTAAGAGAAATAAGTCTTTTCAGAGAATTAATCTGAGGATACTGTGTTTAAGTTTTCTATACTATCAACATTAGATCAACTAACAGATGTATTGTCATTTATAGTTGCAGACTTTTCATATGTACAATGTCCCAATATTTCCTCAATAAGACCCAAGTAAATAGATCAGTTTATTATCTCCATTTTTCAGTTGAAGAAAGCTCAAGTGACTTACTGAGGTCACACAGCTAGCCAGAGGTAAGTGCAAAGGCATCCGGCCTAAGTCATGACCTAGTCTTTTTATTCTACTGTGTGACAATTCTTGCTTGCTTTTGAAGTACTTATTTCAAGGACAGACATGGAACGTATCTAGGACTTTAGGAAAAGGCATACGATTATTTTTAAGCAGATACAGCTTTAAACACCAATGAATGATCCTCCCTTATGCAAAAGCACTAAAACCAAAACCCAAAAACAAACCCACTGACATAGTTCCTGCAAGTGAGGGGGCAATTATGCTAATTAGCAACATGCCTCCTTCCTCAACAAAATAGTCCTAGTGTTAAACATATCATTTAATCTTTATAACCCTCATGTGACCCAGGTGATTTGGTCCAACCCCCTATAGTTCTATTGTGTGACTTAGCTATATCTGTAAATATAGAACCTGTTTTACTTCATTTTTCTGAGGGATAAATTGCAGGAAAGGAAAGAGAAAAAAAACACCCCTCACCTAAGTAATTAGAAGCAAGTTCTGTGGTCATTGGGAAATCTGAATCTTTGCTTCTAATTGCATGCACATAAAAACAGAAGTTACCTTCTAGGGACATCATCAGGGACTCTGTCAAGGCAAATATGCTTGAAGTGGGGCCTGCTGACTTTTCTTTCCATGTTGGCTCTGGGCATGTTGCCATATTCTTGATCTCTGAACTCCAGTGTTAACCTGCTCCAGACTCCAGGAACCTGTTAAGGGTCAGATAATAACTCCACACAACTTAGGGGTCCTTTGTCCTTAAGAAAAAAAAAAAAAGTTACCAGAATTTTTTTCTGTACTAGAAAAATGCAAATTGAAACTACATAGAAAAAACACTTTTTCATTTATCAGAACTGCAAAGATTGAAAAGTTTGATAACCACTGCGTGTTAGCAAAAATTTGGAGAAACAGGCAGTGACAATGCTGATGTGCATGTAAATTAGAATGACCTCCATTGAGAGCAATTCATACTACGTAACGAAACCGTAAGTGCACATGTCCTTTGAGGCGGTAAGTCTAAACATAATTCATCTTTCAATACACAAGAAATGGTAGATGTGTATAAGCTTGTCCATTTGATGACAATGAGGAAAAAGAATGACGAAGAATGGGGGAAAAAAACTAAAATAAAATTTTAATTTAAATAAATATGTGGGGCACCTGAGGGGCTCAGTCGGTAAAGCGTCTGTTAGACTTTGGCTCAGGTCATGATCTCGCAGTTTGTGAGTTCAAGCCCTGTGTCGGAGCTCTGCGCTGACAGCCTCAGATTCTGTGTCTCCCTCTCTCTCTTGCACTCTGTCTCTCTCAAAAATAAGTAAACATTAAAAAAAATTTTTTTAAAGAAAAAAACAAGTGTGTTACATGGCAATGTTAATAAGCACTGCTCTATGTTCTAGTAATTAAAAAAACTTTAAAAAAAGTAAAAGCTCTATGTACTTTTTTACAATGTTATCCCAGACACTTTATGTGCACAATTTTTTAAAAATTCAAAACAATTATCTATAGTATGCTACATTTTCTTTTAAAAGGGAGGGATTGGGGTGCCTGGGTGGCTCAGACGGTTGAGCGTCCAACTTCGGCTCAGGTCATGATCTCACGGTCCGTGAGTTCGAGCCCCGCGTTGGGCTGTGTGCTGACAGCCCAGAGCCTGGAGCCTGTTTCAGATTCTGTGTCTCCCTCTTTCTCTGACCCTCCCCCATTCGTGCTCTGTCTCGCTCTGTCTCAAAAATAAATAAACGTTAAAAAAAACTTTTTTTAACTATAAGAATATTAATCCATATTAAAAAAAAAAAGGAGGAATTAGGGGCACCTGGGTGGCTCAGTCAGTTGAGCATCTGACTCTTGATTTTGGCTCAGGTCATGATCCCAGCATCATCGATGGAGCCTGGAGTCGGGCTCTGTACTGACCACGGAACCCACTTGGGATTCTCTTTCTCTCTCTCTCTCTCTCTCTCTCTCTCTCTCTCTCTCTCTCTCTCTTTTCCGCCCTATCTCCTTCTCCTCCACTTGCCCACTCTCTCTCTCTCTCAAACAAATTTTAAAAATTAAAAAAAAGGGCAATTATACACTCTTGTATGTAAGCATATATACATAAATTTGTATAAGCATAAAATATTTCTGAAAAGATATGTCAGAAACTGACAATATTGGCTGTATCTTGGGAAGGGACCTTGGCATCTGGAGGGCAGAATTTGACAAGAAACTTTTCACTAGATATAATTTTGTATTTTTTGGATTTTGAACCATGTAAATAGTGATACCCATTCCAATATTTAAGAACTTTTCACTGCTTGAGGTTTTGACATCAAGAATGACTAAAATTCTTTCCCTACTAATTTCACTTACAGATAAAATAAGTTGTCAAATAACACATGTGTTGGTGGGGAGGAGGGGGGGAAAGAAGAATGCCTAATTGATGCTTTCAAACCATTTCTTCTCTAGTTTATCTAGAAAGGAAGTATTCGGTACATAAAATTCTAACATTCTGTGATTATGGTGAAATGATGACTTAGCAAATTCGTTAGAATTTTATTAACATTGACATCTCCCTGGAGTAGAGTTTTCAGCTAATTTTCTCGAAGTTGCGTTCAATCAGAAACGAAAAAAAGAATTTCAGGCTCAATTCCCAAAATGGAAACTACAATACACTGATTTAAGTGGTGAGAAAGTCATGGAGTCATTTTATTCCCAAACTTGATTGCTTTTTAAAAATTAATTACTTATTTATATTTACTTATATCTCCACTACATTGAATGAGGGGTTTGAATAACTCTAAAAGATAGTCACAGTAAATTAAAAAAAATAAATAGATGTTTAGAAGTATAAAATAGGATCCAAGGCAAAACTTACAGGTAAGAGTAAACATACAAATGAGTAACCAAAGTAAGCCACTGAGCTTCCTGGTAGCCAAGTGCCCCAACCAGTTACATAATTGCTGTTTTCAGAAGAGGCTGAGAGTTCTTCAAGGGAAGCAAAGCTCTTCTTAGCACTAATTTCAAAAAGAAAAATTTTTCACTCCTGTTTCAGATCAACATTTCCCGAATAGAAAACACCAATATATATAATATGGTAAGAAACTTCATGTGGTTATTTTACATAGCGGCTTTGAAAAAAAAAAAAAAACAAAGTATTATCATAAAATTTATCTCAAGATGATTTACCCACTCAGGGACTAGGCCAATGTCAATCAAGCCTTATAACAGCAAGGACTGATTGTAAATAGATATGTGTGTGTATAGCAGTTTTTTCATATATCCTTCTGAAAGTCAAGCTCATGGTAAAATTCTAACATGCCCACAGATCCTTTGCCTCAGAGTGAGACGCAGTTGCTTTAAACGCATTCCAGAAATTATGTAGTCAGCCAACCATTTGATAGGTGCTGAAGAACTGTAGAAGTAACAAAGACCCAGAATACTGGAATTTTCTGACCCTGTGGATGACCTTTTTCCTATTTCTGTTGACAGAAAATGTATATTGCAAATAGCCACATGACATTTAAGTCCTGTGTCCCGAGATGGTGAGACATGCATGGTCAAATACACACATTAACTAGCTGTAGCAATGATTGCAAGAAAGCAGTATGAGACCAGTCAATGGTCTTGATTTATTCACAAATAACTCCCGGGTTTCTCATTATCCATCCCGCTTCCCAGTGGACTTGGAGACTTAAGTAGACTCTCCTATCAATATTCCAGAAGGGTAACTATCAGGGTAGGAATGTTCTTGTGTAGAAGGCTGCAGATTTGTAAATCAAGTATCTATCACAAGAAAGAACTTTCTTGTGGCAAGTTCAGAGCAGTAGCAATAAGGAAATACGGTTTCCCCTCTTCAGAATGACTTGAGAGCATCTGAGAAACTCTTTCATCCTCCCATATCTTGGAAGGCATCTTCCACAATCCTTCTATTCCATTTATAGACTCTGTAGAAGGAGCCATTCTTACAGCATGATGCCAAAATTATCTTAGCTCACACACAAACAACTTGTCCTGCCATTCTGCTTTTGACCTCTGCATATTAGGAAGAAATTAAGAAAAATATAGCACCACCAGTTTGTTATGCAACCACTTTGAAAATGTTTACTTTGAGTGCTTAAAATGTCATGACTCAAGAAACTACTGGTGTGTGTAATCTACTCTTGACAATGAATCATAACTGTGTCACACTTGGAATTGGTTAATATTTGCTCCAATAAGATGGAGTCTTCCCTTAAAAAGGGGATGTATTTTCAATTTCAAACTATTTATTGCTTCGTGACAAATGTAATAACAAGTCTGTGGCTTTGAAGTCTCATACCTATGGCACTATCCCAGTTTACCTAGACTTTTTGAATTTGCTTTTAATGTATGCCTCTGGCTTGTTCTCTTGGCCAAATGTAAGCCCTTAGGGAGCTGGGGGCAGCCTTCCAATTTGCCCCCATCCCCTTTAGGCCCTGCCAACTGATCAGTGATCCCCTGAAAAGAGTGCAAATCCCTGAGGCCTAATGGGTTCAGTGTTGCTGCATTGTGACCAGCCTCCAGGCCTGGTCCACTGGTTGGCTCTTTATGCATTCCTTTTGCAGTTTTTGGTCTTGATTCATAGTTGCCAATCCATACTTGACTCTGCGATCTTCCCCCTTGCAAATGGTATGCAGTCCAATGGGCTCCGTGCTGTAAATTCTAGCAAATGTTTGCAAATCATAATGACGTAGGAAGAGTCATAAACTAAATGAACAACAGCATTTAGCTCTCGTGCTGTTAGACAAGCGTTCCTCAAAATATAATCACTCTTCTAAATATAAACATGGGCTGGCAATTCAGAAAAGAGCCAATGAAAGTATTATCATCGTTATTCCTTCCAGCCAGTGAGTAGGGTAATACTACGTTTGCCTGAAACATACTGCAGTGTTCCAACGTTGTAAGTCAGGGCCTGATTAGTTATCAGCAAGTAAGACAATCTGACTTTGGGGTATCTAGAACACTGGCAAGTCAGGTTGCTGATCCAGGACAGTAATTTAACACGACCAAAGATTTATCTGTTTTGGATAAGTACACTTCTGATCTCTTTTTGAGTACCTACAAAATTATGGTTAATCCCCACTAATTTATAATTTGATTATCTGCTCTAGAAACCCACAACTAATTGTTATTTGTTGTTTCTCAGGAAAAAAATTATTGTTCACAAATCTTAAATAGGAGGATATGTCTACTACAAACAATAAAAAAAAATACTATTATCAGTACAGAATTGAGGACACCAATTGGAGTTAGAAGATTTAGTTTTGACACCTAGATATGCTTTACTCGATCTGACTTGTCTGATCTCTGTTTCTCTTTTATAAAATTATTTCTTTAGATCTCACGGGGTTGTGAGGATGAAATATGATATTATCCACGTATTTATGATTTGTATATGAGCTCATGTTTGGAATTCCTAATAACACTCATTTCCCTTCCCACTGGCCTATGAACTTGAGGCTACGGAAGGGTTTGCATTCACAAAATATCATTCCGTCCAGCGTACTAAGACCTGCCATCCTTCCTCATGTCAGCCTCTTTTTCGTGCCCAAAATGTTCAAGGGAGTAGGCCAGTGGTCTCTAAACCATTCCTCTTGTACTTCCTTATCTATAAGAAAAAATTGAGCATCCATGCCCAATATTCACTTATTTATAAATTATATATGGCACTAGAATACTAATATGTACACAATAAACTATACGCAAAAATAGAAAAGAATAAGATTAAAAATATAGATGGACAGACAGGTAGCTAAATAGAAGGTCTCATATTTTCTTCCCATACCCTCCAGATAGTCTTGGGTACCAAGAAATCCCATTTCTCTCCATGGTCTTTAGTGCAGAAGAATTTTCCATTGCTAAAAAATTGGAAGTCAAAAATACCACTTTTAGTGTAAATACCTAGAGTTACCTATTTTAACAGTTTGGCATTCTAAGTAAACTTCAGCAGGCTTCTATTTTAATAGAAGCATGTACCTGGAAATAAGACTTCAAATATTAATTTAACTAGTTCAAACCTCGTGTCCAGAAAGATATGGCTGATTTTTTTTCAACTTTCTCCAGTGTGTTTTTCCCAGCACAAGCAATACAATTTTCCACGAGTACAGACTGGGTGCCCTACAAATTTAACTCAGTTCTTAGCATCAGATCCCATAGGCTAAGGGCTCAGTCTCACAGGACTACATCCGCTTCAGATGCCAATTTCAAGTCTAGGCTGTCACTGTGCTTCTGACAAAATGCATAAATGTTGGAGATCCCCATGACGTCCTCCTCGGGTTGGATCAATTTGTAGAGAGGCTCACAGAACTCAGAGAAACATTTACTTATATGTATTGGTTTATTAGAAAAGATATAAAGGACCCGGGAGAACAACCACATGAAGAGATACGCAGAGTGAGGTCTGGAAGGGTCCAGACTACAGGGGTTTCTGTCCCCATGGAACTAGGGTTTGCCATGGAGGCATTCACCAACGTGGAAGTTAACCAAAGCTTGTGGTTCAGAATTTTTCAGAGATTAATCTGCCACACATGCCATTCCCTTCCCAGAGGTTGGAGGCTGGGGCTGAAAGTTTCAATCCTCTAATCACCTGGTCTTTCTGGTGACCAGCCCTATCCTGAGGCTATCTAAGGGTCCCATCCTAAGTGACTTTATTAGAAAAAACTCTGGTGTGCTCAAAAGGGGCATCTTATGAGTGACAAAAGATAACTCCTATCATTTGGGAAATTCAAAGGGTTTTAGGAGCGTTGTGCCGGGAACTGGGGTCAAAGACCAATACATATATTTCTTATTATACCTTACCTTCAATGTAAAATAGAACACAGACACAGAAAACCATATGAAACAAACTCATGACTTAATAAATATTATAAAGTATGGGGCGTCTGGGTGGCTCAGTTGGTTAGGCGACCGACTTCAGCTCAGGTCATGATCTCACAGTTCGTGAGTTCAAGCCCCACATCAGGCTCTGTGCTGACAGCTCAGAGCCTGGAGGCTACTTCAGATTCTGTGTCTCCCCTCTCTCTACCCTTCCCCTGCTCATGCTCTGTATCTCTCTGTCTCTCAATGATAAACGTTAAAAAAAAGTTTTTTAATAAATATTATAAAATACACATTCTGATGCCACCTCAGTCAAGAAATAAATAGAATGTTGCCTCCCTCCTGATGATTACTCCTCCTTCAGCCCATTCTGACTTCTGTGGTAATCAATTTCTTGCTTTTCCTCATAATTTTGTCATCCATGTATCCATTCCTAAACACTATACCTTAGTTTTCCTATTTGTTAATATTTATTTTAATCTCTATGTTCTCCTTCCCTCTTTCTCTCTCTCTCCCTCTCTCTGCACCACCCCTCCACCCCCCACCCAGTTCTCTTGGCAGTAGATTTGTTGAAGAAATGGAATCATTTGATCAGTAGAGTTTCTTACTGTCTGAATTTTGCTGATTGCACTTCCTTGTTCCTTTAGCTGGTGGTTGGGCCTACAGGCTTGATAAAATTCAGGTTTGATTTTAGTTGGGGAAAGAATACCTCATTGATGGTATCATGTTCTTTCACCAGGAGGTACAAAATGTCTGATGGACTCACTTTTTATGATGTTAGCAGTCATCTATGCTTAATGCCTACATTCATGATTTCATTACAGTTTGCAAAAGAATGATGTTAATAATTCAGTCATTCTTTCTTCACCTATTTGCTGGAATATTTCTATAAAAAGAAATATGCCCTTCTGTATTATATAATTACCCAATGGAATAGTTCATAGTCCTGGAAAGAGGAAAAATACTTGATTCTTTCCCTATGTTTCCCAGTTTTAAAAAAATAATGAGTTGTTTTCCTGGAATCCTATAAAGGTAACTAATTAATGGGTCACTGTTTTTTGTTTCAATTATGAAATCATGTATTTCAAACCATTATAGTTATCAAATTTTCTCATTTTTGGCCTTTGGGAGTTTCTTTACGTTGGCGCCTAAGGCCTTATCACATAATAATATTAGTAACCTTTAAGAACTTCCTCGCTATCTGATACGATATTATTTTCCAGGAAGATCTTGTACATTTACTGACCCAGACTTGGAGTAAGCCATTTCTCTAAGAAGCCGGTTTCTTTCAGTGGTAAAAGATATTCCTAGATCACAATCTGGGTATTAAAGAATTTCATTGATTTTAGGTTAGTCACTATTTCAGGGACAGAGTTAGGCAATATTCTATAACTGTACCTGTCATCTATTGTGTATATCTATACCTAGACAATATATAATTTTTCCCCACAGAGAATCTTGGTTTCCAAGGACAAAGAGGTGAGAGAATTATAATGTTATTCAGTTATTAATTTGCTTAATCACACAGTATACTCACACAAGGCCCCAGAATATAACACCATTAATACCATTTCCAGTAAGGTTACTAAAAACAACTAATATTTTTTGGTTTTGTTACCCCTATTATTTTTCCATGTTTTAAATGTATTTTTTTCTACATTTTCGAGTGTATTGCCATCACAGATTGCACTTTCTCACATCCTTATTTAGTCCACATGTACTACCACACACACACACACACACACACACACACACACACACCTGTATATACCTATGTGTATGTGTGTTTAATGCTTACCTGTAAGTCGTATGTCTATATGTCTCATCGTTATGGTTGTCCAAGGCTTGTTCTCAAGTAGATTCCTCAGCAAGTGCTCATGGGAACCGTATCCCTGAGTTTTTGCACAGCAATAACATTTTGAATGCAGCCTTTACCCTCGAAAGCCCTCAACTCATATTTTCTTTGTCTTAAATGTATTAGTTCATTTTGTTCTGTCTAAATCATTACTGTCAAAAAGTTTGATAGCAAATCTGAATTTTTTCCCTTACAAATGGACTTTTTTGCCTACATGTCCACAATAATTTTTTTCCTTTTAAAATATAGTTTAATTATAATATGCATTGATATTGTTAGTTCTGG
This sequence comes from Panthera uncia, assembly GCF_023721935.1. Lineage (NCBI taxonomy): Eukaryota > Metazoa > Chordata > Mammalia > Carnivora > Felidae > Panthera > Panthera uncia. Next base: position 180,494,052 of record NC_064811.1, read on the forward strand.
GTCAGTTTTTATAAATGTTTAGTGTAACTTTTCGATGGTGTCAAAGTTTCAATTTTTTTTTTTTTCATTTTAGGAAAGTGTCCTTGGTTATGGGAGTTAGGGAAGTTGTTGTGTTGTTTTGTTTGTTTGTTTGTTTTTTGTTTTGTTTCAAATTTTTAAAATTTATTTATTTTGAGAGTAAGAGCCCAAACAGGAGAAGAGCAGAGAGGAGGGACAGAATCCCAAGCAGGCTCTGAAACATCACCACAGAGCCTATTGTGGGGCTCAAATCCATGAATCTTGAGATCATGACAAGAGCAGAGACCAAGAGTCAGATATTTAACCGACTGCACCAGCCAGGCACCCCAAGGGTCTTTTTGATAGCTATTCTGTTCCTTGCTTTAGTTTCTTTTTTAGGGACTCCCATTAAATATAAGTTATATCTTCTTTGCCCATCTCTGACTTTTTCCTCAAACCCTTTTAATATTTTTCCTTCATTTTTTTCTTTTAATTTTTTCTCTTTTATTTTCTATTTTCTTTTGATTTTTAAAAAATGTTTACTTATTTGAGAGAGAGAGAGAGAGAGAGAGAAGAAGAAGATCTGAAGCAGGCTCTTGAACTCAGGGTTTGTGAGATCATGACCTGAGCCGAAGTCGGATGCTTAAGTGACTGAGCCACCCAGGCGCCCCTTATTTTCTATTTTCTTAAGGCATATCTCCTGTTTTTATTTATTCTTGTGTTCATTCTTGTGTATCTTTTAGTGTAGTCTTCGCTTCTGAATTGATTTTATTTCTACTTTTGACTTTTCCCTTGATTCTAGCATCTCATTTCTGAGATTTTCTAATTCTCATTTTTGTGCTGCCTCATATCTTTTATGATTTTTTAAATGTCTTTTATTTATTTATTTTTTAATGTTTATTTTTGAGAGAGACAGACAGAAAGACATAGCGTGAGAGAGAGAGAGGGAGACACAGAATGGGAAGCAGGCTCCAAGCTCTGAGCTGTCAGCACAGATCCTGACGCGGGGCTGGAACTCAGGGACCGTGAGATCATGACCTGAGCTGAAGTCAGACGTTCAACCGACTGAGCCACTCAGGTGCCCCAGATTTTTGAAATGTCTTTTAGTTAATGCTGAAATTGTTGTTTTTGTGTAGTGCTTAAAAATACAGCAGCTTAGTTTCTGAGATCTTTTGACTCTGTTCTTCCTCACTTTCATGTGGACCCTCTCCTTCCTTTGTCTCTATTGTCCCTGTTCTACTCAATTAGCATTAGTATCCCAGGAGTTTCTCCTCTGTGTAGTGCTTGCCCTGGAGTGGAAATTTGGCTAATTAGCTCTGATCATTCATCGTGCTCCTCCAGACACTTTGCACCCCCTGCCCTTGTCATCCGCAAAACTTCTTCCGGTTTCACCCGCTATTCTCAAAATGAACCTCCAAGACTTTGCGTGAATGTTTATTGGCTATCTCGAGATTCTCAGATCTATCAATACCTCATTGCTTCCTTTTGCGTTCTACTATACAGCTGCTGATACCACCAGCTCTTGTAGCTGTCCTTAACTTTCCTCAATTACAGTGTTTGGGGCTTCATGCACATACTCTATTCTCTAGTTTTGTTATGGATGTTGCCCATGGGTTTTGATTTTACTGTCCTTGTTCCTCTGTCTGCTTTTATGTTCGGAAATGATGACCTCTCATCTTCCAGGCACAAATGACTCTCAAATGGAAGATTTTCATTGCCACAAGACCCGTATGGTGGGCGTTCCTTGTCAGCATAGAGAATAAATTGTTTAGGCAGATTTGTAGAAGCCCCCGTGGATGCTGAAAGGAAGCCATAGAGAAAGAAAAGGATAAAAGCAGAAGGAAAACAGCCTTTTTTTTTTTTTTAAGTTTATTTAGAGAGAGAGACAGAGAACACGTGAGAGCACTCAGGAGGGAATCCCAAGCAGAACCCCAATCCCAATCCAGGTCTCGAACTCACAAATTGTGAGATCAAGACCTGAGCCGAAATCAAGAGTCAGATGCTTAACTGACTGAGCCACCCAGGCGCCCCCGGAAACAGCTTTCCTTCGAGGACTATTATGAGCTACATATTTTGCTAGTAGTTTCCATACTCGTTATTTCATTTGAGTTAATCTGATGATCACCACAACTTTTTTGGAATAGGACCTAAATCCAGGTCTTCATAAGTCCTATGCTCTTTTCACTTGGAATTGTGAGAAAATTTAAACTTTGTGAAGGAATAGGAATTGACTCAGTGCAACGGAATACAGAGAACTGCTCCAGCATTAGAGGACCTCATGAAGTCCTTGTGTTTTTGTAGAAACTAAGTCGTGCGGTTGGACCCTTGAAGTAAGGTTATCAAAATGATTAAAGTGCAAAGGATCACATAGGTAAAAATAAAAAGGATAGGAAAAATATATTTAATAAAATGTAAAAGGAGTATAAAGGAGTAATAATAAAGATACTACTATCAAATCAGATAATTCAATAGATATAGAAACAGGAGAGAATGTACTAATTTAAACAGCAGGAAGTGGTGACTTGATAGGTAGCATGGATTTAGAATTCCTTCATTAAAATTCTGAGTGACTAAGATTAATTAAGGTCATGATAATAATAATACCAAACCCTGATGGTGTACCATGGACTATTTAGGCATTTTACACGTTTCATATGTTTATTTTTCACTACTCATAACAACCCTATTAAGTAGAAGTTTTAAAAAGTTTTTTAAGTTCCATTTAAAATTAAATTAAATTAAAATTAAAATTAAATTCCATTTAAATTCCATTTGTTAACATACAGTCTGATATTAATTTCAAGTGTACAATATAGTGATTCAACACTTCCATACATCACCTGGTGCTCATCGCAAGTGACCTCCTTAATCCCCTTCCCCCATATTTCACCCATCCCCGACAACCTGCCCTGTCAGTTTGTTTCGTATAGTTATGAGTCTGTTTCTTGGTTTGTCTCTCTCTCTCTCTCTCTTTTTTACTTTGCTCATTTGTTTTGTTTCTTAAATTCCACAAATGAGTGAAATCATATATTTGTCTTTCCCTGATGACCTATTTCACTTAGTATAATACTCTAGCTCCATCCATGTCATTGCAAATGGCAACATTTCATCTCTTGTATGTGTGTGTGTATATATCTTCTTTATCCTTTCATCAGTCAATGGACACTAGGGATGTTTCCATAATTTGGATATTGTAGATAATGCTGCCATAAACATTGGGGTGCATGGATACCTTTGAATTAATATTTTTGTATTCTTTGGGAAATACTTACTAGTGCAATTGCTGGATTATAGGGTAGTTCTATTTTTAACTCTTTGAGGAATCTCCACACTGTTTTCAAGATTGGTTGCACCAATTTGCATTCCCACCTACAGTGCAGGAAGGTTCCCCCTTCTCCACACCCTCATAAACACCTCTTGTTTCTTGTGTTGTTGATTTTAGCCATTCTGACAGGTGTGAGGTGGTATCTCATTGTGGTTTTGATTTGTATTTCCCTGATGATCAGTGATGTTGAGCATCTTTTCATGTATCCATTGACCATCTGGATGTCTTCTTTGGAAAACATCTCTTCATATCTTCTGCCCATTTTTAATTAGATTATTAAATAGGTATTTTACCCATTTTATAAATGATAACATTGAAACCTAATCTGGTTATAAAAATGCCCGATGTTGCACAGCTAATAAATACAGGATACGTTAGAAACCAGGTCAGTCTAACCTCCAAGCACGAAACAACTGCACCTTTGTAACTCTTCCTAGTTATGTGTTTGATTTATTTTTGTGCTTCAGTCCCAAATGTATAGCTCAAAAACAATACACAACTTTAACTCTAATGATAATTTTTAGTTTTTTTATTTGTTTATTTATTTTGTGGGACGGGGGGAGAGAGGCAGAGAGAGAGGGAGACACAGAATCAGGAGCAGGCTCCAGGCTCTGAGCTGTCAGCACAAGGCCTGACGTGGGGCTTGAACTCAGAGTGCGATTTCATGACCTGAGCCAAAGTTGGACACTTAACTGACTGAGCCACCCAGACGCCCCTCTAATGGTAATTTTTCAATGAAAAAGGCCAGGAACAACTGTACAGTCTGCTGTTAAAAATCTCTCAACAAAGGAACACTAGAGTCAATATACTCAGACATATAATGAGGTAATCTTGTCCCCACTATCACAACACAGAGAATGTGAACAGATCTGACTTTGCATGTTACACGGTTGAATACGGACAATTTCAACGGAATCAAATAAAAACTAGTTTTTACACACAACTAGAAAACAGAATCTGCCATATCAACAAATGCATTCAATACCTTGGAATAAATTTAATTTGAAACACAGGGTATTTTTTTAAATTAATAAATCCTAATGGAAAAAAAACTTAAAAACATAACTAAAGAACTATGCCATATGTTTATTTAGAGAAACTAAGTAAAGACACCAATGTATTTTTTATTTTAATATATATAGATTTGTGCAGTACAACTACAATACCACTGAGAATTAGCAGTGAAAAATAAATGGAAGACAGTATCAAATCATGTTCATAGATAATAAAGATGGATTCAGCCTAGCATATTTGGAAAATAGAATACACTGCCACAATGATCAAAATCATATGGAATTGAGTTATCATAGTTTGAAATATGAAACTGACCCAGAACGGAGACAAAGCAAACATACGGCAAATGATAACCACTTACTACATTGACTTCCAAATAGTTCGCTAGCAAGTTGGAAGGAATCAACTTAGATACATAAACACATGAGACTCAAATACTACAATAAATTCCAGCTGCATCAAAGAGTAAAAGAATTTTTTAGAAACTGAAGAGTAGTTATTTTTCTCAGATGTGGCGAGAACATACACTTCTAATCACTGGAGAAATGAAGGTTGTTACCAGGAGTATGATGGAGTCATTGAACATGCTTTTGAAACTTTTAATTTTCGTGCAGCAAAATAAAAAATAAAAATATTATAAAGGAAAATTTCTAATATGGAATATATATATTACAAACATAACCTGGTAATAGATTTCTCCCAAGAAAATATGAGAAAAATCAATGATTATGTAAGCCAATAACCACTTTCCACTTGATGAATGCTCACAAAGTTTACATTCAAGAAAATATAAACTAAATCATCACGTTTAAAAAAAAAATTCCCTGTTGTATTAAAAATGAAAAAGAAAAAGGCAAACCTAGCCAATTTGAAGTCTCCCTTATATACTAAAGAAAGAAATTAAAAAATTATAAAACCCAACCTTGACAAGTCTTTGGGGGAGAGGCAGAGGGTATACTTTATGTATTAATGGTAGAAATATTAAATGACTATATCTTCCTTCAGGGTAACCTATTACATGTTCTTTGACCCATTACCCATTCCCTCTCTCGGAGGGAGGAAAACTAATATCAAAATTTTCAATGCAGCATTACCTATAATGGAGAAAATTAGCATTAGTTCAAATGCCGAAAAATATTTAAATAAGTAAAACCATCATATATTACCATATACAAATTAAAATGACAAGTAACTGGAAGGTGTAATTCACTGGAAGTTGCAAGATCATGTTTGTATGAAATAAAGTAAAATAAAAGAACTTGAACCCATGATCATGGTACAAAATTATATAGAAATATAGAAATATAATTGATCTACATCAGAAAAGGATTTTGACTGATATAAATGGCATAACATTGTTCCTTACGTTTTTTTAAAAGAAAATTCAAATAGTTACAATAAGGATATGTGACATTTATAGAACACTTGCTATTTGATAGGCATTGTTCTAAGTGTTTTTACATCTATTAATTTGATTTGGTCTTTGTAATACCCAATGTGCTGGGTACTATTTTTAAGCTCTATATTATAGATAAAGGAATTGAGGTGAAGAGTAGTCAAATAAATTACTCTAGGTTACAAAGCTTAGCTTAACTGTTCCAAAGTTAACAGTGCCTTAAGAATCGTTTAGATGAATTCCATTTGCTGGTTGCTTTAACTTGGACCCAAATTTTGGGGACCTTATATCGTTTTTCAATATTCTTATTCATTTCTCTAGTGTGAAAAAAAGTAAAAAAAACCCAAAAATCTCAAGAGCATTCTAAGAAGTAAAAACAATGAATTGTTGAATATAGAATTCGAAAGAATAAAGTAGAACCATACCCGCAAAAAGCTTATTTAGGGAGATTAAAATAATAGTACTATAGTAGGGGCACCTGGGTGGCTCAGTCAGTTGGGTGTCTGACTTCAGCTCAGGTCATGATCTCACAGTTCGTGAGTTCAAGCCCTGCATCGGGCTCTGTGCTGACAGCTCAGAGCCTGGAGCCTGCTTTGGATTCTGTGTCTCCCTCTCTCTCTCTACCCTCCTCCACTCATGCTCTGTCTCTCTCTGTCTCAGAAATAAGTAAACATTAAAAAAAATTCATATAGTAAACATACTCTGGGATTCAAAAGAGAGCCTTCTTCATAGCAATATCCCCCAGTACACACACACACACACACACACACGTGCATGCACAGGTACACATGGTGTCCTCTCCCTCCTTAGTCCCTGACTCATCAATTGGCATAGACACACCACACCCCCTGGGCCCCAATAATCCTATAACTTTGAGGAAATCAAGCACTCTCTCTGAAAAAACAGAATCTCCAGAAAAAAATCCACATGACATAATAGGACTGGCCATTTTATCTCTAAGGAAATGGACTAACAAATCATTGCTTTGAAAAGGGGAAATTTTCCCAATTACATTGATTTCAAGATTTTGGTAGGTTAACTGTTTCCAGGTCAGTCTGACCTGTCAGACTTCTTTGTTGCTGCTTGATCAAATTATTCCTTATCTTTCATTCAGAGACCAAGGTGAACTGGAAGCTGGGAGATCCTTGAAACACTTTTCAAAAAAACATTGTAGGCTGTTGATATGTCTTCTGTTTTGTACCCAAGGTAAAAATGATAAGCCAAAAATAATAATAATGATAATAATAAAGTTAAATTTAATCTTAGGTTCACGGACCCATTGTGGATAATAGGTTTGTATTATTTGCGTGTTTGTGGTGAAGTTCAGAGGACCGTGAAAATAGGATCTATAATAAACCCATGACTAGAATTTCAGGACGACAGTCATAAAGCAAAGACTTAAAAGGTTTCATCATTAGACTAATTGGAATTCATTTGATCCTCCAATGTAACAAAATCCTTCTGTCTACTTTCCCAAGCCATTGTTCTTTGCATTAAACATATTGGCTTGTCGATCATTAAATATTCATTTTCTGCAGTGCCTTTTATATCGATCCTGGGATGTCCTTAGGAAAAGCTTTCAGTAGGTTCAATAGTTTTGAAAGATACTTAGGTTTACTCCATGACTGGCAAATATTTTTCTTTCTTCTTGCTTCAAAAATGGAATATTAGAACTTAGATCTTTCTATCTAGTCTGTAGTCTCATCATTAATGAAGACTTCAAGTGATACTGAGCTGCAACTGAACTGTATCTATTTATAAGAATATTAAAATATTTGTTGCGGTAAATATTTAAGAAAGGCCAACTATTATTATGGAAAAGAAATATATGGATACACATGTAATAATCACTTTCCTTTTTCCAGTTTATGGGGATATAATTGACATATCATATTATATAAGTTCAAGGTATGTCCTATTCTTTTATCATAGCTAATGCCAAAATATTTATTAAATGAATATTATGTTTTCTGTGTGCTTTACCACACACAGATACTCTTTAAAAATCCACTGTATAAAGTATGACATAATGTACAAAATGTAGTTTCTGTCTTAAAAATTCTAATAGGTAGTAACTATTTGAAATTCATATCAAAGATTTCCTCCTACTTCACTGTTCTTTTAACCAGTGATTTTATTATTTAGACCCCATACACTAATTTTCTTACTCTGGTTGTGATCTGAAATTGCAAGTACCTGTGAAGTACCCTGCCTTTTCCTCTATCATTACACTTCCCTTAAAAGTTGCAATAGGGGTTCCCCGGGTGACTCAGTTGGTTAAGTGTCCTACTTCAGCTCAGGTCATGATCTCAGGGTTCATGGGTTTGAGTCCTGCATCAGGCTCTGGGTTTGAGTCCTGCATCAGGCTCTGAGCTGTTAGCTCAGAGCCTGGATCCTGCTTCAGATTCTGTGTCTCCCTCTCTCTCGGCCCCTTCCTAGCTCATGTTCTGTCTGTCTGTCTGTCTGTCTCTCAAAAATAAATAAACATTTAAAAGATTTAAAAAAGGAAAGTAAATGAATAGGAAACCACAGACTGGGAAGTGTATGTAAACATATACCTGACAAAAGACTTGTATTCAGAATTTTAAAATGACCACTACAACTCAGTAATAAAAAAGACACAAATCCAAAAAGAAAGTGAATAAAAAACTTTAAGAGACAGATGACAAAGGAAGTTTTATGAATGTCCAATAAGGACAGAATAAAGTGCTCAATATTGTTAGTTATCAGAGAAATGTAAATTAAAACTGCAATGATAAATGAGAAAAGGAAAAGAGAGAGAGAGAGAGAGAGAGTCCAAGAAACAAACTCTAAATTATAAAGAACAAACTATTAGTTACCAGTGAGTGGGGGATGGGTGAAATTAGGTGAAGGGGATTAAGAGTACCCTGATCATGATGAGCATTGAGTAATATATAGAATTGTTAAATCACTATATTGTACACCTGAAACTAATATGGCCTTGTATGTTAACTGTACTGGAATTAAAATACAATTTTAAAAAACTACAATGAGATATCACTCCATACCCAACTACAATGGCTAAAATTTAAAATATTGAAAGTACCAAATATTGGCCAAGATGTGGTAGGACTCCATAACTTGCAAAACGGTACAACCACTTTCACAAAAGATTTGGCGATTTCTTATCAAGTTAAAAATACATCTACCCTATGGCTCACAAACTATACTCCTAAGTATTTACCAAAGAAGAATGAAAACATACATCCACAGAAAGGCATGAACAAGAGCATTCAAGCCATCAAAAACTGAAAACAACCCAAATGCTCATTAACAGATGAATGGATAAGAAAATTGTGGTATATTCAAACACTGGAAAATTATCCAGAAAGGAAACACCCAAAACCATAGATGAATCTTGGACATCATGCTCAATGAAAGAAAGAACCTAGACACAAGGAGTAACACTGTATGATCCCACTTGTTGTTTTTTTTTTTTTTTTAACTGAAGTAGAGTTGACATAAAATATTATATTAGTTTTAGGTGTACAGAATAGTGATTCAACATGTATATACATTGCAAAATGCTAACCATGACAAGGGTAGTTATCAGTCACTATACAAAGCCATTACAATATTATTGATTATATTTCCTATGCTGTGCATTGCATCACCACAACTTATTTATTTGATAACGGAAAGTTTGTACCTCTTAATGACCTTCACCTATTTCACCCATCCCTTCTTCTCCTCCCCACTAGCAACCATCAGTTTGTTCTCTGTATTTATGAGTCTGTTTCTGTTTACCTTTGTTTGTTTGTTTGTTTTAGATTCCACATATAAGTAAAATCATGTTTGATTTGTCTTTTCTTGTCTGACTTATTTCACTTAGTTTAATACCTTCTAGGTCCATCCATGTTGTCACAAATGACAATATTTTATTCTTTGTTATGGCCAAGCAATATTTTATTACGTGTGTATATGTGTGTACATATACACATATATTGTGTATATATACATCTACATGTGTGTATATACATCTGTGTATCTATCTTTCTATCTCTCTGTCTATACCACATTTTCCTTATCTATTCATCTATCAATAGACACTTAGGTTACTTCCATATCTTGGCTATAATAAATAATGCTGCAATGCACATAGGAGTAGCTCTGTCTTTGCAAATTGGTGTTTTTGTTATCTTTGGGTAAATACCCAGAAATGGTATTGCTGAACTGTGTGATACTTTTGTGAATTTCCTGAATAGGTTAAAAAAAAATCTATGCTGAAAATCTCTGGTCAAAAAAAAATCTAGGATAAAAAAACTAGAAGAACATTTGTCACTGGTGAGGTGATAATTAGGAAGAGGTATAAAGGAACTTTATGGAGTGAAAAAAATGTTCTAAATTTTGATAGAAGTGTGGATTATATGGGAGTATACATTTGTCTAAACTCATCAAATTGTATATGCTATGGAAAGAATGTTTGTGTTCCCCCCAAACTCTTATGTTGAAATTCCAACCCCCAATGTGATACCATAAGAGGTGGAACATTTGGGAAGTAATTAGGTCATGAGAGTGGAGCCTTCGTAAATGGGATTAGTGCCCTTATCAAAGAGACCCCAGAGAGTACTGGCCAGAACTTGACCATGCTGGGACTCTAATCTTGGATTTCCAGCCTCCAGAACTGTGAAAAACAAGTTTCTGTTGTTTATGATCCACTCAGTTTATGACACTTTGTTATAATAGCCCTAACTGATTAAGACAGTTTACTGAAGATGTGTGCATTTCATGGTATTTAAATTTTACCTCAAAGACAAAGGACCCAAAACAAATATTAACCCTAGTAGGTTTGCTTTTCTCAGTGGATTAGCAATTCTGAGACTACACTGTGTATTCTAGAATTGAGCGAGTGTGTAAATATATTGAGGATAATGAAAATCAGGTTTCTCATTTTCTGTGAAGGGAGTTAGAAATATTGAAAAGGGGGAAGAATGAACTGTATCCTGTGGTACTGGATTGGAATTGGAAATGCAAATATTAACTTGTGATTTTTAATATCTAGATATATATTGCTACGTTATAATGGACTGTGTCCCTAAAATTCATTGTTGAAACTCCAATCTTGATGTGATGATATTTGGGGGTGGAGATTTTGGGGGTGATTAGGTCATAAAGTTGGAGTCCTCATGAATGAGATTAGTGCTCTTATAAGAAGAAGCCAGAGAGCCAGCTACCTGTCTTTTCACCATGTGAGGACACAGTAAGAAGACAGGTGTCTGTAAAGCGGGATGAGGGTTCTCACCAAAAACCTGACCACTCTGGTTCCAGCCTTTGGAACTGTGAGAAATAAATACTTGTTGTTGGAGCCACCCAGTCTAAGATGGTTATTTGTTAGAGCAGCCCAAACTGACCAAGCTATAGATATGGATAGTAGTAGTTACAGATGTGGAAATAAATCTAGCTGTGTGTATTTGTGTGTGTACGTGTGTGTATCATTTCCTAGATACGGTGGCTCACAGGGCCCAGAAGAGCTTCTAGCAAAGAGCACAACTGTTACCCAAATCATTGTCTCCAATGACCTTTTCTCCATTAAATAGAATCTGAATTCCTTGGAGAAATGCTGATTGCAAAACTGGAGCAAGAAAAAGGCAAGATGCATCAGGAACATTTTATTAGCTCTGTAAGGATAGGCTCAAAATAAGATGAACACAAGTCAAAAGGGCTTAGAATTTGTCTTGAAATAACTCCCACTGACCAACACTGGAACAAATTGAGCATTAATATAATGATAGTAATGGATTATAACCTAGTGAATAAAGTTAAAAGTTATGAGTCAATACTGATACAAAAGAAAGAAAGAAAGAAAGAAAAAGAAGAAAGACAGGGAGGAAGGGAAAAAGGAAGGAAGGAAGGGAAAAGAGAGGAACGAAGGAAGGAAGGAAGGGAAAAAGGAAGGAAGGAAGGAAGGAAGGGAGAAAGGAAGGAAAGCTTTCTACTATGCTGACTGAAAAGTACTGAGGGAATGGTGGAATTAGAAAATCATCATGCCATGAGTCATGGAATGGAAAGGAGAGGATGTTTACAGAGTTACCAAATTTCTCCCCCTAACTTCCTCTAATTCATTTAAGGGGAAAAACAATAGTAACTCGCCCATGGAGAAACCTCCGCTACATCACTAGAACCAGGTAATCAAAATGATCATCATCAACATTGAGACCAACTGACATCAAGTGACTCCTGATCTGATGCCCTGAGATACACTTCTTGAGGCACTTTGTGTTGTGCATCCTGAACTAGGACACATGCAAACCTGAGCTAGAAAGAAACCTCAGACAAACCCAAACCAAGGGATAACTGTACACAATAATTGGACTGCGTTTTTCAAAAGTGCCATGGTCAGGGAAGACAAAGAGAGACTGAATAACGGTTCCACGGGAAAGAAGTCTCAAAGCTATGACATCTGAACACAGCAAGTGTTACTGGATTGGATGCTTGACTGGGAGAACACATAGCTACAAAAGAACACTTTGGGGGTAACTGACAAAATTTGAATGTAGGTTTGGGGTTAGATAACATTTTATAAAAGTTTTTTTTCTTTATTTTGAAATGTTTACTGTGCTTGCAAAAGAGAGTGTCTGTATTCTTAGGAAATACACATGAGTATTTGAGGGTAAAGGAGAAAAATGTTGCCAACTCTCTCAAATGGTTCAAAAATTCATGTGTGTGTGTGTGTGTGTGTGTGTGTGTAAAAAGAGAATGTGTGTGTGTGCAAATGGGGCAAAATGGAAGTACTGTATATGAGTGAAGGGTTACAGAAGTTTCTTGTATTATTCTTGCAACCATTCTATAAGTTTGAAATTACATCAAAATAAAACATTACGCAAACAGGGTCATCTAAATTTATGTAACTCTTGGCCCATGTATCTTAGTTTTAGGGCTGGAACATAGACAAGATTTTACTAAAACTTCAACTAAGATTTTAAAGGCAGGGATGTATAACTTGAAAAGGTGAAGGTTAATTACTATCCTGCCTGCCTCAAAAGAGAAATCTTTAACAGAGATTGCATAGGGTTTTACAGCCACACATGCTCATTTTAATATGTATAATCTTAATTTAGCATTTTAATCTACCGTATGAATCTCCTATTTATGTCAGTAGAAGAACACATAGGTTTGAATTATTTGAAATGGAAACTGTTTTTCTTCCATCTCATTAGTTTTATCGACTGTCTTCATTTTCTGCTTTTGCTATGATGAATTTCCACAAACTTCATGGCTTACAACGACACAAATTTATTCTCTAACAGTCTGGAGGTCGAAAGTGCAAAAGAAGTCTTAAGGGGCTGGTGTCAAGGTGTAGTGAGGCTGGAGCCTGTGGGGAGATTGTCTTTCAGGCCTCTTCTACTTTGGGGGGCCACAGGCTCTCCTTAGTTCCATCACTCCGACCTCAATGGCCTTGGCTTTTCCTATATTGTTGCCCACTATCCCTCTGCTTCCCTCTTGTAGGACACTTGAGATTGCATTAGGGCCTACTTGGATAGTTCAAGATAATCTCCTTTTTCCCAAATCCTTACCTTGATCGCACCTGCAAAGTCCCTTGTGCCCTGTAAGGTAAATTCACAGGTTCTGAACACTAAGATATGGAGGGCCATTATTAAGCCTTAAAACGCGGACTGTTTTACCTACTCAGTCTCTGTCCACCAGAAAACTAAATGAAATATTTGGAATTATAATAATTTAGGAATTACATCATATAAATTAGAATCTTTGAGAAAAAAATGTCAAAGCTAAACTTATAATTGTATAATATTATTCAGTTTTAAGTTTTTTTCTTTAATTCAGTTCTCTCTACACCGAAGAAATATTCTCAATAAAAAGTAGCTTATTGTGAAAAATAATAAACATGAATCAGCTTTGGAACGTGGTAAAGCTTACTCTAATTACCTGTTCATTCATTGAACAAATACTTACTCAGTGCCAAGCTCTGTGGTAGATATTGGCCAGTAGAGAAGAGGCTGTTTCCATCTTCATTTTTCTCTCATGGCAGACTGTATATCTCATGATGGCTACGAAATTATCTCCCACCCTACCCGCTCATCTGAAAGTGTGAAGTTTTCACTCTTCCTAGTGAGACGTGGGAACTATATTCCCTTACCTTGAGTACAAGCAGGCCTGTGAATACAGCAGTTTTGCTACGTGACTTCTGAGGTTGGGTCATAAAGATCAATACAGCTTCTGCATAGTTCTCTTGGGACGATCACTCTTAGAACCCAACTCCCACACCGTGAGGAAGCTTAGCCACATGGAAAGGCTAACATGTTGTCTTACGTGAGCATTCCAATCAAAAGCTCAGTATCACCAGCCAGACATATGCCTAAGGAAGCTTTAAAGAATAAGTACATTCATCCAGTCAGCCCCAGGATCATGAAAAATAGTGACAAAATAATACAGCTGTTTTAAGCTACTAAGTTTTGGAGTTATTTGTTATACAGTGATAGATGACCCAACATCTCTTATTATCTACTCCTTTTGTGAATATAGATCATACTTATGCTTACATTTGACAGCACAACATACAAAATTTACAACGAAACCTGCTTCTTACCAATTTTACTACACTGAGTGATACTATGTGTATATCGTTCTTCCAGAGCAAAGAATAAAATAGCCGAGTAAACTCACAGTGCTTTGTATGCGTTTCTTAAGTGGTGACTGATGAGATCAAAGGATCAGAGCAAGCCAAGCAAGAATAAGTGAGAAATTCTGAAGCTTCATGACCTGCTGGAGCAAAATCACTACTTTTTTTTCTGTCTCATCAAGCCATTTGGACCTTCAAAATTTCTCCACAAAATCTGTTCTTCTTCAAGCATTTCCCATGTCAACGTCTATTATTATCATCCATCCAGTTGCTCAAGCCAGAAGCTTCGAAGTGATCCTTGATGTCTCTCTCCTTCAGCACCCATTTCCAGTCAACACGAAGTCCTTACCATTTCTTCCCACATAGCTTCTGAATTTCTACTATTCTTTTCATCTCCTCTGGCATCATCTCAATGTAAGTCTACTTAGAAGTTCCTGAAAATCTCCCAAATCTTTAGTCTGCCTCAATTTTTTGCATCAGAATGCAAATCTGATCCCAGGGGCTCCTGGGTGGCTCAGCTGGTTAAGCATCTGACCCTTGATTTCAGCTCAAGTCATGATCTCCCAGTTTGTGAGATTGAGCCCCATGTTGGGCTCTGCACTGACAGCTCAGAGCCTGCTTGGGATTCTCTCCCTCTCTCTCTCTACCCCTCTCTTGCTCATGCATGCAAGCACTCTCTCTCTTTCTCTCTCTCTCAAAATAAATAAATAAACTTAAAAAATGTTTTTAAAAAGAATGCAAATCTGATCCCATTACTGTCCTGCTTCCTTTTGAGAACTTCTCACTGCTCTCAGAGAAAGGGACCAAATCCTAAACATGGTCCACAAGGCCCTGGATAACTGGACTTTTTCTCCATCTCTAGATTCTTCCCCTCATCCTCTTACCTTGCATTCTAGTCGCAATGACCTTTATTGTCTCCATGCTTTTCCCACCATGAAATCTCGTTGACTGTGATCCCTCAGTCTGCAATGTTCTTACCTCCTTTTCTTGATTACTACTTATTTAACAGTCTGAGCTCAGTTTAATAGGTCCCTTTCCCAGAGAAGTCGACCCTAATTCCCCAGGCGAGGTCCAGTACTTTGAACTTTTACATCTACCATGCTGTGTGGATTAAAAATGTGACAGGTACAAAAATCAATTCATGAGAGTTCACATTTTCTTTCCACCACCCCAACCACCAAAATCTCTTATAAGAAGCTAGCTTCATTTTTGAGGGTAGACTAGATGGGAAAAGAGGGGGGGTGGGAGGTCCGAGTGCGAGGGGCTCTTCAGGCTGAAGGCCGGGAAGAAAACTGGGAAAGTTCATTTTTTCACCAGTGACTTGCTGCTGAAGGCCATATTGAAAATGCAAGGTACAGGAAAAGATGCTAAAGAGATTTTCTTGTGCAATAATAATGGATTCTCCCTTGTGTATTTCCTGGAAAGACTGCAATAAAGATTTAAGTTGTTTTTACTTAATATGTTCTGCTGCACTAACCAAAAGAGCAGCTGGTTAAAACGGTTACACGTTGAATATTAATTTAATGACTCTCTCTTCCCTTCACCCCCGCTTGCATACAAACTTTATAAGGTTGATGTCTGCATCTGTTTTGCTCATTATTTTAGCCCCCATGTTTGCACAGTGAGCTGCAGATGCTGACTCCATATTGGTTGAGTTAAGTGTGATTTGGGGCAATTTGCTTATCCTGTCCGGGCTTCAATTAGTATTGCATGTTACGTTTCTCAACTTTTCTTTTATTCTTCTTATTTTTAAATTTTTTATGTATTTATTTTTTTTAATGTTTATTCACTTTTTAAGAGACAGAGCATGAGCATGAGCAGGGCAGGGGCAGAGAAAGAGGGAGACATAGAATCTGAAGCAGGCTCCAGGCTCTGAGCTGTCAGCACAGAGCCCAACGTGGGCCTTGAACTCACGAACGGTGAGATCATGACCTGAGCAGAAGTCAGACGTTTAACCCACTGAGCCACCCAGGCGCCCCTCTCAACTTTTTCAATAGAAATAGCACCAGCTGCAGAGGAGAAAAAAATATTTACCTCCTGGAAGTCTGGGTAGCCTGGAGCAGCCAGTTACAGTTCTGATATTTCTCTGGAGTTTCTTTGAAGTTTCATGTTTCATCTTCAAACTTATTTAAATGTTACATTCCATACCATTGTATGTCAGCATTTATTTAAAATCTAATGTAATTTTAATATCAAATTTTTTAGCAGAAATGAGTGGCATTGTACCTTTCACCTTCAGGGCTGTGCAAAGCTCACATCTGTTGAGAAACACAAGTATTCATTAAACAATCTGGAAAGCTCCCTTTTTGCTCAAAGCGTTATGACTCTTTGATTCTAACAAGTTGAACAACTCATAATTACTGTGTTCACGTCACAGGAGGAGAACCCAAGGACAGTCAGATAAAGTGTGTGCTTTTAAGGGAACTGAGCTGTGATGACAAGTCATATGCATGTACAAAGATAATATTATGAAGTAGTATAGAGTGAATGCCGAGTGTGTGGGGCAGCTTGTCAACACAGAAGAGTCCAGAAGAAGGATTAGGCCCTTTAGGCCTCTATTTCCTCTTTGGGAACAGGGGTAAGGATGCTCACAACTTTTATCTCAGAAGGTGGTTATAAAGCTCAATAAGAGGGGTGCCTGGGTGGCTCAGTTGGTTAAGCGTCCAGCTCTTGATTTCAGCTCAGGTCATGATCCCGCGATTCAGGGGATTGAGCCCCCATGCTGGGCTCTGTGCCGTGAGAAGCCTGCTTGGGATTCTCTCTCTCCCTCTCTCTCTGCCCCTCTCCTGTTTGCACTCTCTCTCTCTCTCTCTCTCAAAATAAATAAATAAACATTAAAAAAAGTTCAATAAGATAAAATATACCCACTTACAAATAAACAGTAGTATTGTTAGGAATCCAGGGGCATTTCAGTCATATGGTGGAGCCTTGAAATATGGGTCGACAGACAGGCATGGGGAATGGCCTTCATGAAGCCAGGGAAAGAGAAATACACCACCAAAACTCCTAACTAGGGGCACCTGGGTGGCTCAGTCAGTTAACTATCTGACTCTTGATTTCAGTGCAGGTCATGATCCCGGTTCGAGACTGAACCCCGGTTGGGCTTCATACTATCCTGAGCCCACATAGGATTCTCCCCCCACCCCTCCCACTGCTGACGAGCCCTCTCTCTCTCTCAAAATAAATAAATAAACTTAAAAAAAAAAAACCTCAGGAATCTAAAAAGGACATAATCTTTATTGAGCCGAGAGCTCAGTTAGGGGAGATATCTCTGGAAAGGCAGACTATTGCAGACCTTGAATTCAAAGTTCGGGAATTTAGAACCATTCCTGTGGGCTTTATTTTAAAGAGATAAGTCCCTTGGAATAATTTGGTTCATATTTTGAGACAGCTGGGAACGTTTTGGTGCCGACCAGAGGGCTATTTTAAATGTTTCAACTCCTTTAAGAATATTAAAAGGAGAAATGAAGAGACCAGATAATCGCTTGCAGAGATCAAATGTCATGATTGCAATATTGCTAAAAGAATAAAGGAGAGTGTGGTTGCATTTTTTAGTAAAAAATGAATTGGCATTATGCCAGGTATGGGAGAGCAGGATAAAAGTACATTCAAAATGGAGTTCCAATATATTTCTTAATAGGAAGTTAAAAGCAAGTGGTCTCCAGCATAATTTGGAATAAACTCCAGCATCATGGAATGAATAACACATGGTTCAAATCTTAACCTGATCAAATCAGATCAGTTCTGTATGATGAAACCTTGACATTTGTAAAGGCTGAGCTTTCTGGGCATGATGTACAGGAAATCATACCTGGTAATGGTGATAATTCTACACAGTTGATCATTTAAATGGGATATCTGAAAATCAAGTAAAAAGAAAACATACTGTTAGTGTACAGCATCAGAATTTGTTTAATGGAAGCATCCAAATGCAAAATCAATCCCTATTTTAAGAAGTTTCTATAAAGCATACCTTCTTTTACAACACAGGAAAAAGAGCACAAAACTTAATGTTGAAACTGTGTGCATTGAGTGCTATTAACGATGGCCACATTTGGACACATAGTATAGAACATGCTACACTTTGTGTAGAAAAGAAAGCAAGTGTATGTTTAAATACATAGTAGTGTATTTGCTAGTGTATGTTTAAATAACCCTGGAAAGATACAAAATAAACTTCATCATGATTCATCTCTAGGACACAAAAGTAAAGGGGAGAGATTTCTTTGTGCGCTCTTGTGCATTTTTAAAAAAAAATTGGTGTGTACCAGTTATGTCGCCCAAAAAGCAGATTAACAAATGAAATGAAGCGGCTGCAAATAAAACGGTTACTTTTGACGTGGTTTCTGGAGATTCGATGTTCAATGTATGAATAAATAAGCCAACTTACCTCGCATAGTTAGATGGTAAGCTAGCTAAGAATCTGCATTTCACACGAGTTCCTAGGGGACACTGCTGCTGGGTCTGGGGACCGCACTTTGAGAATCACTGTCCCATCAGTCCCATCAGCAATGAGTCACCTCATTGCTGTGCTGGAGAACACCTCTTCACACTCCAAAGGAGAAGTAAAAGTGTGCAATGAGTTGGAAATCAGACCATGGAAAACATTAGCAAAATGTTATAAGTCTAAAATGTAGCAGGATCTAAAGATAACGTGTCTCGGCAAATAGCTTCTCTGAGATCTTCTCGTGAGCCATAAATCAACACCATGCCCAGCACTCGGCTACTCGTTACGACTCATGCACTGACATGGAAGATGCTTCATCTGGTTAAGCAAAGGACAGCCCCTGCATGATGATTCATTTCAATGTTTCTCCTAACACTGAATTGCATCGAAAGTATAACTCAAATTATTTCCTGACAAGTTTTGGTATCCCTTGTATTTACTTCTCATTAATTTTTACCCAAATTCAGATCTGTCAGTGCTCAGTGTACAATAAACAATTTACAATTTTCACATGGTGAATCAAAAGCCCATGAAATACAAAGGGGGGCTTACAGACCAGTTTTACTGCTAAGGTCATGTAAGCTTAACATCTCTCATGGCATTTCCTCATCTAAAACTGGGTAAAGTGATAACTACCCCAAGTTTGGTGTTCCATGATGGCCATAATTATGTCTACTATATACTGGACACATACTAAGTGCTTTACGTGCATTCATTCATTCACTCTTCATAACTATCTTATGAGATATGTATTATTATCATCCCCTTTCCCAGAGAGGGAACTGAAGCCCAGAGAGGTTTAGAAACTTCTCCAAGCCTGACGTATAAACGGCCTTCTGTTCTTTTAATTTTTTAATAAATTCCCCTGATATAATTTATTATAAAGGTAAGGAAAACACATGTGCATAGGTGATTTGTAATATATTATTTTGCCTGTGCGCACACGATATAATACTGTATCGTTAAGACCATGGTATAGAAGGCTGTTGAATCCAGGCAATTTCTGTATGTTGGGTATCACACTCTTTTCTAGCTTCTGGTAAACGTTTTTTTTTTTTTTTTTTTTTTTTTTTAAAATTTTTTTATTTAGGGAAATTTTTTTAAAAAGATTTTTTTACTTTTTTTTTAGTTTTGGAAAAATTTTTTTTTTTTTTTTTTTTTTTTTTTTCCCTGAACATTTCTCAATTGAGGCATAATTGACACAAAACATTATATTAGATTCAGGTGTAAAGCAACATTAATGGTTTAATATTTGTATGTGTTGTAAGATGATTGCCATCAATTAGTTAACATCTATCACCAGACACAGTTACACATTTTTTTCTTGTGATGAGAGCTTTTAAGATTTACTCTCAGCAACTTTCAAACATGCAACACAGTATTATAACTACAGTGACCATGCTGTACATTATATCCTCATGCCTTATCTATTTTATAACTAAAATCTGTGTCCTTTGATCTCCTTAACCCATTTTCTCCTCCCATCCTCTACCCACCACACTCTGCCTCTGAAAACCGCCAATCTGTTCTCTGTGCTATGTGCTCAGGTTTTTGTTTTGTTTTATAGATTCTACATGTAAGTGAAATCATATAGTATTTTTCTTTCTCCATCTGACGTCTTTCATCTCGGATGATGCCCTCAAGTTCCATCCGTGCTGCTGCAAATGGCAAAATTTCCTTCGCTTTTTATGGCTGAATAATATTCCATGGTGTATACATGCCACATTTTCTTTATCCATTCATTCATCATTGGACACTTAGGTTGCTTCTATATCTTGACTATTATAAATAATGCTGCAATTGACATTGGTGTGCATATATCTTTTCGAATTAGTGTTTTCATTTTCTTTAGATAAACACCCAGAAGTGGAAATGTGTGATCATATGGTAGTTCTTTTTTTTTTTTTTTATTTTTGAGGACTGTCCATACTGTTTTCTACAGATGGCGTGACAGTTTATATTCCCATCAACAGTGCACGAGGACCTCCTCTTCTCCAAATCCTCACCTACACTTGTTCTCTCTTATCTTTTTGGCATAGACATGGAAGTGATTTTCAATAATGTCAGATAATTTCTTTCTTTTTTTAATGTTTTATTATTTTTTTTGAGAGAGAGAGAGCATGAGTGAGTGAGGGGCAGAGAGAGAGGGTGACAGAGTATCTGAAGCAGGCTCTATGCTGACATGCTGACAGCAACCAAGCCCAATGTGGGACTGGAACTCAAGAACCTTGAGATCACAACCTGAGCTGAAGTTGGACACTCAACCAACTGAGCCACTGGGGCCTTAATGTCAGATAATTTCTAAACATTTAGCTAACTAAAATCAAAGGAAATACTTGATTAGCTCATTTATTTTTCCATATAAATTATTATAATTTAGAATATAACCACTAAACAATGAAGCACTATAACTTCAGAATGATAGGATACTCCTTTATATCTCTTGTACTTAATCAGAAATTCATCATCCTCTCGCTATAGGCAAAATTTCTTAAATTAGTCATAAGAAACACTAACCACAAAAACAAGATTGGTAAGATTTTCACTTGTTTGCTTCAAGAACTATTCATCAAGAAATACCACTAAGAGAGTGAGAAGTCAAGTTATAAATTGGGAGGAAATATTTGCTGACCTTACATACAACAAAGATCTTATAGCTAGAGTATATATAGAAAGTCTTTAGGAGAAAGATAAACATCTGAACCTTAAAATGAGAAAAACACTTGAATAGGCAAATCAGCCTCTTAGTCACCAGAATATTCCCTATTAAGACTGGATTGAGACACCACTACATACCCAACAGAATGTCCAACGTTTAAAAGAAACAAAAACAAAACAAAATATCTGATGATACCAACTCCTGGTGACAATATGGAGCAAGTAGAAAGCTCATACATGGCTGATGGAGATTTAAATAGAAATGCAACTTTGAAAAATTGTCAGGATTTACTACAGCAAAACATATGCCCACCTTATCTGCTAGGTACACACAGAAGAGAAATTCATGTTTTTGCTCCCTAAAAGGCATACCCAGCAATGTCTCAAGAATATTCATAGCAGATATATTCATAATAAGCCCAACCTGAAAACAAACCAAATGCTCACCGACAGAATAGGTATGTAAGTTGTGGTATCTTCATATAATGAAATATACTACAAGCAATAAAAAGGAAAGGACTACCTTTGCATGGAACAAATTGGGTAAATCTCACTGACAAAATGTTGACTGTAAATAGCCAGACATAAAAGTACCTACTCTATTGTTTCTCTCTATAGATGTATGTATGTCTACGTGTTTGTATACATACACATACATACATGTTTATATATTTATACATGCATATATATATATGTATATATATATATATATATATATATATATATATATATACAACTTTATATGTTCACGAATAAGCAAAACTATGGTGATAGAGGTTAGAATAGGGACTGTGTTGAATGTTGGAGGTTGGGGAGTGGTAATTGGAAGGGGCATAACAGAGCTTTTGGGTGCTGGAACACATTGTATCTTGATTTGGGTGGTTGTTACACACGTGAATACAAATGAAAATTCACCAAGCTGCACAGTGAAAGTGTATACATTTAACTGTATATATGTTCCACCTCAAAAAAAGGAAAACAAAACCAATCTCTCTGGTTAATGTTATGAAATATATATTTCCATGCTAAATAATTTGTAGCTCTGGAAGGATGAAAAGAATGAAAAAGTATTGAATATGAATCTAGTCGGAAGGATCCACAACTGACTTTGCAAACTATGGAAGTGACATGGTAATGGTACACTTTAGCCTTAGTATTGTGAGCATGTGCCAGGGGAGTGTTTGGGGAGAATATTGAATACCTAATGCACAATGCTTTCTGTTGAGTAATGCTTGCTTCTAATTGCTTTAAATTGGTGACTCAGAATCTGGAGGAGGAGGGAATGGAATCTTTCCCACCCTCTTCTCCCACATGGCGCCCCCACTGACCACAAATTCTTAGCTTTGACTCTCATTCAGAGTTTTCAGACAGATTTTATGGTTTTCTACATTCTAAAATACAAGTTGTATAAATAAATGACACATGCTTAAGGCCCCCAGATGCCTTTAGATATTTCATAGACTTCCCTGTGGGCCACCTCTCTCCCTTCCCATCCCTCTGCCCTCTTCACTCATAATGTAACACAGACTGGACATTTGGACTCGAATTAGCAGGTGACAATTGAATTTTTACTTTGGACTTCATTTGTTTATTGTTGCAGTGGCTCTAGGTGGGGTTTTATTACAGTCCCATAAGATTTCAACTAACAAACTTTTAGAAATTGTTTGAAAGTTTACATCTACCAAAGTAAAATTTGTGTGATGTCTCTATGAATGTTAACATGTTGGTATACCATGCTGCATTCTGTAAAACTAACTTGGAGCACATCAAATCTAACTAGTAAAGATAGAATTCAGTCAGATCTGACCCTCAGGTTCAAGGATATATCCTGCCAGGTAGGTAGAAGGGAGAAGCTAAAATATCTGCATAGCAGCATGGCTTAAAGTGTTTGCAAGGCCAGGATGCCTGGGTGACTCAGTCAGTTAAGTGGCTGACTTGGCCTCAGTTCATGATCTCACAGTTCGTGGGTTCAAGCCCCACATCAGGCTCTATGCTGACAGCTCAGAGCTTGGAGTCTGCTTCGGATTCTGTGTGTGTGTGTGTCTCTCTATGCCCCTCCTCTGCTCGCTCACTCTCTGGCTCTCAAAAAAATGAATAAACGTTTTAAAAAATAAATAAATAAAACAGTTTTGCAAGGCCAGCACATTAGAAATGGTGAAGAATTTTTGTAAGCTCTTTTCCCACTCAACACTGACTATATCAAATTTGTGGGAGGGAAATATCCAGGATCCAGAGAAAGGACTGAACATTATATTCTTTTGTCCCATGGCAGGCAGGTGCCGATCAAGGCTTACAGGGTGGCATATATTTTGATATTTTACATTTCTTCTACTGCTCCCCACCACCAGCCATATGAAAGACATAATCTTTTCTAATTGCTCTGCATCTGAGGGTGCCTGAAGTTTCATTCATTCTGGCTGAGTTTGGGCTTTGGTACAGAGACGATGATTCAAAGAGGTGCTTCCTTCCCTTTGTTCCCGTAGATAATTGCAAAGGGGATCCTTTCAGGCTTAAATCATTGGGGCATTAGGTCAGATGCATGAGTCACAGTTGACAAGGGGCTAAACATTTAAAAATGAATTTGTTAAAATAATTCTAACATAGAAGAATTAGAATTTTGTTATAAAAATCTTCCCTTTTAGAAAAAAATTTTTTTTAACATTTATTTATTTTTGAGAGACACAGAGAGGCAGAGTATGAGCAGGGGAGGGGCAGAGAGAGAGGAAGACACAGAATCCAAAGCAGGCTGCGGGCTCCAAGCTGTCAGCCCAGAGTCCGATGCGGGGCTCGAATTCACAAACTGTGATATCATGACCTGAGCTGAAGTCGGACGCTCAACAGACTGAGCCACGCAGGCGCCCCAGAAAATCTTCCCTCTTTTTTTTTTTTTTCCAGTTTTAAATAAAACATTCCTGTATAATGGTCATTTACCTTTCTTTTTTAGGTAGAATCTAAAGAATTGGAATTGCTAGTTCATTTTTCCTTAGCTTTGTGGGATTTTGTTTTTGTTTTTGTTTTTTTATGTTTGCCCTTGCTTCTTTCTTCCTCTATGATCTATTTCTTTCTCCTCAGCTTGGAGACTCTTTATATAGGTGTTATGTGTGTGAATTCCAGAGCAGGGATGCTTGGGTTCAAATCCCGGTTCATTGCCTACCAGCTGTGTGGTCTGAGGCATTATTACTTAACCTCTCTATGCGTATGTTTCTTCATTCATCAAAAGAGGATGATTATTATAAATCTCCATTGATAGGTTTTTTGGAGGATCGATGTGTAAGCAGAAATGAAACACCAAGAACAGCATCTGGCACTTGGTAAATACCAGGTCAAGTGTCAGCTGTATTCCTGTTCTTGCTGAAGGATTCTCTTATGCCTTTTGCCCTGATTTTCCCCTCTTGGTGCTGTTTCTCTCTCAGCCTTGCCTTAGCCTTTGCCCTACATCAACATGCTGACTTCATTTGTTTGTATCTTGGTGTACATTTCCCCCCCCCTCCACAGTTTTGAATCATAAGATTCTCTGGGTGCTAGAGAATGACCTTATTAACCACCAAAACCTTGGTATATACAGTACGTTAAGACTGTCGCTTGCTAAGTGATTCATTTATCACCCACTTCTGTCATGCATTGGTCATAAGACAATCAAAAGGCACAGATTAAAAGAACACTCATCTACTTTGTTATGTCTTGGAAATAATGTGTATTATTAAAAGCACAACTCCAAATCACAAAATCTAAGATTTGGGAGAGACCAAAAAGGTCACTTGGTTTAACTTCCCAACTAATGTTTCGCTGCATTTGCAATATTCTCTGCAAAAGGTCTAGCCTCAATTAAGTAAACCCCATGATGATAATCTTATGAAGTCAAGAGGCAGATTATTTTATCTTTTATATAGCTCTGATTCTGGGGTACTCTTTCTAAATTTAGACAAAATTAGCATATTTTCAGTTTCCATCCCTCGTGTATTTTAATGAAGTTATTTAATTTACTCTTGAGGTCTTGTATAAAATATACAATATAACACATCTTTTCATAAAACTTCTTCAGATATTTGCTGACTACGGACATGCTTCTCCTAGAGTTCTCTGGATATACGAGTTGAGCGATATATTATTCATCTTGTCCACTGTGGATAGTTTCTTCTGAATCAGCTTATGGTTTATTTTATTTTAATCTTATTTTAATTTATCCTTTTAATTTCGGCAGCAAATTGAACTCAATATTCCATATATAGTTGGCTGAGTCCAAAGGTGTCACTACCTATATCTACTATTCTGATTCTAAATATTATACTTATACTCCTATTAATGGACCCACGATCATATTAGCTTATTTTTGGTAGCTACATAATCTTTGTGAATAACAGCGTGTTAATTCCATCCAACTCACGGTCCCAATACAGATCTGATTTGTAGCTCATTCTTTGCAAGTTCCATAGCATGTTGTACAGACTGTTATTGTAAGACAAAGTGCAAAGGCAGTCTAATTATTTTATTGTGTTTTGATTCTAATTTATTCTAATTATTTTATTGTGTTATTGCACTCAACTATGAACTCTGCATAGGTTAATTTTTCATTATTTTGTTGTGGTAACTAATAATATATCTGTTACTCAAAACACATTTATCAAATATATGTTTAATTAATCCTTTATACTGCTCTTTAAAAATTTTATTTTTTTTCTAATTTTTTTTAACATTTATTCATTTTTGAAAGGCAGAGAGAGACAGAGCGTGAATGGGGGAGGGGCAGAGAGAGAGGGAGACACAGAAACAGAGGCAGGCTCCAGGATCCACGCTCCAGGCTCTGAACTGTCAGCACAGAGTCCGATGTGGGGCTCGAACTCACAGACCTCGAGATCATGACCTGAGCCGAAGTCGGCCGCTCAACCGACTGAGCCACCCAGGCACCCCCCTTTATACTTCTCTTTAAAGGTAACTATCGTTAACAATCATTACTGTACCATAATGTCACATGAAAATTTTGATAGAAGAGGTCCACAGAGATGAATACGCCCATCTTCTTCCTAGTGGCCTGCTTATACCAAACCATCCAGCTGAAGGGTTGTAGAACTTGGATCTAATCAGCATCAGGATAAGGGATTATTAAACCCAAATGTTTAGTCAAGTGTATGCCCTGTGTATGTATCCATCCAACTGTACAACCATTGGAAACATTATGTAAAGAGTGTGGATGGCTTACAGCGGACAGTCAGTATCCACCATGGCAAAGTAATCAGCTTTGGAAGACTGAATGGACCCGTGCCAGGGAAACCTGATGCTGGAAACCTTCAGGGAATTTTGCTGCCTTGGCAGTTATAGGGCATCCAACAGCCTGGACCAAGAAAACTTATTTAGAGAACAAGCATGCCTTTCAAGAGACTGTAATGAATCTGACCTTAAACTAAATGCCTAGAAGATTATTTCTATGTATGTTGTATTTACGTTGTTTGTGCTTTTATAGGTACTTCCTTTTTCTTATCTTATCTTATCTTATCTTATCTTATCTTATCTTATTCATACATAACCTTTGGTAACAACTGCTGTAACTGAACACAGAGGAACAGCTATCACAAGACCTTAAATTCTACTTGATTTAATAAACTTGATATTCAATTTCCAGCTTAGCTTTGATAGCAAAACTTCAAAAGGATAATGGATAGAAAATATTGAAACAAGGTCTTCTGACATTGAGCTCTGGTTTGCACAGAGGTGATATGGAACACTGAAAAAGGAGGTGTCCGTGTCTGTGATGTGATTTGCGGGGTGCATCCAGACATGGCTCCCTTCCTTCCTTTCTGTCCAGAAATTACCGACAAAAACGTTAGAACCAAAATAAATAAAGCTGTTGCTCGGAGGGCATTTCCATTACCTGAGAAGGAAGGGAAGACATTCCTGCCCTTCCTTATTATTACCTAAGGAGGAACCGGTGAATCAGCACCTGAGAAGGTACAAGAGAGAAACTACCAGAGGGACTAAGTCCCTGACACCAGCTCCTAGTGAGTGAACTTGTCCCCACACCCAGGCATGGAGCCTTCCCAAAGACTGAGCAGCTGTGGCAGAAAATGTGGAATGTGAAGGCCTGGGCCAACGTCTAGGGAGTTCACCAGGCTGTCCCCTTACAGAGGAAGAGCCAGCGGCAGGAGAGGAAAAAGCTTGGATTCTCCTAGAATTTGATCTGTGAAGAACATCGACTCTGGGTGGCAGCTTTTGCCACTGTGACTTTGCAGGGTAAACAAAGCCAGTGTGATCCCACCCAGGAGGCAGTAGTCACAGACCCACAAAGCTGTCTGTGGGCCATTAGAGGCAGTGTCTGCTCGAGCCCACTTTGTGCAGGCAGGGAGAAGAGGCCTCAACTGTACTCGGCTCTGGAGACAGTGGTCACAGTGTCTTACCAAGATGACAGAACCTGAGTTCTGTGAAGAGTTTCAGGTCTGGCACCCCCTTTCTTGCCAGTAAACACCAGCGCTAAAAACAAGCTAACAAGAGTGCCCTCAGATCCTGTCGCTGCTGGAAACTTTCTCCATCACCCAGTGTGCACAATCCCCTCCTAATGCTGAAGAAGGCTCCTTCTGTTTTCCTTCTGGTACTTCAGGAAATTTTAACAAAATGTTTTTTAGGTAAAATGAATAAATATTTATTTTAAAATATTTAAATTGCTGTCTTTTAAAGCACTGTCTAGCCCGGAAAGTATTCTTCACGTCTTGGCATGGAAGACTGTGTTTTGGCAGGTTTTATTTATGGATATAGGAAAAAAAGAGTAACTGAAAATGGCCAAACAGACTGCTCCACACTTAAAAAAAAAAAAAAAAAAAAAAAATTCCCTCTGGGCCAGCCTCCAGCATGGAAAAGTTTGAGTCTCTAAATAGGCTCTTTCAGGAAGTTTTGGATGATGGCAAAGATGGTATAAAGAAACGTGATGTGAATGTTTTCCTACGAAAAACTAAAGTGATCAGTGAGCTCCAGGGATTCGTATTTTGTTAAGTTATAAAACCACGAGAGGAGCAGCTGGCCTCCGTGGCCCCTTGGCAAGTCCGATCCAAGCTTGCGAGGTGGAGGAATGAGCATGGAGGGTTTACCAGCTGTCTTAGCACCCTGCCTCGGGCACCCGACCCCCCGGAGTTGGTCAAGACTTTAGGAAGCACACCTGAGAGCCAGGTGCATAGTGTAATCACCACCGCATACTGTGTTCTTACTCTGTTTCAGACAACTGCGGAGAACGTGAACCTGAACTTCTCACATGCGCTTTTCTCACAGTTACGTTCATCCTGGAAAATCATCCTTGAGCTGAAACCAGTACATCAAACTGCTCTACTTCTCTGAACGGAGAAGAGTATTGAGGAATGACACCAAGGATCTTGAAAGTTTGGAGTGAGTCAGGTCTATTTATGGAGCTTTTAAAAAATTAAGTGGCCCTGGGGCGCCTGGGTGGCTCCGTCGGTTAAGCAACCCACTCTTGATTTCGGCCCAGGTCATGATCTCGCAGTTCGTGAGCTGAGCCCTGCGTCGGGCTCCTTGCTGACAGCTCAGAGCTTGCCTGGGATTCTCTCTCTCTCTCCCTCTCTCTCTCTGCCCCCCCTTCAAAATAAATAAATAAACTTAAAAAAAAAATTAAGTGGCCCAGACCTACAACTTGATATTGAAAACAGCCTTGAGCGTAAAACACACTGCCCTTCCAAATTCCAAGTTCCTCTGTGAACATCCTACTACATGCTGACTCATCATATACAAACCATATGCAGATGTTCTTTAACCCTGGGTTTCAAAAGATCCCTACTTAGAAAAAGTTCTTAACCATATTCACCAAATTCCTTACATACCCTGAAAGCTTCCAGAACAATTTCTTTTCTGGTCCTACTGGTCCGAGACAACATGGAACTCTTATGAACATACCATTTTAATTTGACATTGCTTACCTTGCATAATCATTGCCTCTATAAAAGTCTCTCAGCTTTTGACTATTTATTTATATTTTCAAGTATATGATTTCCTGCCACTTCACCATGAGTAAATACAGGAGGATATGATACTCTTTCAAACCACAACTATTAGACCAGCCCCAAAACTGCAAGGGCATCATGGTGATTTTCCACCGATGAGTTTCCCCGTGTTGTTTCAAATTTAACTTTCTCAAAACTAGGGAAACCTGGGCTATTTTAATCTTTCTAAAAACTAGTGATTTTAGTCTTTAGCTTTTTAGCTGGTATTCTCTCTGAAGGACCTTCTTTGAGGAATATGTGAGTTCCTAAGAATCTGAATTAGTTGGTTGGCTACCAGGAGAGGACAGAGAAGCCTTTATAACCGACTTTTTCTGGGGTTTCATTTTACATTTCAAGAGCTCTGTGTTCTAATATCACTTACCTGAAAAGAGATACTGCAGGTGTAATAGAGGAAGAAAGTAAGAGAGTTAAAGCAGCTGGCTTATGTTAGCTACCTTTCAGAGCTCCAAACTACCTGCTACTCCCAAGAATTTTGACGTGTATGATAATTCCTAAGGGTATAATCATTCCATGAGGGATACAAGCTACAAAAGGAACCACAGAGAGAGCTAGTATCCAACAAAGCAGTATCTGTTTAGCACACTGAAGGAAAAAAAAAAAGTCAAATTACCCCCAAATCCGAACTGTGCAATGTTGTTGCCTTCTAATGAATGTAAAAACCTAGTACCTCTAAAATATGCTCCTGGCCCATTCCAATTGCTATGTGACCTTGGAGAAACCTCTTTTGAAGTTTTCTGTGTCTGTAAAACCTGGGTAATAATACTATCTGTCCCAGATGGTTGAAATTGTGTGAATTAATTAGTTCAAGCTGGGAAAGTCTTTGATACTGTTAAGTGCTGAACATTGTTAGTGTTATAGGTGCAGGTGGAGGCAATATTACATAGCACATCTATAATTAGAAAGGCCTAGAAACTGCAAACAATGCCAACACCCCAGGAGTTAAGTTAGGGAGACAATACCCTATGTCATTTTCTCCCTGAGACGGGGTTGGCTTGTTATGACTGAAGGCCTAATTCCTTCTTTTATCCTCTTTGAAAGGTTGCAGCTTGTCTTAGACTTGCCCACCCCAGAGCATAGTCTGTACTGGGTGTAGATGCTTTTTAAGGCAGTATTCTAAGTGAAGGGCCAGCGTCCGTGAGAACACAGAGTACAGCCGTGGCTTTACGGTGCTTGTGAATTCTTCTGAGTCAGGGAAGTAACAAAGTCCTTCCCAGAAATACCTGTCATCAGAAAAACGCAGAAAATTTCTTCATCTATAAAATGAAGGGAGAAGTCCAAACCTCCTTTTAGAGATGAATAGCTTTCTTCTTTGTTTTTTCAACCAAACAAAAAAATCACGAAGTATTATATGGAACCTAAATATATAAAATAGAAAAAAACAAAACAAAACAAAAAACAAAAAACCCTGAGTTGTGTTGAATGAAAGAAGAAAGGGAAAAACCTCTGCGTTCCCTGCAAGGAGCCTGAGTCACATTGTCAAAACGTAAGTCTCCCCTGGGTCCATTCTAGAGACCGTGAAAGCAGACAATGTCTACAACAGGTTTCAACCTCTAATTTTTGAGGATTTGATTTGATTTGATTCTATTTATTTTTCTTTCTTTTTTTTTTTAATTTTTTTAACGTTTTTTTATTTTTGAGACAGAGAGAGACAGAGCATGAACGGAGGAGGGGCACAGAGAGAGGGAGACATAGAATCTGAAGCAGGCTCCAGGCTCTGAGCCATCAGCCCAGAGCCCGACGCGGGGCTCGAACTCACGGACCGCGAGATCGTGACCTGAGCTGAAGTCGGACGCTTAACTGACTGAGCCACCCAGGCGCCCGATTCTATTTATTTTTCAATATACTTTATTGTCAAGTTAGCTAACATTCAGTGTATATAGTGTGCTCTTGGTTTCAGGGGTAGACTCCCATGATTCATTGCTTACATACAACACCCAATGCTCATCCCAACAAGTGCCCTCCTCAATGCCCATCACCTGTTTTCCTCGCCCTCCCACCGCCCCCCCCATCAACCCTCAATTTGTTCTCTGTATTTAAGAGTCTCTTATAAGTTGGCCCCCCTCTCTGTGTGAAACTATTTTTCCCCCCTTCCCTTCCCCCATGGTCTTTGGTTAAGTTTCTCAAGTTCCACATAAGAGTGAAAACATGTGATATCTGCCTTTCTCTGACTGACTTATTTGATTTTGGAGGATTTTAAATCTTAGTAATATTAAGAACCTGGACTACTGGGCTCGTAAGAAGATATAGTTTATCCAGAGCTGTAATTCATTTTCTATGTTATCTTCTCTGGAGAACCTCTGACCATCTCCTCTCCTCACACCTCCAGCCCTTGGGGAAGGTCACACAGCACTCCAATTCACCACTACAATATTCCTTTTTTACCTTCCTCTTTTTCATGAGCATTACCACCACCACCACCATCATCATCATCATAGTCAATGTTAACAGAGCACTTCGTACTTTTTTTCCCCTTATCTCCAGGGTATGTGTATGTTCCAAGACCCTTATTGGATGCCTGAAACTGGATAGTTCCCAGCCCTATGTGTCCTGTTTTTTCCTGTATGTACATATCTATGATAAAGTTTAATTTGTAAATTAGGCACGGTAGGAGGCTAATAACAATTATTAGCAACACAGAACCATTACAACAATATACTTTAATAAAAGTTACGTGAATGTGGTCTCTCTCGCTCTCTCAAAATACCTTACTGCACTGTACTCTGACTTCTTCATGAGATGCCATGACATTATAAAATGTCTACATGAGGAGAGGAAGGGAGGTTACTGACACAGGTGTTGTGGGCTATTAGGCTGCTAGTGATCTGAGGATACTTCAGGAGGAGGATCATTGCTTCCAGAACACGGTTGACCACAGGTGACTGAAGCTGCGGAAACCGTGGAGAAGGGGCTCTACTGTAATGCCACACACAGTATTATCTCACTTAATCCTCCCAACATTACTGTGGGATGGCTACATTATTAATAGCATTTAAGACTTTTTTTTAAGTTTATTTATTTTTGAGAGAGAGCGAGAATGAGCGGGGTAGGGAAAGAGAGAGAGGGACAGAAGATCCCAAGTGCGCTCTGTGCTGACAGCAGCCAGCTAGTTGAAGGGCTCGAACCCCAGACCATGAGATCATGACCTGAGCTGAAGTCGGATGCTCAGCCAACTGAGCCACCCAGGCACCCCTATTATTCATATTTTAGAGATGAAAATACTCAGCACAAAGCTGTAAAAAAAAAAATGGCAAAGATAAAATTTAAATTCCTAACAGTCTGGGCAATAGCTAAGCACAAAGCCATCTTGTTTCTCACTCAGTGTAATTCCTATTTGTTGACTTGTCTTTCTTCCCAGCTTATCTTATGCTGGCCAAAGGATAGATTGTGGGCTATATGGATGGATCTTGATTTTACGATTCATAGCCTTTCTGAAACTGTAGGTCTTGGACAGACTTGTGAAGTTGATACTTTGATGTTTCAGGAACATAGCCCCTCTCCTTTCTAAAAAATGCTTTTTGTCTCTTGGTAGAAAGCCCTTCTGGCCAGGTCAGACAATCAGCCTTGATGCATTTCTCTATCCTTTGCACTATTTAAAAACAAAAACAAAAAGCACTCCTGAGTTTACTGGCCCTAACATGTAATCAGCTGATATAAATTAAAAGCATATTTGCATTTTATTATTTTACTTTATTTAAAAAAAATCTCTGTACCCAACATGGGGCTCGAACTCACAACCCCAAGATCAAGAGTCACGTGCTCTACGGACTGAGCCAGCCAGGGGCCTCTAAAAGCATATTTGCATTTTGAAAAGTAATGGAGCCTAATAAATAACTCTTTAGTGGTGAAATGTGACTGAGATCTTCCTCATTCCTGGCTTCAGGTAAACTAGTCCAGTTTCTATCTAAACTAGTTCATTTATATCTAAACTCCTCAAATGACCTATTTTCTCTAACTGCTTTTATTTTTGGGCCTCTGGCTATTCTCCCCGCAGTCCATTGAAATTAAACACACACACACACACACACACACACAACATTATCACTAAATCCAGTGGTCTTTCATTAGAATGCTTTCTTTTTCATCTTTTTATGGCCTTAACATTTTTTTTTATTCCTTCTGCATTGAAAAACTATTATCCTGACATTTATGTAATTTACGTGTTTTGCTCCTCTCCCACTTCTCTGTGGAATCGTTTAGGGTTTTTTTCCCCCTCCTTTAAAAGCTTTTCTTCTTTTGATCTCCTAATTGTGTGAATTCTTCAGGCTACTACCTGAGCAAATAATACCCATATTTAAAATTCACTGGTGCCCCATATTTATACCTTCCCAAAGTGTGGCATATGGAACACTGTTCCCACGAGACTGCATTAAAAAATGAACAGCCAGGAGCCCTGGCAGATACTTCTCTTGCCTGCATGTTCTAAAGACTGTAAACTTCAACATTCTCTTTCGTGATCTTACTTCCAGATGGAGTGACCATGTAACACAATTCTGACCAATACGGTATAAATTGAAGTCTGTTGACCCTTCACCCTTCTTCCTGTTTTTGACATGGACTTGAAGCAGTGAGAAGCAAAGTGAATTGCAGAGATAGCAGCTCTCACATTGCACGTAGGGCGGCGACGTTCTGCCTTCTGAGTTCTTAAGATGCACAAATCTCTATTTGTTCGGACTGGAGTAATCAGGTGATTTACACCTTGCAGCTGACCATCCTCCTAACTAGATATAAAAGTGCAACATACCATATGTCCCTCTTAGAACTTCGGAATGCACAATAGAATATTAAAAAGAAGAAATCGGGGTGCTTAGGTGGCTCAGATCGTTGAGTGTCCGCCTTCAGCTCAGGTCGTAAGGTCGAGCCCCACTTTGGGCTTTGTGCTGACCTTGCTAGTGCATGGGCCTGCTTTGGATTCTGTCTCCCTGTCTCCCTGCCCCTCCCTCACTCGTTCTCCATTCTCTCTCTCTCTCTCTCCCTCAAAAATAAGTAAACATTTGGGGCGCCTGGGTGGCGCAGTCGGTTAAGCGTCCGACTTCAGCCAGGTCACGATCTCGCGGTCCGTGAGTTCGAGCCCCGCGTCGGGCTCTGGGCTGATGGCTCGGAGCCTGGAGCCTGTTTCCGATTCTGTGTCTCCCTCTCTCTCTGCCCCTCCCCCGTTCATGCTCTGTCTCTCTCTGTCCCAAAAATAAATAAAAAACATTGAAAAAAAAAAAATAAGTAAACATTTTAAAAAAGAAGAAATCTGTTTAATTTTGCACAGATCATCTGTGGTCATCTCCCAAACTCATTTGAGCAAGAAGCCCTTTTGTTTCCTGTATTATTACCATCCCATAGAACTCAGTTTCCTACATTGTTGCTTTCAAAGTGTGATCCCTAGGCCAGCAACATCTGTATCATCTGGAAACTTGTTTACAAACAAAAACCTTGGGGCCCAGTCCCAAATTGAAATCTATATTTAAACAAGACCCCAGGTAATTTGTATGGCATTAAAGATTGAGAAGCCTTGCTTCGGAAGCAGTGCTTAGAGGATAAAGCACAACTAACTTTAACATCTTTATGTGACCTATTATTTCAAGACATCTGTTAGTATTATCCCTTAATGCCTACTTCACTAATAATCACACAGTTCTTATTCATTGCTTACTCTGCACAAGGCATCATTTGAAATGCTTGTGTAATCCTCAGCCTAACCCTGTGAGGCAGGTACTCTCATAATCATTTTACAGATAAGACAGCTGAGGCTCGGAGAAATTAAGTAGCCTACCCAAGTCACACAGCTATCCAGTGGCAGAATTCTTGGTTTAAGGACTTAAGGATCCCTATGCTATATTGCTTCTCTAACCTGTTTTTTGTTTCTTTGCACTTTCCTACTTTGCATACTTTACACAAAGGTTTACAAAGATCTCCCGCCTACACCAGTTAAAAAACCTCAGCTCAAAAAGTTCTTCCAGGAAGGTTTTTGATTCCCTTCCCCCAAGCCAGGTCAGGTCCCTGCTATACATTCCCCAGGAACATATTTTTCCCTCATGCTTATCAGATTTTAAAATTATATTGTTTTGATTATATGTTTAGTGCATGTCTTTATAAAAAAAGAAAGAGCTTCATTTGGGCTTGAACTATATCCTCTGTGCCTGATAGTTGGTACTCGAATATTTTTTAGAATATCTTGCCTTAACTCTTACTTTTACTCTCACTTGAAAGGTTCTCTGCCTCCATCTCACCTATTCAAGTTCTATCCACAAGAAGCTGTAGCATGGTAGGGGCACCCAGGTGGCTCAGTCGGTTGAGTGTGTGGCTTCAGCTCAGGTCATGATCTCACGGTTTGTGAGTTCAAGCCCCGTGGCGGGCTGTGTGCTGACAGCTCAGAGCCTGGAGCCTGCTTCGGATTCTGTGTCTCCCTCTCTCTCTGCCCTTCCCCCGTTCACACTCTCTCAAAAATAAGTAAACATTTAAAAAAAAAAAAAAAAAAAGCCCTAGCATGGTAGCAAAACATTGGATTTCATATCGGAATTGGTATCTGAATTCGAATTTGAGTCCTTGTATGTATTAGCTTTGTAACTTTGAGCAGTCACAAAATCTCAGAGCCACAAACTTCCAGGTGTGTTACATGGGGATGATAATACCTCACAGGATTGGTATAAGAATTAAAATGTGGCTTCTGAAAGAAGTGTTTAACCTATACCAACAGCTTAAAAATACAGGATACTGTCATATAGCGATTGAGATCCTAAATTGTGTCTCCGAGTTCCAGCTCGGTAGCAGAGACTTGAATTCACGTCCTAATTTTTTATTGTTTTTTTCATGTGTTTTTCAACAGCGTTCATACTTAATTTATTATGTACTTATGCTCGTGTTATTGCCTAAACATGGTACGTTTTCTGCACTGTTGTATTTTTTGTTTAGCGTAAGCGCTTATCGTAAACTTCTGCATGCAGGAATTCAATAATCTGTATTTATTTGAAGGACTCACGTATTTGCTGTGCCGAAAGCGCAATAAGTAATAAAGGTCGGTAGGAATGAAAAGTAGCACACGTAACAGTTGCCATCTACGTGTGTATGTATACGTTCAGAGGTCCAATTTTTCAAAGCACTCTAAAGCGAGACAAATTGCAGAAAGAAAGCCCAGCAGGGAAAATCAAACAATATTTGGAATAAAATCATGTGGCCTAATTTTCATAACCACAGACTTGAGAGAATACCACCATCCATGCCAGGTGTGCCACACAACCCCATTGTCTGTTTTAGCAGCGTAGGAGCCCTTGTGGTACAAGCCATTCAGGTTTGCAGAGTGACACCTAGTGGGAAGAGAAAATAAACACAAAACAATCAGACTAGAAAGCTCCTTCCTAAGCCTTTTCGATAAAAGCGTTTGACTATGATTTCTGCCATTTTTCAGACAAGGGAGTATCTATCTATTTATGTACTTTTAAGGTTTTATTTATTTTCGAGAGAGAGAGAGAGAAAGCGCGCGCAAGTGAGGGCCAGAGAGAGAGGGGAACACGAGACCCCAAGCAGGCTCTGTGTCGGAAGCAGTGAGCGCAATGCGGGCCCAAACTCACGAACCCGAACAAGATCATGGCCTGAGCCAAAGTCAGATGCTCAACAGACTGAGCCACCCAGGCGCCCCAACAAGGGAATGTTTATTAGTTTCCAGAAGGCGGGAGATTTCTACAGCAGATGGGTTTAACTGATGGGTTTGTGTGCCCTAACAAAACTCAGGATATAGCCCAGGTCACCTGTCGTGTACTGTAAAAGAAGCATTTCTGGTCTTAATAGCTTTTATACAAAAAAGCAAGCAAACGAAAACATGACCTTGTAACCTTTGGCCTTTGCAAGAGTGGTATGATTTAAGGAAACAGGGTGTGGCATGGCGCCTTGTAACCAGCTTCCCTGGATAATTTGCACTTACGTGTTCACCTTTCCGCTGCCAAGATTTAGCTTTCGTGCTGCAGACTCCCTCCCCCCTCTTTTAAAAATTGCCAACATATCCATTATTTTAACCTCAAGGGTGAGCAAACAAAACCTAAACCACCACTTAAAGTTTTCCCAGCAATTGACCCATAATCATTTGTCCAAGTTGCGGAGTTAATTTTTTAGCCTCTCTTTTTCCAATCTAGATAAGTGGGTTAGCTAATCATACATTTTAAAAATGTCGCACTTCCTCCTTTAAAATCTGTAAATTTTGTCCCTGATATGGATAGCTAGGCGTATGTGATAATTTTCTGTGTACTGTTAGCAATGAGTCACTACATATTTCTTTATTGATTAACCAACAAAACGATGGCAGACATTAGGGTATAAGGAGAACATTTGCAAGGGACGGTTCTGAAAACTCTATGGAAAGGACCCAAACTGTTGAATCAAAAAAGCATATAATTTACCCATAGATGCTGAATGGTTGGCTCGGTCCACTTACCATCTTAGTGATTTGCTCCTGCCGACCATCCTGACAATCTCCTAATTTAAATCTGAAACTATGTATGCTGATTCTGCAAATGTCAAAGCCTACTGTGTTTTTAAAACTACCTGAAAGGTAATGTTAGAAAAGAAGATAACAAACTTAGCCTCTGGAATATATATTTTGGCCCATCTCTGTTTTCCTAGAGACATCTGTGCTGTCAGCACTGAGCCTGATGTAGGGCTTGAGCTCACGCACCACGAGATCATGACCGGAGCCAAAATCAAGAGTTGGACGCTTGGGGCGCCTGGGTGGCTCAGTCGGTTGAATGTCCGACTTCAGCTCAGGTCACGATCTCCCGGTCCGTGAGTTTCAGCCCCGAGTCAGGCTCTGGGCTGATGGCTCAGAGCCTGGAGCCTGCTTCCGATTGTGTCTCCCTCTCTCTCTGTCCCTCCCCCGTTCATGCTCTGTCTCTCTCTGTCTCAAAAAATAAATAAATGTTAAAAAAAAAAAAAGTGTAAAAAAAAATGGTTTTAAAAAAAGAGTTGGACGCTTAACCAACAGAGCCACCCAGGCACCCCTCTTTTTATTTTTTAAAGTAGGCTCCACACCCAATGTGAGGCTCAAACTCACGACCCTGAGATTAAAAGTCACATGCTCTGACTAAGCCAGCCAGGTGCCCCACATCTTAGCTATTCTGAGACCAATTGTCCAGCATCTTTCAGTTTCTGGAACAGGACTTGCAACCACACTGGGAGATGGTTGGGGCTCTGTTGGTGAATGCATTTGCAAATGCAGAGCGGAGAACACATCAACGCTCAGTGACCGCTTTGCCATGTGGAGAAAGAACGTTTTGTTAGTGAGTAATAATTATGAAGTGCCAACACTTCATGTAAGTTAGAAGAACTATAGGATTAAAAAAAAAAAAAGGATAAGGAGGAAGAAAATGATAGGATCAAACTACAAGAAAAGGAGACCTGTAGACGTAGCACCAAGCTTCTGGAACAATTGACTTTTTCTCTAACTTTACTGATTTTCCACCTCTACAGACATATCATCTCATTTGACTTCACGGATAATGATGAGTTCTTAGGCAGCTCCAGCTCAGTAGCTACCTTTCTTTGTCATCTCTGAACCCCGATATCGAAAGTCAAGTAAATTATTTATTTGCCTGTGTTAATATGTGTGCCAGTTGTCATTTAGACGCAATCCAAGCCGAGTCAACTAGGTAGGTACATGGTAATATTAACTGATATGATTGTTTTTCTGTATATGCACTTCTGTTCAAAATCAAACATTAAGGGATGCTTGCAACTTAGTGAATTATGTGTCAGTTTTATATGATGCTGATAATTTTTACATAATGCTAACTTAGAAGGACAGGGGAAGTAAAAGGAGGAGGAAGAGAGAGTGACAAAGATGGCCTTTTAAAAGAACAAGAAAACCACTAGGGAAAAGACTATCATCACTTTTGGTTTGTTAAGTAGGGATGATACCTTTGTTTCTCTGTTCTCTCTCACTGATGTATGTGCTCTAGTTCCTTTACAAGCGACCAAAATTTTATAAAGTGACACAAAGTAAAAAACAAAAGCAAAATCCAGAGAAAATAATGATTTTACAACCACTGAGTTTCAACTTGACCCACCACACTACCCACAACTAGCTGTATCCCCGCAGAATCTACAACTCTAAAACCAGCACCCTGCAATCACCAAATGCTCATAGGGAGGACTCCCATGATTTTCAGGAAAGTTAACATTTGCCTGATATACCTCTACTTCATAAGACAGGATTCTAAAATGCTTTGTAAGTACTTATGTAAGAAAAAAAAAGGTTAAAATTTGGATTTGGAACTTAAATGAATAGTCTTCAATAATTTGGAAAATCTGACACTCCAGGAATACTCACTAAAGATTCTATAATGGAAAATTTAAATGTCCAGACATTTTGAAGTAGTGTTTGTTTTCTAACAAGAAAAGAAGACGTTCAAAACTCATGCACTGCCTAACAGTTGGGGCACATCTGCTTTGCAGACAGCAGACGCTTCAGGTTATTTTTAAGGGAGACTGTATGAAGTTTCCATTCTTGCCTAAACTTTGTAATTACAACAAAGGGAGCTGTCTGGAAACCATCTTGGGTGGAGAACAGTTCAATGAGTCAAGCATATCTGGCCTAGAGGAGAGAAAATATTGAGGAATACAATAAATGTCTTCTCATCCACTGCCTGCAGCACTATGTTGAAAAGGAATTACAATTGCTCTTTAACTACTGAGAAGAAAATCTGGTGAAGTATAAGAAGGCAGCATTCAGATGAATAAAAGGAAAAACTTAGTACAATAAAAAAACCCAGAGTGAGCTAGCTGATAAAGTAACACTGAAGTATTCAACCAGAGGGTGGAATTAAGCGTCAGGAATACTGTAGAGGAAGTTTCTGCACTGAGAGGAGCTCAGTGGAAGTCACTGTGATTTAAAAGTAGTATTACATCGAAAAATTTACAAAAATAACATGGCCATCACGTGATAAGAGAAGGTAAAGACCAAACTGGTTATTAGAACACTGAAAATATTTCTCTTATGATAAATGCTCCCTATTCTTTCATGTCAATCTGTGGCCAACTATTTGTGATAA
Source organism: Panthera uncia (assembly GCF_023721935.1). Taxonomy (NCBI): domain Eukaryota; kingdom Metazoa; phylum Chordata; class Mammalia; order Carnivora; family Felidae; genus Panthera; species Panthera uncia. The sequence goes on from NC_064811.1 coordinate 180,534,506, forward strand.
CTCACCCATAGTTCAGGTTGCAAACAATCTTTGCAGAAGTAGTAATTTGATTTATTTCTGTAACACCTTTCAAGCTTTATTAATGCACACAATGAACAAATCCTCAAAAATACTTCATCACTGAAGAATTCTAGTAAGTGTGATTACATAATAATACCAGTACTACAAAGAAGACAACATTACCTCATGTTATAATTAATGCCCACCAGTGAGATATCATCAACGCCATTACAATAGTGTTTATAAAATGTCAAACCTGTTAAACCACCAGCCAGACTGATCTTCTTCTGCACAATTCCCTTCGTAGTTGTCATTATCTCTGTCCCGTGTGCTGAATTTCATTCTTTGGTGACTAGCCCACCATTGCACCTCAGGATTAAAATTCCCTGTAAGGGAGTCTCCAGCTGTTCCAGAATATTCGCCGATATTCAACTCATAGGATTTCTAAAGACAAAGAGGCAAGTTCCACTATCAGTTGTCACTGTAATATGATAATTTAATAATTAATGTTAGTTAATAATATGTTTATTTAATAAACAAAAAACAGGTTCTACCGTGTATTTTTGTTTCCACTGACTTCAGGGTTTATATTTTATACATTAATTCATAATGTTACTTATTTGAAAATTTTACTACCTTTTCATCTCCAACTTTAAAAAGTTTATACTGTGCATAACGGCTATTTTTTTCAAAATCTGCAAGGTCAATTTTTAAAGTGTAGTCTCCTGAAAAAAAAAAAAAAAACAACAACAAGAATTAATAGGATATTTTTGAGGTGTGAGATGACATTGATTTATTGAATTTTAAAAATAATTCATAGCTCTATTTTACTTAAACTGTTTCCTTCTGCTATCATTCCGTTTTCAAAGAATAAACAGTGGCTCTATTGTATTTACAACATGAACATTTCATTGTGTATTTTGCTTGAAAAGAGCTAGGAACATAACATTGAAGGTGGAAAATTTCTACTAGATTTATCATAGGTCAAGTCTAGTACAATTCACTTGACAAAGAACAACAGAAACTAAGTTATTATTTAGCTAATACATTAAGAAGCCTAACAATGAAAGAAGAGAAGTTTTAAGAAGTTTAAACATTTATCCTCTTTTTCTTACTTTCAGTAAGAATGTTAATCTTAAAAGTAAATAATAACTAGTTGGTCGCGTCAAGCCATCTTCTTTTCTCCATTGTCCCATCATTTGTGAATCACAGTTATTACTCTTTCTCTTTTTTTGAAGAGTCAGGAACCAGAAAATTATAAGTCAAACAAACTGTTAGATAATATATGTTCTATCCTCCTACTTTGATAAATAAAATTTCACAATGACCTAGAAGATCAGGTTTGAACTTACAGTCTTAGTCTCCTTGGGATCCAAGCCAGAACATGGAGGCCCAGGGAGAGAGACCCTCTGGCCCCATCACCCAGGTCTTGTCTGTGGTCAGCCTCCTCTCTTCCTATCCCTATCTCTGTCTCAGTCATGCACACAAAAAGGGCCTCGACCACGTTTGTGCACTTTCTAGGCTGCACATCCAAGCTCTGTTTACACCCACACTAAAAGTTGTTGCTTTACCTCCCCTCAGGCTCAGAGATGTGCACACCAGTAACACCATCTTCTCAAGGGGGCTAGATGAAGAAGAGGCATGAACAGGTTTTGGAAACAAGCTCAGGGTTGTTTGGGCAGGAAATGCCAGCTTGCCCCTTACTGAGTGTGGGAGGAGTGTAAACTTCCAGTGACCTTGGTGCTTTAGTACCACAGGCCCTGCCCCCCATGGAGCTCTCTAAGGTGGAATTTTGGAAGAGGCCCCTCTAATCTGATGGAAGGGCAGTAATGGTTATGTGAGCCAAGACTGTGAAGTGGATGAGAACAGTATGGCAGGCTAAGTTAAATACCTTGCATTATGGAAGAGCTATAAAGTCAGTCTCAATGTTTCAGGTAACCATCTAAATATCTTTATGGACAATAAATAAATAAAAAGGCCATTATAGACCGTTCCTAAATTAATATTATTGCAAACACTTGCAGTCAAAATTTATGTAATGGAGATAAAGCTATTTTCAGGGGAAATTCACTAGCCTTAGGTGCGCTCACAATTAAAGAATGCAGGGACAAAGGCATGCTTTTCCTTGGGATGATGTGATATGTGGTTGTGAAACCTAGAACTGATAAATACATTTTTGCTGTCATGACAGTAGCAGCCCGAGTACCCATTAAAACACGAAAGGGAAGCAGATGTGTTGGCAAAGTGCATCTGGGTGAATGAGCATTTAATAATAATTTAACAACTAATTTGAACTTTGTATATTTGCAAGGAGCTAAGGGTTACTTCGTGGAGTTTTCATAGTTTCGATAGGAAACCCGATAAATATTAATGTGCAAAAAAGGCACTATGATAAATGTTATATATATCATAAAATACTCAAAATAAAATAAAATAAATACACTGAGGGAAGGGAAATCTTATATAAATTTAGATAGCATTGATCACAAGAAGGACAAGCAGGGTTCTAGGATTATTCATCTTCTATAGTGTCTCAAAGATCCCTATAATTATAATTATATCCCTATAATTATACTTATGAATTGTGGATATAAAAACACCAGTCACTTTCCCTAACTTGAATGAAACAAGCAAACCCTTGCTTTTATGTTTAATGCATTGCCAGTGTGATATAGCATGCTTTGTTAAGCAATACAATTGCCTTTTATGAAACATTCTAAATCAGACCCGAATGGGGCTGACTACAATCTCAGACTTACAATTGAGGCAAGGAAGGCAATGAGTTGGAGTAAATGAACATGGCAAAGAGAAGCTGAGAAAATTCATCAAATGATATTTTAGACAAATACTGAACTCTAGGAGAAGATACACATGCACTGGTACATAGCAGGAAATGTATAGATGTCTGCAATTTGAAATATATCAATAAAATAAAATAAAATGGCTTGATGGATGGATAGGTATGTAATGAAAACAATTTAAAAAAAACCAGCAAATGGTAGTGTAGAATCCAGGTGGTAGGTTGAATCTTCTTTCCGTTTTGCTGTATCTTTGAAATTTTTCAAATTAAAAGTTGATGGGGATGGAAACAGGATATTTATTAGGGTATTTGTATAAAACAGCCCCAAGTGCCCAATTCTTTGCCTCAACGTTTGCAATGCGACTTTTAACTCCTTCCACTGAGTCTACTTCTTTCCCCCTTAAATTCCCAGCAGACCCGGAAGCTGGTCACACACCCATGAGCAAGCCCAGCCAAGATCAGCAGAACACAGACCTGATGAGCAAAACCGCTCAGCCAACTTGTAGATTTGTGAGGAATAATACATGAGTGTGGCTTTAAGTCAGCAAATCTTGAAGTAGCTTGTTACACACTTATTATGGCAATAGATAGTTGACCCAGTATGGCTATTTTGAGGAATTTGAGGCATTAAAAAAAGAAGGATTAGGACACTACATTTCCTTTCCATAAATTGAAAATAAATAGATGAGAACTCTCCCACCTCAGCCCAGATCTAGTTTCATTGCCTCTAGTCCTAGTTTTAAGTGGCCACATTTTATAAAGGGGATTGTTGCTCGAAAGGGATCATTGGCATCTGCAAAACACAGCACTTACTGAATTCATTCCATTGCCTATGGTTTAGTAGAAAACATTTTAACGTGTTTTTTATTTTTATTTTTAATGCTTATTTATTTTTGAGAGAGGAGGGGATGGGGGTAGGGAAGGGCAGAGACAGAGGGAGACAGAGAATCTGAAGCAGGCTCCAGGCTCTGAGCTGTCACAGTACAAAGCATAAAGTGGGGTTCAAACCCACGAACCATGAAATCATGACCTGAGTCAAAGTCTGAAGCTCAACTGACTGAGCCACCCAGGTGCCCCTTTAGTGTGTGTGTGTGTGTGTGTGTGTGTGTGTGTGTGTGTGTGCGTGTGTGTGTGTGTGTGTGTGTGTGTGTTTTAACTATACTTCAAGTGAATTTGATATCAGACAAACCTTACCTTGTGTGGTCAGTAAGTGAATATTTTTATTACCCAGCCAATATTCACCATTTTCTTGAACAAAATTTCCAAAGCCATTTTCATAGTCATTCCAGCCTCTAAAAAATTTGAAATGAAAGCTGATTTTAGCAGAACCCAAAAGGACCTTTGCAGTAGTAATTAAGGTGCCCACCACCCTCCCCAATTACCCACCCCCCAATATTTTTTTTTGATTAGCAAATGCACTTTCAGTATTCTTATTTGGAAAGAGTGAAATTCTAATTATAGACCTCAGGATATAATAAAAACGCTTTACTTGTTACAAATCTCACACATGCTACTCCAAATAAATCCTTGCATCATAATTAGCACACCTGTTAAAGTTCTCACTGCCATCAGATCGTCTCTGAATTACAGTCCATCCTCCTCCATCAGACATGTCACAGTAAACAGAGAATTCTGTTGGGCTCTGGAGAGGTTTGATTTTGTAAAATCCACTGCGCTTATACCCATCATTAAAAATCTCCGAACAGTCTGTTTGCAAAACAAGGTAATGTAACATTTGTTATATGCCTTTTTTTTCCCCCATAGGAGCCTCTGGATAAGATTACTCAATACCAATGGAGATAGATAAACACATGGTGTAGATAATCAGCTTTTTAAAATTGCATCTTGTATATCTTCTAGTAGATATTAGGAAAGTCTTATTTCCTTTTCTAGTATTTAATTTTATCTCCTTGACATGATCATGAAAATAAAAAAGAAATAAAACAGGGATTTGGTTTCTCATTTCTGATTTTTGTGCAAACACTTAAAAAATTATATATGTTCAATAGATCATAGCATATTTAAGTGGAACTTATAGCCTTATCTGACAGAATAAGAGAACTTATCTCTCCTATGAAGCTAAATTAAAGTAGAAATAGAACCTCGAGCAAATAATATAATATGGGTTATCTTGACTTACAGCATTATAAATCATCCTGAACATTGTAGATGAATTCAAAGTAGTAATCTTCTTGTTAGATTCTTATAACTTCCCAGTTTCAGCAGATTTTTTAGTAGCCCACTGAAATTTCCAACAGTCCATGCATTCTTAGGTGCTTTTGCTAAAAATCGCAAGCTTCTGCTATTCCTTTTATCCCCACATTCTTTTTGCCAGGATATTTCTTTAACCTTTGAATTTTTTTTTTTTTCAACATTTTTTATTTATTTTTGGGACAGAGAGAGACCGAGCATGAACGGGGGAGGGGCAGAGAGAGAGGGAGACACAGAATCGGAAACAGGCTCCAGGCTCCCAGCCATCAGCCCAGAGCCCGACGCGGGGCTCGAACTCACGGACCGCGAGATCGTGACCTGGCTGAAGTCGGACGCTTAACCGACTGCGCCACCCAGGCGCCCCAATATTTCTTTGACCTTTGAAGCAAACATAACTACCAGTCTGTCGCCGAAAAGTAGTATCTATTTCTTAAACTACTTGAAGGTAGAATAAATTAACATCCACTGGATCTCATCTAGGCTGATTTGTACACACTTTTAGAGAATTTGGCAGTATGGACCTCACTACAGGTTCAACATCCAGGAAGCTGTGTAAGGGGTGGTTGAAGTAGGTGGCCACCGTCAAGAGATCGTCTCAAGAATACTTAGTTGCAGAGTTTTGAGTAAAAACACTATAACTTAAATTATAGCTGACTTTCACATTTTACCCTTAGCATTTTGTTAATTTCCTTCCTTTAAAAAAACAACCTTTTCTTTTCTTTTCTTTTCCTGATTGGATAATTCCATTCTGCTAGCATATTTTAAAGTTCTTTCTTCTTTTTCGTTGTTTTGATGCCAAATTGTCACAAATCCATTTTGTTACAAGTGAGATATACTGCATGCCAAAAAGATGGAATGGGCAGTAGGAATTAGACAAGAAAATAAAGACCCTTTGTCACTTTCTGAAGCCCTCACCAGGTTAAGACCAATCATATACTACTGCTGTGGTGAGATGTTCATCTTTGTGATGATTTAGGCTATATTCGTATATTTATATCTGAGATTCAGAAGCACATTCTTTGTGCGTGTTGGATTCTTAAAAAAAAAGAGAAAGAGAGAGAAAGAGGTCCTTTTCTGGCAATTAAACAAGAAGAAAAACATCACCTAAAATTAGTTCAATGTTGCTCAAAAGCTTACATTCTGTGGTCAAGTAGATTGTACAACACTTTTCATTAAAGTAAGCAGATTTTAACCCTGTTAAGGATAGAGCTCTTTGCTTACATGTAATCTCCTACCAAAGAGCTGAATAGTAAAGACTCCAAAGATTCAGGCTGTTTTCCAGGCAAATATGGAAATGATTAGCTATAGCATTTGCCTCTGGAAAACTTTGTGAATATTGCATGTGGAGCCAACATTTTCTATTTGTTTCTATTTTATGCCAACTGCAAGTTTGTGTTTTTAAAAATGTGTCCTTCTTCCCAGAGGAAAAATCCAAACATAACTTAAGGTCCAGAGCAAAGCTTTCAACTTAAAAAAAAAAATCAAAAACAAAAAATACCCAACAAATTAAAAAACCTCAAAGAAGCATGAGTAGCAAAATTGCTCATATGAAAGAAGTTAGAAATAAGGAGGCTGCCTTGGGGAAATGTGAAAATGGGACTTGCACCTCCACAGCAGGAAGTTCAAACAATGTAGGGTATAAAACATTAACTAGATATTTGAAACTATGATTTTCAAAATGTTTTGACCCACTCAACTCCCCAGATAATACGCAGGCAAGGGCAGGATCGGAAAGCTCCATGTTCCTGGGACTTAAAAAAAAAAAAAAAAAGAGGGGGATTTTTGAATGCTTACATAATACTAGAGTGAGGCCAGGGTTGCCTGCCCTCTGACAAACACTGTGCCAAACTGGAAGAGGTGAACGCTTTCTCCGATCATGCAGAAAGCAAGCCATGTTGGAAGGCTTCTGAATGTTTAAGCTTCACAAAGTGACACGACAGCTTGCCAAATGGACTTTTCCCTTTTGTCCCACAATGGTGGCTGAGCTCAAAGCTGAAGTCCGAAGGCACTAAGTACCCCACACTCTAAATTCAAAGAAAGGCCAACATGAGCTCAGCTGCCCCCAAAGGCATGCTGGGAAATGCTAGAACTAGCCCTGCTGTAGCCATTCTTTATCCCCACCTGCCCCGTGACATTAGAAAGGAAACAAGAAGAAAGGATGCTGGTTCCTTGGAGAGGGCAGGATTCTTGAAGGGTAGGGTGGGTAGGCTCTCTCCTCTGAAAACAAGGGAGAGAGTATATAACAATGTGGATAGATAGCTGACATTCACTGAGCACCTCTTTTGTATGAAATGCTACTGTAATCATGTTACATGTGTTAACTCTGAATCTTTACGACAAAGAACCATTCTTATCATTCCCATTTTACAGATGAGGAAAATGAAGGATATAAAGATTAGGTAACTTGCCCAAAGGCTACAGCTACCAAGATGGGCAGCTGGACTTTCAAACCAGGCTTCAGAGGCAACACCTTAATCACTACACATGCCTCAAGTGACTGTCTTGTAAAGATTGAAGGCCTTGCAGGAGGGGATCTGGCTAAACCAGTGGTCTTGTTGGCTGAACAGATGTGATGCCACGGGCTGTGGTAATTATCACCAATTAATGTGAATTTGGTATCTTTTAATTTAAGTACATAATTTAATAGCAGCCAAAAACTTCAAAATAAGATACATTTAATTATATGTTGTATAAAATCGCATGATTTGTGCATTATCTGCACAAATTGCTAGGTTATAAGCAATTATGTGTTTTTGACCATGAGATGAATTAGAATTCAGAAAACAAATTAGTAATAAAATAGTAACTTGTAAATAAGAATAAATTTATATTTCTACAGATGGTGTACACGAATATTTAATTTTTTTAAGTGTATTTGTTTATTTTAAGATAGAGAGATAACACACACAAGCAGGGGAGGGGCAGGGAAAGAGGAGGAGAGAGAAAATACCAAGCAGGCTCCATACTGTCAGTGTGGAGCCTGATGTGGGGCTTGAACTCACGAACTGTGAGGTTATGACCTGAGTCAAAATCAAAAGTCAGACAGTTAACTGACTGAGCCACCCAGGAACCCCAATGAACATTTGATATTTTTAATTTAAGGAGACCAAAAATATAAACTTTGGTAGCAAGTTCTTATATATTTTATACAATATTATATATTATGTTAAATATATACTTTTTGGAATTTATGGTTATTATATATTTATCAAGGGTTTGCCTTTGGCAGGCTCTTTAGTACTATTTGTCTATATGCTACAAAATAAAGTACAATTAAACTATATATTTCATACTGTATTCATCATATATGAAGAATATTACATAGTTCTACTAACTTCTGGGGGGTTTTTTTGAGGTGGGGGAGGGGGGTAGAAAGACAGCACGAGAGACAATCTTAAGCAGGCTCCTACCAACGCTGAACCCAATGCAGGGCTCGATCCCACGACTGTGAGATCATGACCTGAGCCAAAATCAAGAGTCAGATATTCAACTGACTGAGCCACCCAGGTGCCCCCCTGGATTTTTTTTTTTTAGCTGTTATATCCCAAACCAGAAAATGTCTATCATCTATCTTATTTTATGTGCTATAATGTTACAAGACAGACAGACACACACACACACACACACACACACACACACACACACCCTACAATGGTTTGTATAGACCCTGACCATATGACTCTTCCATCCAATTCCTGTTTATTCAGTCAGGCCTCCTCTGATCTTGGTATTTTCATTTTCTAGTAACTGATTTCTGCCTTACTCCTTGGTGACTTCTTGTCTCCCACTTCTTGTCATTTCTTGACACAGGGATTGGAGTTTCAGCTCCTAAGCCTGAGTCTTCCCACGACTGAGTTTTCTCATACACAGTCCTAGTAACAAACATCCAATCACCTGCCTCCTGCCATTATTGAACACTTGAATCTGTGTTCACAACCTGTTCAGAGTTCCTGGGTTTGGGGCTTAGTTTGGAATTTGGAATAATGGTGCTTCTCTTGCATCCATCAGTTCCTTGTCCTTGTGACCAGCTGTGTACCTACTTTTGGAATCACATAAGGTGCCAGTAGCGTTGGTTTCTTCTGAACCCTCTGTCCTTGGCTTACAGATGGCTGCCTTCTTGCTGTAGCCTCGTATCATCTTTCCTCTGTGCATCAGTGCCGCCGTCATCTCTTCTTATAAGGACACCAGTCAGACTGAATTAGGGCCCATTCTAATGGCCTCATTCTAACTTAATCTCTTCTTTTAAGGCCCTATCTCCAAATACAATCATATTATAGACATTGGGGGTTAGAGCTTCAACATATGAAGCTCATATGGGGGGTGCACACAACTCAGTCCATGAGACAAAGTCATCAGTCAAATGGCTTTTTGGCCATTCTGGTTACTCCCTTCTCTGAATCAACCTTGTTATCAACAATGATTGGCCTGATTAATCCAGTGAGATCCAACCCTGACATCTGTTTCTTACATTTTCCACAGTCTCAGGATAGGTAGCTGAAACCTGCTGAGTGGATAAATGACCACATTACAATTAGGCCTCAACATTCGTCGAATGAAAAGGGTATTCAATTGCTACAATGCCTTACCTCCTATCTGAAAAGAAGTAAAGCCTTCTATACTAGGTGGCCCCAGGAAATCTCGGTCCTCCTCAGCCTGTGGGAAGAAATGTGGGGAGAAGCCTGACCTGATTCTGGTCTTGAACAATCTCATCCACACCCATCAGCAAAAGCACAAATCCTTTGCAGTCTTGTAGGGATTCTCATTTAATTGGTCTGGAGTGGAACCTGGACACTATTTGTAGACAGTTTCCCATGGGTCAATTGCCTTCCTGCATATTTTGCAAGCAGAGTATATGTTCTGGACTATTTTTTCAGGGATCTTTGTATAGTAAACAGCCTTATAAGATAGAGACAGTGTCTCCCTCTAGAGCAGATGGCAGGTTAGTTTCTGCCCACTTTCATAGAAATAACTCTCTTGCAAAGGAGAAAAGACTGGGCAGATTTGCTTGTAACCCATTATAAAAGATTGAGATTTACTAAACTCAGGGTTCCTCACCTGGACACAGCCCACTGCCTGCACATTCTCCACATTGCTTCCTTAGTATTTGCAATCAAGGGATATTGGTACAAACATGAAGTTCTTGTCTCGGACCCAGGAGTCTCTTATCTTCTGCCAACACCTGTGAAACCGAGGCAGGCTAACTCTTTAGGTTGCAAATGGAGTAAAACCTCAGACCCTCCACAGTTCTTCATAGGCGTCAGCATTTTAACAGTCACCAGGTGATTCTATCTGTAGACCTGGCTGAGAATCACCGTCTTCAAGAAATGTCAACTGATTATACTTCTTGTTCAATTGCTCTCCTGAGCCTTCTTTCACTGATGTCTTCTGAGGTTCTAGTTCCTGTTCTTTGCCCTGAGATTGCTTCAGACAGTCTCTTTGTTTCCCAAGCCTATTTTTATCCGAGCTGTCTTTGGTTCCTTTTTGTTCCATGCCGCCGAGCCACGAGCCATCATCACCCTACATCCATTCCCTCTACCACAGGCCTCTGTCTGATCCGGAAAGGGGGAAAAGCAGTTGGATTCCAAGAATCAAGGGTAAGGGATCAAGTGACTGGACAACAGAGTGTCAGGAGCCCTGGGCAAATGTCTGACCAGAAAGAGATTAGGTTCTTGGTAAAGAAAGAAAAAGGGAACATTTCATTGAAGCATAGTTTCTAAAATTCTCATAATTCTTATATGCTTCACTGATGAGTATATTTAGAAACACAAAATAAAGATGTCTTTATTCTGTCAGCCTGGAATCTCTTTAGCCTCTTTAGTTTTTCAATTACAGTCAGATATATTTTCCAACTTATATTTGCTTATTTAGCTATTCCTATCTTTCTGTACTACCTTGCTTTCATTCATAAATGTGAGGCTCTGTTATTTTCCAGGTACTCTAATGGGCAACAGGGAAGAAAGAATGACGAGACATCATTCCTAATGAAGTGCCTGCTCAATTGATCAGGACAGACTCATGAACAAAGAAATTATAATACATCATCCCAGTAGCTAGAGCAGACATATAAACAAAGTGCTGTAAATGGCATCCTCCTTACTGACAACTATGGTTTGTTTACTTTAAAAGATGCCTGGAGGAAGGCAAATGAATAGTTCTCTATAAAGAATAACGATATGTGCAGTGAATGTGTTGACAGTTTAAGATCATTAAGTTTCTGGGTGGAAACAATGACCTAATCGAAAGGAAAATTATCAAACCGTAAAATATGCACATAAAAACAACCCTTGTATTTCCCTAAATAATTGTGATCCCTTTTTCTTTCTCTGCCCTTTTATTCTATTACCTCATTTACTACCCTAAGGCACATAAGGGACTCAGAAGGGAAAACTGTATAAATGTAACGAGAAATGCTACACAAAAACAAAACTGTAAAATTTTTCAGATATGTCATTTGCACACCATATGTAAACAATCTCTTGTCTTTGATCTCTCTTTAAACTACAGAAATTCTAAGATATTTAGCATTGACATTAAATATCCCCTCAGAGATAAGAGAGAGAAAAGGATAAAATTAAATTTATACCGGGGTGCCTGGGTGGCTCAGTCGGTTAAGCGTCGACTTCAGCTCAGGTCACGATCTCACAGTGTGTGAGTTCGAGCCCCGCGTCGGGCTCTGTGCTGACAGCTCAGAGCCTAAAGCCTGCTTCAGATTCTGTGTCTCCCTCTCTCTCTGCCCCTTCCCCGCTCATGCTCTGTCTCAAATATAAATAAAAACATTTTAAAAAAATTTAAAAAATTATTTAAATTTATACAAATTCACATTTGGTATAATGTTCATGCTGCTTGTTATTAGAATAGGAAAAGCTCTTTAGCAAAACCTGAAGTGACCAAATAATGAGCACCACCATTGCACAGGGGTGTGGGTCATAAGTTACTGACACACTTAAGAAAAATAGGTTCTGACCTGCATATTGCCTTTTGCCTCCAAGGTCAATGACAATATTCTCCTCTCCTTTATCGAGGAACTGGATTTCGTTCTCACGCAAAAGCCGGGTGATCTTGACCTGTTGCTGTTTGACCCGGGTCTCGAGCAGGTGCACCTGGGCTCTGAGTCGTGCTTGCTCCCGGAGACAGTTCTCTAGAGCCTGCAAAGGCATGTGAATCTCATTCTCACTGGGAAATAAATGCCTAACAAGTTGGACAAATTAGTGATTCAACTTTGTCACCAGCTCCCATTTCAGAATATTATTCTACCCAGAACATGGTATGAAACTGATGCTATTTGATACTATTTGTTATATGAAGAATATGTAATTATGACTATAGTACAGTGCTTGAGCTAGAAATTATATATTAATATGAATTAATCTGAATGACTACACAAAGAGCTTTAGACTCATCTTATTTTATCCTCATAATGATTCCAGGAGGGAGGAATTGGCTCCATCCTGGTGAGGAAACTTGCCCAGGAATTTCCAGCAGGTAGGAGGGATCAGGATTCAAATCCAGTTCGAGATCCCTGCTCTCAGTTTCTACATGACAAGAAAGCAAAAATGCTTTCTTGACAGCATCGTTGTGCATTGCTAGTGTGTCAGTCTCTAAAATAAACAGGGCTTTTGAATGACCTTTTGGTATTAATGTTTTAAAAATTTAATTGAATACTTATAATCTGATGACACGTGGTCACCTTTATAAGAGGATACTAATTTAGACCCTCATATCCCTGAGTGTGTCACCCATTTACCTGTGACTGGAAATTCTACTGAAGACACTTTAACTTTTGCTTTTTTGTTTTTCTTTCAATTATTTCAGACAGGGATGGGAGGAGCCTGAGTTTTCCAGTTAAGTCATTTATCTTCTTAGAGATAGGCAAAACCTATCTAAGGGCAAAAACCTCAAGAATATTGCCTGTGCATGAATTAATCAGCTCCTTTCTAAACTGGCATCTGAGAACGCTCCAAAGAGAAAGCAAACGTTGTGGGTGGCGGGGGGTGGTGGTGGTGGGGATTAATTGGGAAGGTGAGCTGCATAGGTGGGTCTCCTGGAAGAGGTACCGAGGCCAAGAAGCTGCAATAAAGGCCCTTGGATACTCAAGGCTGGAAGAGTTACTAGAGGTATAGTGGGGAGAAAAGGACAAAAAACAATTTTTTTCCCATTTTCCACTCTTACCTTGACATCTCCATTTGCAACTTATGTCATGATCTCCTGCGAAGAGTGTAAATGTTTACTTTTGAGAAATTATGAATTTTCATGTGTAATTACCTTACACTACTACCTTTATACACGTTATTGCCTAAGACAGCCATCAGATATATTTCCCAATTTACAATTGCCTCTCGGTTCCTGACTTTATGTACTGCCTTATGCCCTTCCGTAATTAGGAGGACCCACCATGTTCCAGGCACTCTGCTAGCTGGTCAGAATAGCACAGCTGGACACTCTATTTGGGACAAAGAGGTACATTCCCTTCCTATGAAGGCCTATACTGGAAACACAGAGATTCAACCTCAAAACTGGAAGTCACACAGCAAGAGTATGGAGAATTGTTGGTACAGGTCTTCTCCCAGTTTCAAGTCTAAGTCACTGAATGTCTCCTAGCTATTGCTCTAGGACCATTTCTTATTTGCTTGTGGTACTCTCTCCTCAACACTCCTTGATTTAGCCACTCTGAAAGAATTATTTACTTAGCTCCCTGACTCCCACCAGTCTAAAAACTAAACAGCGAGAACACTGGATGGTATCTGGAATCCTGTGCTGCTTTCCGATAGGTGGAAATTGGCTGTGATATTGTTAAGTACAGTGCAGCATGCAATTTAAAAGTACAAGGCAAGTATCTTCGATCTTCATGAGCCTACATACATGGTCTTAGTGAGTTTATTTAACATTTACGAGTTTTCTCTCTCCCAGAATGTTGAGTAAATGAATGTTTCCTCCCTTTTACTTATGAGTGGAGGAAGGCATGAGTTTATTGTAATTACTGTCAGATAGTTTAGTTTATACTAACAGTGTTCAGTATTGGAAGGCTCAACTTTGGGAAAGCCACGGGTCAAATTTAATTACTATGGATAGTTTTAAACTTCTAACATTAACTACCCAAGTAACCCCAGTAACTCCAAAAAGATTTTACTTGTTTATGGCAAATACTGGTTTTGACTTTAAGAAAAAATTTGAAAGCACTTGGTAAGTGCCTATTACGTGGCAGGTGCTTCCACAAACCCTTTTCATTTTCCCCCCCTGAGTTAATTTTTTTCAGTGACAAATTACTATAGGTTTTCTGCAAAATAAGAGAAAATCCAGGTCAGAGCAGGCATTCTAGAAACATCAGTAAATGAGCTTACCCAGCAATTCCTGCCCATTACCAGAGCAGTGGTGACAAGCAGAAAACTGAACATCTTTGCCATTTTCTCCATCGAAACGACTGCAAGAACAAAAGAAATTTCATTAACTTATTTACTGTGAGTTTTTCATGAGACCAGAGTTGCATTCAGACCAGAGGCGATCCAGGATGCTGGTGCCACGCCGTCTCTAATCTAAGAGTCTTCAAGGAAATTCTCCTGGACTTCCCCATGCCTCCCTCACACAGAATGATGCTCTCTGTGACCTCAAATAGGATCGAACCTGTTCAACTTCAGGAACAGAGAAGGGGCGCCTGGATGGCTCCAATGGTTAAGCGTCTGACTTTGGCTCAGGTCATGATCTCACGGTTCATGGGTTTGAGCCCTGCATGGGGCTCTGTGCGGACAGCTCAGAGCCTGGAGCCTGCTTCAGATTCTGTGTTTCCCTCTCTCTCTGCCCGTCCCCGACTCGTGCTCTATCTCTCAAAAATAAATAAATATTAGAAGAAAAAAAGAAAGAAATAGAGAAGGGACTCTGACTCTCTTTGAGGGTCCTAATGTTAATGAGCCTCTTGTGCAGAAAAGGCATAGGCTCTGTAAACATGAGGGCCTGGGTCCATATTTTGGCTGAGTCACTTCCTCATTGTGGGACCCCAGGCAACCTACTAAAATGCTCCTGATTTGTAAAATGGAAATCATAATTCCTACCAGACAAGACTGGAGCAACTTTGACATAATATTTTTAGATACCCTGGCATAGGATACGTGCCTAATGAACAGTCACTTATTTTGTATATGGAAGACTGCTTGTATGTATTCAGAGAAGAAAGGGAAAAAATACAACTTAAAGAGGTGATATACATTGTTTTAGTTGATGTCTTAATGTACAGGCAAGCTATCAAGATAATAGACTTTCAGCTCTGTTTCAAGTTGTAGAGGAAAACTCACTTTACCACTTCTTGAGATTATTTTTATACATTTTTTAATGTTTATTTATATTTGAGAGATAGAGACAGAGTGTGAATGGGGGAGGGGCAGAGAGAGAGAGAGAGAGAGAGAGAGAGGGAGTCACAGAATCCGAAGCAGGCTCCAGGCTCTGAGCTGTCAGTGCAGAGTCGATGTGGGGCTCAATCTCACATACTGTGAGATCATCACCAGAGCCAAAAGCAAGAGTCGGACGGACACTTAGCCACCTGAGCCACTCAGGGTCCCCTAGAGTGTGAATTTTTAGACAGCATGAAATTTGTGCATTACAGAGAGTAATAGTCTGCTAGACTGAATTGTATAATTTTACTTCTGGCTGACATTTGCTCTAGTATGAATGTAGAAATGCGCTGTGTATTTTATAAGCATCTTCTTCAATTCTCATGTAACTCCATACGGCAAGTACCATTATCTCCGTCATACAAATGAATGGTTCAGAGAGGTTAAGTCAC
This sequence comes from Panthera uncia, assembly GCF_023721935.1. NCBI lineage: Eukaryota > Metazoa > Chordata > Mammalia > Carnivora > Felidae > Panthera > Panthera uncia. The sequence continues at coordinate 180,550,288 of NC_064811.1, forward strand.
TTCCCTAAGATCACACAGCCACTTTATGGAACATGCAGCAACTGAGCTGAGGGCTTTCCACCTTGACAGCCCAAGCCCTTAACCTGAACTCCACACAGCCTTCCTCGTTATCCACGTATGCCTGCGATACACTGGGAAGCAGGCTGCATGGACTAACGGGAGTCCCTCCCCCTTTGCCTTCTCCAGTTAACATCAGACTCTCTCCTGAACATGGCTGTGATTTATTTGTTCCTGAGTCACGTACTTCTCCAAAGGAACGTTAGGTTAATCTGGAGGAGAGGGGGAAGCTGGCCTGAAGCAGAGGCAATCCAAGGGAATGGTAGTGTTTGCAAATGTTTATTCATTATCAGCTGTCTCTCTGCTCCATTCTGTGCTGCATTCTGTGAAAGAATAAACACAGCAGCCTCAGTGAGGCAACGTTTCACTCAAGAAATGAAAATACCTATTAAAAGGGAAATTAAGGACAATATAAATTAAGCATACGTGAAACTGTATGTAATTCAATATAAAAAAAAAACTCTGAACTTTCCCAGACTACCCCTCAAGACAAAATTAATTACTTCCCTCTCTGTGACCCCCCCCCTACTATATTTACAGACCAAAATAGCACTTATCCACTCAGTAAACACTGTTTGCATGCCTGCTGTGTTCCAGGCACTGTGCCAAGTGATAGGATTATCATTTGGTCAGTTTTTCAGATGTCTAGTTAGAAAAACTGCTTAGAATAAGATTTTTGAAGGCAAAAGCCCCACCTTGCTAATGGTTGTATACCCAGCATCTATCTTATTACTGAGATCACTGTAAATTTGTAGTTGTCTCTGACAAAAATTTTCCCCAGGAAGGAAAAATCTTGGAGATGAAAATGTGCTTTCCTTGCTGTAAAACTAGTCTGTTTGCAGTGACAATACTTCCTCCTTCCTCCTCTATATTTATCCTGGTCAAGGGGAAAACAATGGGCTGAGTGTATTTTTGAAAGTAAATGTTAGGAAGAAGTTAGAGATTTTTGAGGCGCCTGCGTGGCTCAGTCATTTGAGCGTCCAACTCTTGGTTTCGGCTTAGTTGTGATCCCAGGGTCATGGAATGGAGCCCCCATGTTGGGCTCCATGCTCGGCATGGAACCCGCTTAGATCCTCTCTTTCTCTCTGTCTGCCGCTCTCCCCCACTTGTGCTCTTTCTCTCTAAAATAAAAGAAAATAAATTTAAAAAAAAAGGAGAGAGTTTTGGTTGGATTGAACACATGAATTTATATTTCCTTTCCCGCAAAACCCCGCTAGGAAAGGAGTAAAGAAAAATGGCAAAGACATGAATTGACAAGGTCGAAGAGAAAGGGGGCAGAGAAAACACCTGGCGTGCAATGTCATCATGTTTTAGGTTGTACAAAGCGTAAGGGGGAGCTGGCAGCGCTGCTAAAACTGAGGAACAAGCAGCAGCAGTGGGGACCGTCACAAATAGCAAGCTAAGCAGCCCTGCCGCGCCCCACCCCGGTGCAGGGCTGAAGGCACCAGCCAGCTTGGAAGGCAGGGTGGAGGTGATGGCCTGGCATTCACATCCTCACCTAAACCCTGAACAGTGCATGAATACTGCTTCTCCCACCCCGCCAGACAACAGGACTTACTTTTTGTTGTTGTTGTTTTACTCTAAATCCAAGTGAGTTAACATATAGTGCAATAATGATTTCCTGAATAGAATTTAGTGATTCATCACCTACATATAATACCCAGTGCTTAACACAAGTACCCTCCTTAATGCCTCTCACCCATTTAGCCCTTTCCCCCACTCAACACCCCACCAGCAACCCTTGGTTTGTTCTCTGTATTTTAAGAGTCTCTTATGGTTTGTCGCCCTGTTTTTATATTTTTGCTTCCCTTCCTCTATGTTCATCTGTTGTGTTTCGTATATTCCACACATGAGTGAAATCATATAATATTTACCTTTCTCTGACTGACTTATTTCACCTAGCGTGATGACAATCTAATTCCATCCAAGTTGCAAATAGCAAGATTTCATTCTTTTTCATCGTGGAGTAATACCCCATTGTATACATATACCATATCTCCTTTATCCATTCATCCATCGATGGATATTTGGGCTCTTTCCATACTTTGGTATTGTTGTTCGTGCTGCTATAAATATTGGGGGTGCATGTGCCCCTTTGAAACAGCACACTTGTATCCTTTGGATGAATACTAGTAGTGCAATTGCTGGGTCATAGGCTAGTTCTATTTTTAATTTTTTGAGGAACCTCCATACTGTTTTCCAGAACGGCTACACCAATTTGCATTCCCACCAGCAATGCAAAAGGTTCCTCTTTCTCTGCATCCTCACCAACATCTGTTGTTGCCTGAGTTGTTAATGTTAGCCATTCTGACAGGTGTGAGGTGGTACCTCATGGTGGTTTTGATTTGTATTTCCCTGATGATGAGTGATGTGGAGCATCTTTTCATCTGTCAGCCATCTGGATGTCTTCTTTGGAAAAGTGTCTATTCATGTCTTCTGCCCATTTCTTCACTGGATTACTTGGTTTTGGGGTGTTGAGTTTGAGAAGTTCTTTATAGATTTTGGATACCAACCCCTTTTCTGTTATGTCATTTGAAAATATCTTCTCCCATTCCGTTGGTTGCCTTTTAGTTTTGCTGATTGTTTCCTTTGCAGTGCAGAAGATTTTTATTTTGATGCGGTCCCAGTAGTTCATGTTTGCTTTTCTTTCCCTTGCCTTAGAAGTCATGTCTAGTAAAAAGTTGCTGTGGCCGAGGTCAAAGAGGTTGTTGCTTGCTTTCTCCTCTATGATTTTGATGGCTTCCTGCCTTATGTTTAGGTCTTTCATCCATTTTGAGTTGATTTTTGTGTATGGTGTAAGGAAATGGTCCAGGTTCATTATTCTGCATGGCACTGTCCAGTTTTCCCAACACCATCTGCTGAAGAGACTGTCTTTATTCCATTGGATATTCTTTCCTGCTTTGTCAAAGATAAGTTGGCCATATGTTTGTAGATCAATTTCTGGGTTGTGGGTTCTGTTCCTTTGATCTCTGTGGCTGTTCTTGTGCCAGTACCATACTGAGCAAGACTCACTGTTCACTGAAGTTGAACCAGAGAGGCTCCAGGTAACATGACCACAGGCACAGTGGAGGTCAGGGGAGAGTAGTTTGTTCCACAGGTTGAGGCACCTCTCCATACACCACCAGGATCCATCTGTCCTGGCAGCCAGGCAGCCCTCTCTCTACTCCTCCCACTACTTTCCAGGCCAGAGACCATGAGATTTCTCTCCAGAGGAATGAACAGGCTCACAGAAAAGATCATCAGAGGCTAATGTAGGGCGATTCTCCAACAAAAGAGCCTTGTCCTCGGCTCATCATTCTCCAAAGAAGCCCACGGGTTGTCAAGCCTCATTCATGTACCCAGGAAAGGTACAGACACAATATTTTGCTTATTTCTTTTAAAGTAGTTCTCTCTGAAGGGAGGCGTATATTAAGTTTCTTTCTATATCTGTATTTACTTAACAGTCTAAAGAGAAGCACTTGAATACCAAATGTTCCATATGATAACACTGGGCAGAAATCCATACAATGGCAATTAATTTACCCTGAAGATGTATAACTTGCCTGTTTTAACTTAACCCTATCATCTAACATTGTAAACAAAGTAAACATTACAATGTTTACAATGAAGAAAGAAGTGCAGTGCTGAGTAAATTACAAGGCTAAATGGACAAAGAAGTCAGACAAAACCCAAGAACATCTGTGATATCACTACAGAAAAGCTCTAATAAGCATTTGTAGATGCATTTTTTTCAGTAGGTCATACTTTTATACATTAATTGAATATAATTTATAGCAATATTGTTGAGAAAAATTGATACATTACTCTGTTTGCCTAGTAACCATTTAATATTCAAGCATGTATTGGGTGCCTGCTTTATGCCAGGGGCTATGTACTCTAAGCTCTTATATTTAGCTTATATTAAATATATTGAATTACATCTAAAATATTAGCTTATATTAAAATACACAGAAAATTAAGTTTAATAATGACACTTAAAATTGTTCCCACTGTAAAGAAACACCCTCCGTCTGTTTCAGAAGTGAGAAGAGACTTGCCAAGAAAGAGAAGTATGAGCAAATTGAGACGATGAATAGGTTTGCTATCAATTAATATTTTCTAATTGATTAAAATCATCTTGGAATTACACTTTAAAAATTTTCTAGGTAACTTTTACAATTGCCATGAAAAACACGATCATTTTTTTTTTTTAAGAAGTCAACACCAACTACACTAAAACGCCTTAGTTACAATATAGTAGTGTCCTCAACTATGCATGCAGATACTGAGATATTTATATCGTAAGGAAAATTTTGGGTGGAAATGAATACCCTAACCAAGGGCAGGTGATGTTATAAACAAACACATTTTCATTCCCATCGAGGGGTAGTTTCATGTTTCTTTTGTCTAGGAGTTCCTGGGAGAATCTGTCATTACCATTGGTCCATCTGTCAAGAGTCTGTTTGTTAAAAAAAAAAAAAGTCTGTAGAAGAACAAATTCTTACTGCAATTATAACAATTAAAATTCTTTTCTTACTGTTTATTTATTTTTGAGAATGAGAGAGAGAGAGACAGAGTGCAAGCTGAGGAGGGGCAGGGAGAGAGGGAGACACAGAATCCGAAGCAGGCTCCAGGCTCTGAGCTGTTAGCACGGAGCCCAACGCAGGGCTCAAACTCACGGACCAGACCATGAAATCATGACCTGAGCCGAAGTTGGACACTTAGTGGACGGAGTCATCCAGCTGCCCCATAATAATTTGCTTTAGATGTATCGTATATGTTTAGGTATGAAGATATTTCCAACTTTTGTTTTTAATTTAATTTTTTATTTTTTTAAATTTATATCCAAATTAGTTAGCATATAGTGCAACCATGATTTCAGGAGTAGATTCCTTAGTGCCCCTTACCCATTTAGCCCATCACCCCTCCCACAACCCCTCCAGTAACCCTCAGTTTGTTCTCCATATTTAGGAGTCTCTTCTGTTTTGTCCCCCTCCCTGTTTTATATTATTTTTGTTTCCCTTCCTTTATGTTCATGTGTTTTGTCTCTTAAAGTCCTCATATGAGTGAAGTCATATGATGTTTGTCTTTCTCTGACTGACTAATTTCACTTAGCATAATACCCTCCAGCTCCATCCACGTAGTTGCAAATGGCAAGATTTAATTCTTTTTGATTGCCGAGTAATACTCCAATATATATATATATATATATATATGTATATATATGAGATATACATCTTCTTTATCCATTCATCCATCGATGGACATTTGGGCTCTTTCCATACTTTGGCTATTGTTGATAGTACTGCTATAAACATGGGGGTGCATGTGTCCCTTCGAAACGGCACACCTGTATCCCATGGATAAATGCCTAGTAGTGCAATTGCTAGGTCGTAGGGTAGTTCTATTTTTAGTTTTTTGAGAAACCTCCATACTGTTTTCCAGAGTGGCTGCACCAGCTTGCATTCCCATCCATCTTTCATATTAGGCATAGTAATCAAACACTGTTACAGTAAGATTTATTTTCTTAAAGATTTCCATGTCCATGGTATACTTTTGTTCATTTAAACATAATTATATGCAACTAAGTCCTAATAAAATATAACAATATCTAAAATATGTTTCTTGTTTTCCTCCATCAGAATGAAAGAAAAAAAAATGGGAGAAAACAAAGAGAAAGAATCTAATTACTTTCAATGACTCCTCTCCATAAATCATATTGGAAAACAGTATAGGTTGTCAATGTGTCTACTGTTGTCTGTAGTAAATTTCAATAATTATTTATAGTATTTCACTGGAAACAAGACTGATCTTTCCTAAGAAAAGCTGAGATGGTGAGTGGTGTTCTTTAAAGATCATCAGGAAGGAAAAGCTCTCTATGAAAGACTTGAGCTTGTCTTTGTTTATAAAATATATGTAGTATTTCCCTACTTTAATCAGAAACACTTCAAGGCCATTGTTTTCTGCTACATTGCCCAACTTCTACCTATCTTTTTGCAAAATAGAAAAGGCAATTATATTTAGACTTCAATACTATTATTTATTCTCTCAGTTAACATATTGTTTAGCACTATGTAAAACTGTGATAAAACTGTGATTTTAAAATTCTAGTATTAAGAAAAAAATTAAAAGTTCACACTGTAAAAAACAGATATAATTGAAAGTAGGCATATGGACAGTTATTTGTACAACAATGTTTATAACAGCATTATTCACAACAGCCAAAAGATGGTGTGAACAATCCAAATGTCCATCCACAGATGAATGGGTAATCAGAATGAGATAATATACACAGTATTGACCTTGAGCACCTTATGACAAGTGAAATAAGCCGCACACAAAAGGACAAATGTTGTATGGTTCCCTCGTGGGAAGTACCTAGAATGGTCAGATTCATAGAGATGTGTTACGTGTATTAATTTGAAATATATGAAATTGCCATTGTTGTAGGTCAAAAATATTCAAACGCATACCATTTTTGTTATAGTTCAACCTAATGTATTAAGAAAGGAACAGCTAGACACTAAGGACATTGAAATTATATATTCAGATATAATGAAATATTATGCATACGTTTATAGACTGTCCCCTCCCCCTCCCAACTGCTATCTACAATGTAAGTGCCATGAAATGGAGAACTTGATCTTGTTTGTTTCTGCTATATCCCAGTGCTGGGTAGATAGGTACTGAATTAGTTTCGTAGGGCTGCTGGGGCAAATTATCATATAGCCGGTGGCTCAAAGCAACAGAAGTTTATTCTGTCACATTTCTGGAGGGTACAGGTGTGAAATTAAAGTGTCAGTATGGCCATGCTTCCTCTGAAAGTCTTGAGGAAAGAGTGCTTCCTTGCCTCTTCTGGCTTCTGCTGGTTGCCAGAAATCCTTGGCAATTCCTTGACTTGTAGTAGCAACACTCACCTCTGCTTCCACTTTCACATGGCTGTCTTCCCTCTGTGTGTCCCTGTATCTACATTTCCCTCTCCACATAAGGACACCAGCCCATTGGATTAGGGCTCATCCTAATCCAATATGACCTTGTCCTAACTTTTTTCATCTACAAAGACCCTATTACCTTCACAGGTAATGGGAGTTAGGACTGAACGTATCCCTTGGTGGGACACAATTCAACTCGGTTCAGGTATTCAACAAAATATTTGCTGAATCAATAGAAGGAAAGTTATGAGCTGAAGTTAGAATTTTAGAACTTCCCAGCGTCTGTTATTGTAATCTTACAGTTTCTTATTAGACACCGAATTCTTTTTGTTTGTTGAATTTGGTAGCCGTCCCTATCAGATTCCCTCTGCTGTCTCCTGTCTTTTAGTGGTGATTAGGAAAGTTTCATAATGTTCTTTGGCTTTTGTAAAGTTTGTTTGATTTGCAAATATGACATTGGGGTGTGTGCTAGCTTATATTGTTTTAAAAAGAGATATTTGAATTTATAAAATCCCAAGAAAAAATAAGTAACTGAAAACTTAAAGCTTGATGTATTTAAAATTTGACTATCTTAATAAGCTAAAGCTACTATCATACCTATCTCATAAAAAGTTATTAGTTTGACTCATATTTTTCAATTGGTAATAAATATCAGGCAGAATTACAACAGCTATGCTGCTATTTTCTTTAAAACCTCATTTGTACCTTTACGGTCATTTATCACTTAATTTTTAAACTTGTCATAAAGTTCAAGTTTTAAAAAGTAAACAAGTACCCTTCCACATGATGGAAATTTCTGTAATCATTTGCAGAGTCATAAATATGTAAAGGTTTTTTTTTTTTTTTTTGAGAAAGAGAGAGAGAGAGAGAGAGAAAGAGAGGGCACACACACATGCAAGCAGGGGAGAGGCCAAGGGAGAGAGAGAGAAAATCCCAAGCAGGCTCCACGCCCAGTGCAGAGCCCAATGCAGGGCTCGATCCCACGAACTGGGATCATGACCTGAACCAAAATCAAGAGTCAAATGCTGAACTGACTGGTGCCCCAAACATATTTTTTAAAGTCGTTATATTAATTTGATCATATTTAGAATAATTCAATATGCCAAGTCATCTAAAATTCCTCAGTACCCTCGCTGTAATAGTAAACATATTCCACATTGTTGAAGAAATGCTTAGGTATTAGGTATTTCAAATGCTTTGGAGGTCTGGTCTCTATAATTCATAGAGTAAACCATTATTATTTTACAAATCTGGCTTAAGATAAAGTTGTATCAGATTATTTAATTCCTCACTGTACATTTGTATTTCTTTTATGTGTTTGCTTTGGGCTATTTCAAAACTTTCAAGTTTTATAAAACTAAAATAGTTATCAAATGGCTCTTCTTTGACATACTGTGTTATTTGATATAAATTATTCTAAATCTCTAAAGCCCAATTTCTTCCCCACTAAAATTTTTTTTAAGTTAGTTGACAGTGGATTAAATTTAAAGGCAAAAATGTTAAGTTTGGAACTGAAAAGTTATACAGCTGGTACATAACTTTTATAAACAAAATTATGAAACAAAAGTGCATATTAATGTATTTTTTTTAAATGAAAGGATACAAGATAAAAGAAATAAAAAGAAGAAAGAGCTATTGAAGGAAGCATGGTTAGTAAGTTAGCATTCACAAATGGACTGCACCCTTAATGGAAGACAGTTACTTAAAAATTCAGCCATAAACACAGACTTAGAGACTCCTTTAGGCTATTTTTTTTTTCCTTTTTCTGAAAATGGAACATAACAATATCTTTGTTATTTATCTTCAGAATTACTCTCAGTAAAAACCTTAGAAAGCTAAATAAGTTAGATTCCCAAAAGGTAGAAATGAAAGCATTTCTGAAGATTTTACTTCTGAAATGGAAATTGTAACATAACCTATTTTCTTTTCCATCTTGCATATTAAAAACTGCAAATTCTATTATTTACATCAAAGTCCCATCCAATTCATTCAAAATGTGCTGGGAATGGGAAGGAGATATAATCCTAAATTTATTTTCCAAGTTGCAAAGGTAGGCTTCTCTCTAGTTAACCTGGCCTAAGAGCCCACGGTTGTTTCTTGAGTTATGCTTAATATCATACCTATGAAGTCAATTAGCATTATTACAATTATGTCAAAAATACAGAGATGTTAAATACCTTGCCTGAAGTCAAAAATGAGTCAGAGACACAGCTCAGGCTAGATCCAGCCACTCTGCCTCCCAGGATCCTCTAACTGCATTCAGATTTTTGTAATTGCTTCTCTGTTATTTGATTAGAAATAGGGACAATGTTGATTCTGGCTTTACTCTGGGAACAAATATATGAGGAAATCAGTTTAACTGGAAGGAAAGCTAAAAAAGTAGATTCAATGACAAATTGCAGTATTCTGATCTTTTCCTTTTTTTCTCCTATTAGTAAGAATTTTTATGAAAGAGCTAATAATAGATCGTTAGGAAAATACATCTCTGGTTTTTTTTTTTTTTTCCAGCTCTTATTTTTGTGCTCATGCACAGAATTTTTGTACTTGAACTTTGATAATGCTCAGCTGTAGATGAAGGAAAACCAAACTTCAGTTGAAGCTTTGCTTTATAGTACTAATGATAAAAAAGTTTTACCTATAAAGGTATGGATTAAAATGTCATTTCAACTACAATATGGAGAGAAGCCCAATTTCTCTTAGTTATAAAAAATGTGGCAAGCTAATAATTGCCAAGATGAAATAGTCAGTTTAGTTAACCTTTAAGAAAAGCAAAATTCTTGGGGTGCCTGGGTGGCTCAGTCAGTTAAGTGTCTGACTTCAGCTCAGGTCATGATCTCAAAGTTTGTGGGTTTGAGCCCCACATTGGGCTCTGTGCTGACAGCTCAGAGCCTGAAGCCTGCTTTGGATTCTGTCTCCCTCTCTCTGCCCCTCCTCCACTAGTACTGTGTGTGTCTCTCTCTCTCAAAAATAAATAAACATTAAAAAAAATTTCCTTAATTAGAAAAAAAAAATTCCCTGAGGTGCAAAATTGTGAAATTTATCTGGAAACATCAGTTAAAATCTGAACAAGTTGTTCCTGTTGTTTTAAACTCTAGAGGAGTTTTGAACGTGTAGCAGGCAACTTGTGAGCTCCCCTGGTTGAGTAATGGTTTCAGACTGGAAATCCAGGTTCATCATTTCTTTCTTCATTCTGATGTAACTCAAGCTGTTGTTTGCTATTTGTTCTGTGATCCCTATTTATTAACTCAGATTCCAGTAAAATGCGGAAGTTGTGTTTTCTTTCTGTTCTTGGTTGTTTGCTACTGTCAAGTTTTACCAACGTTTAACCTGTCCTTTGAACATTTTCCTGTCATTCACTCAGAAATTTTAAGCTTATCTAGAAAAAGCTAATCCTGATGACTCACTGGAAAGAAAACCAGTTAGGTTGAAGTTGAGGGGGAAGCAGGATACATGATCCCCAAATATGCCACTTTGGCATGGGGCTTATTTCGAGCTGAAGACAGTCAAGCCCAGCAGACTCTAGAAGAGCTGTTTGCCTTCCCTTTTACTGCTTAAAAGAATTTAAATAGAGAATCTGTACCAGGAAGGAGTTACTACCAAAGATAACCTTTTATCAGAAAGACATTGGCAAACATCTGTTTACCAAACATTTGCTCTACTCATCATCCTGTGACTTTTTCTTCTTCCCTTGTAAAGCCCCAAACCTCTACCAGAGTCTCCTTAGCTCATCCTGGCATATGAGTTTCAACTGTCTGACTGCCTTTTGAGTCTCTGTCTTTGGGACTTTCATAAGCACAAAATTTGTTCCTGTCCTATTAATCTGTCTTATGTTAATTATTAGACTAGTCAAAGAACATGGAGGGGAAGAAGGGAAAAGTTTTCCCTCCTGATGAAGTGATGTATGCCCACAGAAGTGGAAGTTATACATTCATAATTGTAGAGAATTCAAGTTGCTGACATTAAATGTTAAAAGCAAAAGTATGGGGATTATTTGGCTGATTTGATAATTACCTCAATGGTAAAGGAAGTATTTTGAAATGCAAACCTATTTTTTCCTTCTTGTATTCCTTTTGCCTTCTCCCCAGCCAGGCATTTAATTAACCTTGTGCTCCCTTCTTCAGAAGCAGGAATAACCATGACAATGAGTCTCACTTATGTGCCAGACATGGTAAATATATCATAACTCATTCAGCCACAACAGTCCTATGAGCAGACATTGTTACTATCTCCATTTGACAAATGAAGAAACCGAGGCACAAAGGCTTAAGTAATTTGCCCAAGGTAACATAGGTAGCACAAGGTAGAGCCAGGATTCAAAGTCAGTCGCGCTGAGAATCTGTGCTCTTCACCATTAAAGACGGATACTGCTGTCTTCTGAAGACTTAGCCAGATTCATTGCCTCGGGAAAAACCTGGAAAAAGCTAATTAGATACTAAGGACAGAATCTGGGGATAATGTTGTGTGAAAGCATGCCAGACACTGAGTTTGCTAGGGGCAACATTATTCCTTTCATACACAGATGCATTGCTAGAACATGCAGGAAGAAATGTCAATAGGAAAGGTCAAATTGGTGACCTTGCACAACTGTACCAAAGCTATAAAATGAGAATGAGACCCGAGATCGTTGGCTGATAGAAGTGTGAGAAAATGATTTAAGAGGAGTGGGTTACATTCAGCATTGGAGGAGACAGACCAGAAACAGAAGTATTGGGATGCACACTTTAAGGCACAATCCTTAATGCAGCTTCACTGAAAGATAGTGAGGTTATTAAGGCTTACATCGTAAATGAGCTTATCTAGAAGTTGGATTTTATGCATTTACCCTACGTGTGATTAGCTTCTTGGCAACTAACTTATGCTCAGCAGTTTCTCAAGAGATATATAAAACAGAAAAGCTAATACATTAATTTAGAAAAAGAGACTTGCTTAGTAAGATCATGTATTCAGTTATTTGCACGGAAAATTCCTCATGGGTGGGCAGAATCACTCTGGAGAGCAAGTCAAAAGCATTTTGGATACACAAAGAACATGAATAAAGGGCATTGGATAGGCTTTTTTGTTTTTCAAAGTAAAGTAATTAGATAGACTTTTCTTCTGTGGCCTGAGAATATTTCCACTGGACAACAGGTATAGTTGTACCAAGATCAGGTCGCTCTGGCTCCTGGACAGAATTGGATGAGCACCGACAAGTTCTCTCCTCCTTTCGGAAGATCTTATTCAGAGAACTCTCAATTCATACATCAGTTATAGCATGATTGTCACCCAACCCCTCTGGACCCTGGATTGTGTCTGCTGGATTGGACACGTGCCCATTATCTGATATCTGACCCAGTCCCAGTGGGAAGGTTTAATTCCAGCTCTCCCCATCTCCAGGCAGCTCAAGCCTCTAGCAGCAAACATGTCTGTTCTCAGCCCCATTATGAACTAGACTCAGACAACTGATCTTACATTCCTTAGCATATGCAACCAGCCTATATTTCTGATGGTTATATTTTCCAACCTTAACTCCCAATTCAGGGACATGCACCCTTTATGAGACTTTTAAAATCCTGAGTACAATGATCACATTTTGAACTCAAAATGTGCCTTTTACTGAAATATTTAGAAATGGAGCATATTGTATCAAGCAAAGAGGTCATCAAGAACAATCTTCATTCAGGCAACTAACAGAGCCTTCTCAGGGGGAGGTAATGAAACTCTTTCCTAAAATGTTGGTTTGGATATTATCTTAGGCAGAGTTCTCAAAGAAGGCAAAACTTGTTCTCACATAGCATAGGTCTGAGAAATTTCTATAGAAAAGCATATTATTATGTTTTAATTATTTTTAAATGTTTTCTTTATTTTTGAGATAGAGTGCGAGCAGGGGAGGGGCAGAGAGAGAGGGTGACACAGAATCCGAAGCAGGCTCCAGGCTCTGAGCTGATGGCTCAGATAGCTGAGAGGGGCTCAAAACCATGAACCGTGAGATCATGACCTGAGCCGAAGGTGGAAACTTAACCGACCAAACCACCCAGGTGCCTCCAAAAGCATTTTAAAATTAGTAAAACTAAACCAATATTATAGAGAATCACCTTATTTCTATTGTCTACATAACTAGTTAAAACTTAAATTAATAGATGCTAAGTAAATAGCTCCTGAATTAATTAATCCATGCCATGACATATGAATGATATAGTCTGTGAGTGAAAACAATTTACTGAAAATTGCAAGAACTGCATTGATATTCAGGCTCTGTCGTGGCTCTCTGAACCTCAACTTTCTCATCTGTAAAATAAAGCTATTAGATCAGCTAGTCCCCCAAATCCACTCCCACTTTGAAATTCTTCTCTTTCGATCATTTGTTATTATCTACAAGGATCCTCCCTAGAGCATAATGAGGATTAAAGTTTTATATCAAAGTTAAGAGAGTTCACAGATAACTAGGCAACATGGATAAATGTATGTAATGAATGAGTCAACTAGGTTGTGTAAATGTATGCAATGGATGAGTCAACTTGGATATAGAGTCCTATGAAATGAGGAACCCCTTCATAGCTCCTCTGCTGCTCTAGGCAGGCAAGGACAAAGCTGTTGTAATTATCTCATTGGAAAACCCATATTATTATTTTATTTAGTAAAACTCTTTGCTTTAGATGTTTTAAATTGACACATAACATTATATAAGGGAAAACCCATATTATTATGTAAAAAAAAAAAAAAAAAAATTGTTGCTCTGTTCCTGGCCAATGGCTAATGTTCTGGGACCATGGTGGTGTCTTGAAATGCTGCTGTTGCCACCAGGGAGATTTCAAAATGGATGCAGTGGTTGTGGGGAAAAACTACTTTCTCTTTCCCTAATCTAACCTAGACTCGGACATAAGCCCCTTTCTGAAACCCCAACACAAGCTTTTCATAGGCTGTGATGTTTGCAAAACCGTTCTGAAGCTTGGGGATAATGGAAGGAAATTACAAGGCAGAGAAGGAAAATGTAAACAGGTATATTAACTATGAGTATTCTCTTCTCCAGAGATACCCCATGAGTCTTCTCTCATTTTATCCATGGACCCAAACTGCTGCCATGTTGATGGGGCTATATACCTTCCCATGTGCAGAAGTATCCTTGACTATGTCCTACCCCTAACTCTTCTCTTGCTTCATAGGAAGGGGAAAAATTATATCTTCCCAGCCAATCAAGTCATAAGCATTAGTGATACAGCTATAATCACAGTGAAGAAAACCATTTGTAGGATTATGTAGAGAAATTTTGCTTTTTACATCAACAGTTTCCCTTTCAGAATATAATATGGGCTATACTTTGTATAATAAAAGCTCATTAAAGTGTCACCCACCAAGAAAAAGAAAAGTTTTCTCCCAAAGATATATATGGACCTGCCCCTAGCTAACAAAACATTGTTACCAAAACCTTATTAAATATGGTGGATTGACCACACACTTTTATCTGTGTTCTTTCCCCAAACCCTTTCAAAAATGACAGCAAAAAGATAAAAAGGCATAAACCTACAATGGCAATGTAAACAGAAATGATACAACTTATCGGAAGAGGTTTTAAAGGAACCACAAAATTCAAGGGTAACTGTAAAAAACTGAAAATGGGTCAGGGGAGGGATTGGTGAAATAATATAAAAGGTGTATTTGGACCCAGTAGCCCTTACCCATCCCATGTAGCTCTTTATTTACTTACCATCTGCCACTTGCCCATCTTTTATGCCTATAAAAATCTGATTTGGAAAGTTTCCTTTGGGGATATCAGGAACATTGAAAGGCAGGAGCCATAAATAGAGATATTAAATGAAAACGTGCATAGAACGAGTGTGCCCAACCACCTTTTCCAAACCATATTGCTGTCAGACCACCTTATATTTCTTGGAAGGAGACAAGAATTCTTCTTGAGAGAAATGGAATTGCCCCATAGAAAAAAATTTAATAATACTAAAATATAGTAGTTCCTTCTAAAGATATGCTAGCTCACCACTAGATTATATATTAAAGCTCAATCGTCCACAAACTCTACCCACAAACATAAAGCTAGCTTTTAGTAAACTTTTTTGGTGCTTCACATAGAGACAACCAAGGATCACCAGACATTTGAAGAATTAATTTCTGCAATATGAAAAACAGACATTAAGATCAATGGTGGGGGAAGAAGGAACCAAGGAACACCGAATATTGAGGGTCCACTATGTGCCAGGCAGTGTTCTAGATGCTGGGGAAACTGCAATGAACAAAACTGACAAGTCTTTGCCCTTATAGAGCTTAAATTCTAGCCAAGATGGGGAAGTAAACATTTAACAAAATAAATAGATTATACAATATGTTAGAAAGTGGTGTCTATCATATTCTATGAAGAAAAATGAGTCAAGGGAGAGGGCTAATGAGTGGATGGGGAAAAAAGATGAAAATTTAAATAGAGTGGGTCAGAGAAGGCTCCACTGAGATGGCATTTGAGCAAAGTCTTAAAAGTAAGGCATGGGGATACCTGGGGGCAGGGGGAGGGAGAAAGGAGTCCAGGCAGAGACCAGCTAGTGCAAAGGGTATGAGGGGGACTGAGCAATAGCGGTATTACTGCTATAAGAGGAAGTGGGGTAGGGGCGCCGGGGTGGCTCAGTTGTTTGAGCGGACACCTTCAGCTCAGGTCATGATCTCTTGGTTCATGAGTTTGAGCCTCGCATCAGGTTCTGTGCTATAACAGCTCAGAGCCTGGAGCCTGCTTCGGATTCTGTATCTTCCTCTCTCGCTGCCCTCTCTCTCTCTGTCTTTCTGTCTCAAAAATAAATACGCATTAAAAAATTAAAAATAAATAAATAAGTGAACATTAAAAAAAAGAGGAAGTAGGGTAAACAAAAAGTTTTATTTTGTTAAGGTGGGGAATGTTTGCATGACAACCCCCCAAACTATATTTAGTATTATCTGAGAAGTAAGGAACAATAAGAAAATGCTGTTTTTTTAAAGGAAAAAATTAGCCCAGAGCAGAAAGAATAGCAAAGAAATTAAATAGTTAGAATTAAAAACCAAAACCAAAAACTTAACTGATGGATTAGAATATATATTCAAGGAAACCTTCCAGAAAGTGGAATAAAAAGACAATGGTATGAAAAGTAGGAAAAGATAAGAAAATCAGGTTTTATTTTGGGAGTCAAGCATGCGTCAAATAGAACTTTCAAAAAGCACACAGCAAAAAATGGACAGCAAATTATCAAGGAAACAATAAAAAAATAATTCCCAGCAATGAAAGAGATGAAGTTGAAAGAGACTATTCAGTGCCCAGCACAATGAATTAAAAAAAAAAAAAAAAGTCTAAAAACACCCACCCACTCCTCGGGCTTATCATGATGGAATTTTGAACAGTGATAGTGAAAAGTTGCAAGCTCCCAGAAGGAATGAAATCACCTAAAAAGAAGCAAGACTCAGTGGGTGCCTGGGTGGCTCAGTCGGTTAAGTGTCTGACTTCAGCTCAAGTCATGATCTCGTGGTTTGTGAGTCTGAGCCCCACAATGTGCTCTGTGCTGACAGCTCAGAGCCTGGAGCCTGCTTCAGATTCTGTGTCTCCCTCTCTCTCTCTGCCCCTCCCCTGCTCACACTCTGTTTCTCTCTCTCAAAAATAAATAAACATTAAAAAAAAAATAGAAAAAGAAAGAACTGAAACTCAGATTACTATCATGCTTCTCCACAGAAAGAATGCCTTAAAACTCCGAGGGAATTTATATTTTCCAAATCAGGACTCTACACAGCCAAGTTAGCAATGAAGTGTGACGATAGAAGAAAGACAATTCAGACAAGCAAAAACTAAAAAAGAAATTACCTTTACGTGGTCTTTCTGAGAAAGACTCTGACAACATGAGCTAGAAAGATAAGTGCAAATGTCAATCAAGAGCAAGACAAAGAAAAGCAACCAAGAAAAAGTGGGGGCGTTGTAATGTGTCGGCTTGGCTAGGCTAAACTACATTTCCCAGAATTCCCTTTCCCTTGTTTCCCAAAGGTCAACCACACTTGAGATTCTTATGGTAGATTTGGAGGTCAGGAACAAGGCAGCCATCTTTGTGGCTTTCATGTGCTGTTGTCTATCTGTTGGCTCATCCTGTTGGCCTAAGATTTTGGTCAGGCCTACAACTGCTCTGCCTTGCCCTGGATCATGGATTCAGCTCATGATAAAGGGTTCAGGCCCACATCACCAAGGTCAGAGGTAACAAGAACTGATACAGATTTCAGTCCACCCTCCTGCTTCCCTTACAGCCAGCCATCTAGCCTTCTCA
Organism: Panthera uncia; assembly: GCF_023721935.1. Classification (NCBI taxonomy): domain Eukaryota; kingdom Metazoa; phylum Chordata; class Mammalia; order Carnivora; family Felidae; genus Panthera; species Panthera uncia. The sequence continues at coordinate 180,567,506 of NC_064811.1, forward strand.
CTTACTTGCCCTGCATACTTTGAGCTCCAGCATCATATGTGAAGAAAAGGGAGTGTTTAAAGACTGCTTCACCAGTCCCCACAATTGCATAAAGTCATCCCTTATATGTCCTAGAGGCTCTGCTTTTCTGACTGATACAGGATCCCAAACAGGAAAAACAAATCTCTGAGAAGGAATTTTCCAAATGCAGTTTTTCCTAGAGTACTCAATCTCAGAATCCTGTTTTATTTTTTGCTCAGATCTGGACTGCTCACTCCCTACACCTGCTACATGAATCATGTGAAAAGTAGTATTGGTGGAAATTGGATAGGTTGCCCCAAGTGTGTAGCTTCAGATGGCACAGTATCCTCCCCTGCATACCAGTTGAAATGAAATGCTTATTCGCTATTCTTCTTTTCAGAGGATCCTTGTCTATCTGAAATTTTTTCCCTCTGGTATCTAACCAAGTTTAAATTGGTTCCCTAACAGAGCAAAGTGCAGAAGATGTTTTCTTCTTCAATTTTTTTTCCCTGCAAAGAATGGAAAGACCTCGGGCTAAGGAATGTTTTGCTTTCGATATGTATGAAAGAACTTCAGAATTGCTTACATTTTATGCCTCTGAAGAATTACATTTTTCTTATTAAAGAATTTTCCCACAAGATCACATGCCATTAAAAAAAACTTGCACCCAAATAAATGTTTAATTCTAATAGAAAACAGATTTTTTACACTTAACACATGAAGAAGAAATTCAGCTATTGTGTAAAAATACGTAGGGGAAGAAAGAAATCGCAAGTTCATGTTAAGTAAAATCACATTTTAAAGTATGCCTTTGCACATAAAAGAGATGGGCAGTAATGCAAGATCTTCCCTCATTGTCCTCCACAGTATGACTTCTCTGTTTTCTTTGATAAGTTTGCTATAAATCTCTTTATTCATACATGTAAATCCACTCTCCATGTGTGCTTTCTCCCCTCCAGGTTTTAGGTTCTTTAAATATAACCTCCTATTAAAACATTATCCAACTAATTGGAAAACACATGATGATTCATACTTTTATGACCACATCTTAAAGTAGAATTCCCAGGGTTGTTAACTATTCCGACAAAATTTCTGAATACTAGCAGAGAATTTAAAAATATACATTTGACAAAAATGTATTTGTATGCTTGAATTTAAAATTTGTCCTTATTTTTTATTCATCCTTTATTATTTTTTATTTCTTAGAAAAAATAAGACCACTTAAATACAAGGAGCTGAGATACAGCTCCTTGCTTTGATTTCAAAATAACTGTACATTTGCTGAGGAAAAAGAAAATTTCATTGTGCACAATTACACACACACTCCGATTCATTTTTTGGTTAGCTCACACATGACATTACAGTGAACTTATTCTTTGGCATGTATGTTTGAGACCAGAAATTGGCATATTAAACTTGAAAAATTTTACACTTAAAAAGTTGACATTTATGCTTTGATTACTTTACCAATAACTAGGACTACATCAAAAAACAAAGGATGGGGACTTGACTCACATGTGCATGACACAAGAGTATATACTCAAGTGATTCTCCAAGATTGAGGTGTTTTTTTCCTGCTTCCCCTTTAGAGATATTGAGGGAAAATTCTAGAACCTTTAGAGTAGACTCTTAGTCCCTAGCTGCAGCAATCAAAGATAATGAAATATTAAGGGCCAATTTCAGAGTAATTCACTTACATTGGCTTTTTAAAAAAAATTTGTTTTTGTTTGCAAGCTAAAGAAATGAGCTTCATCCAGCCATCTGGAATAAAAAAAAAAAAAAAATTGGATTTATTAGAGGGATGCTGAGGTAAGTAATAGAATCAATAACAGACTGCCACAAACATGCCAAGGGAAGGCAGAATTAGGACAGCTATAAAAACCCCAGTAAGAGGAGTTCTTCAATTTATTCCGTAGCAGGCAGCCCTTAAAATGTTTTAGTTTCAGTCAGAAATTTAGCCCCTGTGTCTTTCTGTACAAATTCTACATCCCTAGGAGAGAGAATCCAATTAGACCAGTCATCTACATTTCAGTGTGCACGTAGACATATGGCGCCCACACGTCCGGGCCACACCTCGCTCTCTTGCCCACAAAGGATAGATCCAGGGGTAGAGATTCTCACAAAACATGATTACTGTGGTACCTTTTATACATAAGGAAGGCTCCCAGTGTGTACCATTCTCCTACTACCCTATCAGGGAATTTGAGGAGTAAGGAAAGGAGGATCTACCCAGTTTCGTAGAAGATTGTCTCATTCAATAAAGATGACTGACAAACCTAAAATCTCATGTCCCATGACTATTTTCGCCAATGAATCAATCACATTAGATGCGTCCTTTTACTATTACTGAGAGTAAATATATGTATATATGTGTGTATTTATATGAATGCGTGTATGTATGTTCCAGTCCTCTCCTTTATTTGCCTATTCCAGGAATTTCTATGGACCCTCTCTGAATGAAATAGGACTCCCCTGGGGACCTGTCCTTTTCCAACCCCAGCCACCTTGACTACATGTTTTCCTATGTGTTTTCTTGTCTTACATTGTGCATCACTATATTGTATACTGGACTCTCTCTCCTAAGAGAGGTTACAGACTTGTTTTCTTATTTCTATACCCACAGCATCCAGCATACACATACTATACGATAGAAACTCAGGAATATTTATTATTCATGGAACAATAAAATTCCATATCTGTAGTAGCATGAAGTATAAATATTCACACTTGATTTCAAACTTGGTAACTTACATGCGGTGCTTACTGTAGGGCCTAATACACAGAAGAAATGCAATAAAGTTTAATTTCCTTCTATCTTGAAACAAGATCAGGACGGCAATTTCCTTGATTGAGGGTGAGGCAGCAATATATACACACAGATAATTAATAGTTTTATAAAGATATTGCTTTATAAGGGCGCCTGGGTGGCTCAGTCAGTTAAGCGTCCGACTTGGGCTCAGGTCATGATCTCACAGTTTGTGAGTTCAAGCTCCGTGTCAGGCTCTGTGTTGACAGCTCAGAGCCTGGAGCCTGCTTCAGATTCTGTGACTCCCTCTCTCTCTTTCTGCCTCTATCCTACTCGCTCTGTCTCTCTCTCAAAAATAAATAAAAACATTTAAAAGTTTTGAAAAAAAAGATATTGCTTTATATAAGGGAAGGAAGAAAATGATTTTTAATAATCTACAATTATTTGTGAATGGAAAAGCAGTGAGTATAGATGGAAACAACACCCTGCTCCTAAAATCACTTGCTAACACTGCTCAACCCATTCACACTTTCAACAGAACAAGAATCTCACATTCCAGTAGAGAAATGTAACAGTAACCTTGGCTTTAATTGGTGAGGAAAGAGCTTGTGGAGCATGACATCTCTACGAAGAAAAACTTGAAAAGTTAGATAAAATTTTAAAACAACTAGTTGGATTGATTAGAGGGATACTGAGGTATCATCAGTATGAAGCCATCAGGGAGTTACCACCCCAGCCAGGACTTGAGGGACAAGATTGTGTAGAGAAGAAAACTACCCTTACTCATAGCACAACAAATGTAAACTACTCTTTCTTTCCTTTTAATGAACTATTCATCAAAGCAAAAAAATAAAAAATAAAAAAAACATAAAAAACGAAAAAGTGCACAAATAATTAGCATAGAGTTTCATGAATTTTTTCAAACTGACTTTTCCTGGAGTGTGGACATGCTGCTGATCGATTTTTTTGTTGTTGTTAGTTTTTGTGCTATTTGAAAACATTTTTGGGGCCCCTGGGTGGCTCAGTCGGTTAAGCGCCTGACTTCAGCTCAGGTCACGATCTCGCAGTCCATGAGTTCGAGTCCTGCGTCAGGCTCTGGGCTGATGGCTTAGAGCCTGGAGCCTGCTTCCGATTCTGTGTCTCCCTTTCTCTCTGCCTCTCCCCCGTTCATGCTGTCTCTGTCTCAAAAATAAATAAATGTTAAAAAAAAAAATTAAAAAAAAAGAAAACATTTTTGCCTTAGATTCTGAAAGGTGTTTTGTTGCATGTAGCATTCTGGTTCCTCCACTTTTCCCACACTTACATTGCTTCCAACAGGAAATCCACTATTATTCTTGTTCCTTTGTATACCTTTTTCTCTTCCTGTTTTCAAAGGAACTTCATTTGCCCATTCAGGTTAATGTTCTCCAGGAATGTGACTCTGAGCGTTTTGTGCCCGGGGTGTTTATGAGGAGACTGTGAACGCTCCCTGTGGAAGGGAGTGGAAGGGAAAAGGACTGGTGAAAGGGAGAACCTATGTGGAGGTAATATGGCCCATCAGAATGACAACGGTCCATTAGAGGTATCCTGCTTTGGGCCCAAACGGTTGGGCCTTCCCCCCCGCCCCCCAACTGGAGTGACCATTACGTGTGGGCTGCCCCAGGAGGGGGAGAGACCTCGGAAGGAGGTGGGTGTCTGAGAGGATCCCCGAGTACAACACCAAGCCATGGGACAGCAAATCTTCCCATGAAGGGCAGGGATCTGTACTGTCACCATTTGCAGTACATCTGTGGGCACAATCACAGGAATTATTCATTGGCTTTGGGGAGAAAAGCAGAGTCCAGATGCCCTAAAGAGGGCCTATTGCTGTGTCTTCTTGGGGACACAGTGAGAAAGACTATTGCCTTTTTAACAAATCATGATAAAATATACATAGCATAAAATTTACCATTTTAACCATTTTTTCCACTTCAACTGTTTCTCAATGTATAGGTCGGTGGCATTAGTACACTTACATTGTTGTACAACCATCACCACCATCCATCCCTGGAATTGTTTCACCTTCCTGAACTGAAAATCTGTCCCCATTAAATATTAACTCCCGTTCCTCCCTCCCCTGGACACTGGCAGCCTCATTCGACTCTCTGTCTCTATGAATTTGACTGCGCTAGGTACCTCACACAAGAGGAATCATCCTGTACGTGCCCTTCTGCGTCTAATTTTACTTTGCACAACGTCTTGCAGGTTCATCCAAGCTGTAGCATGTGCCAGAATGTCCTTTCTTTTTAGGATGAATACCATTCCATTGTATGTAGAGGCCACATTTCGTCTGTTCATCCATCAGTGGACATTTGAGTTATTTCCACCTTTTAGCTATTGTTAATAATGCTGCTATGAACACTGGTGTACAAATACGCCAGTTGCCTTGTAATTATTTTGAGTGACTACTAAAGAATAAAAGAGAACAAGAGGCCAAAATAGGAGCCGTGAACTTCAACTGGTGAGATCCAGTGTCAGATTTTGAGTATTTATTCAATCATGCAGGCTAAGTGAGAAATAAAAACCGGTTTGCAAAGCAGGTAAATGTCTCAAAATGATTTGTTCAGCTTCTAAAAGAAATTGAGTTCCCCCCACACATAAAGATCTGAACCATCTCATGTTCCCCACACCCCAGCCAAACTGGATACATGCCATTTTCCAAACACAAGCTGTACTTTCTGTTTCTGTGCCTTTGCCCATGCTGCTCACTCAGCCTGCAGAAAGATTTTCTCGTAGGATTCGTCATATAGGCAACTCTGACCTGCAGTTCCAAACACAGCAAAATGCTAATAACTATTTTCCTGTTCTAAGGTAATTTTAACATCATTTTATTCCACTACTAAAGCCTATTTCAATGTATTCCTGTATTTTTCAGTTTGTCCCTTAAATATTATACATATTGTAGCCAAGGATTCTTGCTCATTCTAGATTATAAGGTTCTTATGGTTATTCACTTATCAGTGACCAGTCCCGTGTCATCTGCTGTCAGTAGGCAGCCCCAACCAACAGCCCTGTCTGGTTACCTGATGAGATTTGCAGTTGACATTTGCTATTCTTTTGTCTCCTGGCTTCTGATCCTCCTTTCTTTTTTTAAATTTTTTTTTTTTAACGTTTATTTACTTTTGAGACAAAGAGAGACAGAGCATGAACGGGGGAGGGTCAGAGAGAGAGGGAGACACAGAATCTGAAACAGGCTCCAGGCTCTGAGCTGTCAGCACAGAGCCCGACGCGGGGCTCGAACTCACTAGCCGTGAGATCATGACCTGAGCTGAAGTCGGACGCTTAACCGACTGAGCCACCCAGGCATCCCTGATCCTCCTTTCTAATAGCAGTTCTATTTCTAGTTGGGGCTTCTCCAGAACTTTTGGGGAAAATAATTTGGCAGTTCCATGGCAGGAGCTGAAGGGTCTAAGTCTTTTCTCACCCCATCAGGGGCACTGGTGGGAAGTCAGATGAGCAAGTTCTGTGCTCTCTTCAGAGAATCTGCATCTTTAAGAAAAGACACAAGGAAGGTCATTCATACCAGAAAGAGCAGAAGCAGTATACTGGCCAGACCCTTCAGGTTATGACATGGTTGCTCTGCTCCTTGCTTTCTGCTACTTGCTTGGCTTTCCATGGTTAACTTTTTTTTTTTTTTTTTTTAAATGTTTATTTTTGAGAGACAGAGAGATAGAGCATGAGCAAGGGAGGGGCAGAGTGAGAGGGAGACACAGAATCTGAAGCAGGCTCCAGGGTCTGAGCTGACAGCACAGAGCCCGATGCAGGGCTCAAACTCACGAATGGCAAGATCATGACCTGAGCCAAAGTCAGATGCTTAACCGACTGAACCACCCAGGCACCCCTCCATAATTCCCTTAATTCCTGTTCATTCTGAAGTCTGAAGTACAGATGACTTCTGATTCTGTAAGTCCCACATTCTCCAGTAATTACAATAAATTCACTTCTGCCTAAATTAGCCAGCCAGAAACCAATAGAGAACTGATACATTATTACCTCCTTGTTCCTATTCCTCTCTCAACTTCCTATCCCGCCCTGGCTGATACCTACTTTTTTAAATGTAGATATATATAGATTTTTACATAACATATATGTAGATGAAATGTAACTTTAGACATAAACAAAGGAGTAGATGAAGGAGTAGACATGGACATTATCTATCTATCCCCCCAAATGAAGGGTCAGATTCAGAAACAATGGAAGTGAAGGCAAGTGATACATGTTGACAGCTTTCTGCTGCTTCCACAGATCTCTATTCAGGAGGTTCTTATTCTAGATTCCTCATCTGAAGATATAGCACGATGGATATGGAAACAGATCTAGAAACAAAATGAATAACTTGTATTTTGGCAATGGCATGTACTCCATTTGGAAAAAAAATAGCAAAAGTGGTAAAGTACGATTTGGCTGAAAAAAAAGCCCAGACCTGGCATCAGGAAGCCTGGGATAATGTTCTAACTCCCCGTCTATTGAAATTGGGGTTCCCCAAAAGCAGAGCATGACACAAAGATTGGGATGCAAGTAGTTTATTTGAGCGGTGATTCCAGGAAGCATAAGTGAGGGAGTAGTGAAGTGAATTGGAACAGGGAGGAGGGAGTGCCTTGTGAGTGGGCTACAGCCTTAGACAAATGGGGCATCTGAGAGAGGCACGTCAGAATTTCCTCCTCTTGACCCGTGGGGGTACGTATCTACCAATTCTAGACTCCTACTGCTGGGGATTTGCTTCTGGAAGTATTGATCCCTCTTGTTTTAGTCTATTCCTTCCACCTGGGCTCTGAATTCCAGCCCCTCATTTCTTCTTGAGAACTGCATTTTTTTTAAGTTTATTTATTTGTGGGGGTGGAGAGAACGAGTCGGGGAGGGGCAGAAAGAGAGGGGAACAGAAGATCCAGAGCAGGTTCTGCGCTGACAGCAGAAAGCCTGATGCGGGGCTCGAACTCATGAACTGTAACATCATGACCTGAGCTGAAGTCGGATACTCAACCAACTGAGCCACCCAGGTGCCCCTAAGAATTGCATTTCTTTAATTACCTTCCCCTTTCTCATTTTTAATGTCACCCTCTCCTTTCAGAGTCTTGTCCCTCTTTCACCTTATAAATAAGCTTAATTCTTTTAAACGCTAGGAAATGAAAACTTGCCTTATTCCTGCTTCTAGCCACCCTCTGATTCCTCTTTCCCCTTCAACCAAGCTTTGTAACGAGGGCGATCTACACTTACTCTACACTCACGACTCCACGGTCTCACTTCCTATTAATTTCTCAGCCAAAGCCAGGGACATGTGACCCTTCACTTGGCTGCAACTGCTTGTAACAAGGCCACGCATTTCCTCATGGTAGTTTCTCATTGATTCTCTGTTCCTTCTTCCTCAAAACTTATTCTTCCATACACTTTCATGAAACGCCTCTGTTAGTTCTCTGGGTGTCCTCCAAGTTGTTCATCTTTCCTTTGTGGAGTCTTCTTCCTCTGCTAGAATGTTAGTGTTTAGCAATTCCCAAATATTTAACTCCAACTCTTACTTGTCTCTGTATCTCCAGAAGTATTTGTCCAGTAGCCCCCTAGCTTTCAACTAAACTCTTTGCAGTGTCCTCCTCTTCCCTGCCCCTCTTTCCTTGGAGAGAACATAAGGAGTTGGTGAATCAGGATTTATTCACTTACCCAGTTTCAAAGCTTGGCATTATCAGACACCATTCCTGTCTCTCGTCCTTTATTTCTTTTGCCAATCAGTCCTGTTGATTGTACCTTCTAAATGCCAACCTCTCTTCATCAGGCCAATGACACCTTAATTTATGTCCTTATCACCCTAGCATAATCTCCTGGTACTTTCTACCTGATCAATATACTTCCAGTTTCTTTCCCATGCAGACCATATCCTATAAACAACAACAACAACAACAGAAGTTATCTTTATAGAAACAAGTGTGACCACAATACTCGTCTACTTAAAAAGTCTTGGTGATGCTCCATAGTCAACAAGACAACACCCAGTTTCCTTCCTGTGGTGATCCAGCCTCAGTGTCGGTATCCTGACATAGTCATGTAGTCCATATGGTTAAAGCCATCATGACTCGGCCAACTGAGTATGGTGTGAATGTTTTGAAATCTATGCTAAAATGGGAGTGCAGGATGGGATTCTGAAAACATGGAGGCCCAAGTCAGTATTAGCACAAAGCCTTAGTTGTAAACTTAGTAAGTATAAACATTTATATATCACTTACTGCGAGCCAGGTACTATCTGAATACTTTCTGTGCATTTACTCATTTAATCCTCATAAGAGTCCTTGAGATATGTATTATTTTTATTGCCATTTTGTCAATGAGGTAAATGAAACATAAAGAGAGCAACCACTTGCTCAAGGTCACATACAACAGGATTTGACCTGATGTAGTCTTGCCCTAGAAATATGCTCGTATGCACTTGCTATAGTGCTTTACTAGCTTTACACAGAGGTAGTGGAGTTGCCCAACCTTAGAAAATGATTACAGCCTGTGCAAGGATTTATGCTAATCAGAGACAAAGAGCGACAGCCCAAGCTGGTGGTGGCGGAGAGGAACAGCAACCTTAACCGGGACCATAACAATGTAAGGAGAATCCTTGCCTCCACATCTTCCCAGTGCCTACAACTCCTCTACCCAACACACACACACACACACACACACACACACACACACACACACACACA
>NC_064811.1:180576956-180608447 GCF_023721935.1 Panthera uncia
ACACACACACACACACACACACACACACACACACACACACACACACAGTCCATGGGAAGCTTCTGAGACCAGAAGCAGAATCACTACCGCAGAGAATAATGGTGGCCCCAGATATGTGGGAATGACAAGGTGCAGTGTAACAAAGAGCAACAAGAATGAAAACCAGGACCGATCAATCTGTAAAACTGGACATGGTCTCTGTTCCTCTCTGCACTATGGGTTTGGACTGAAGACTGGCTCTGAGAACTAACTTAGCCACCCCCCACTCCATTCTTGATGGCTGGGGGTGGAGATGTCAGGGAAAGGCAGATGTCTCTTCTTACAATTTCTGCTAATCAGGATAATGAAGAACAGTATGCAATTGATTTTAGCATCCAAAGACATAATGCTCTCAGAGCTCCATGCTGAGGAAATGAGTCAGACTAATATCAGTGCAGCAGAGGAAGAGCATTTTAATAGTGGGTCTAGCTGGGATAAGCCAGAGGCAAGACCAAGAAAACAAAATTGTTCTGTCCATGAAAAATTAGTGAAGAATTTGGAGTTTTCATGGGTAACCTAGGAGGAAAAAGGTCAAGAGGGGGAAGTGATAAGACTGGGGAATAGGATATGAAGAAAGAATGTGTCAATATGACAGGGAGTTGGATAAAAGGCAGCCAGAGAGAAGTTCTGGGCTACGGCCAAAGATCTTTAAAAAAGAACAGGGGTGTCCAAATAGCTGTGGTATAAATTTCTCTTTCTTCTCCCCTATCTTATACCGTTAACTCCAAATTTTCAGTGGAATGCACTATACCACACAGAGATGCCTTGTTTCCATGGGATTTTGAGAAAACAAAGCAAAAGAGGTTGTGTTCTGCCTTGGAAATGATGTGGGATGGAGAAAAAGAACCGCCATAAGAAGCCAGACTCAAAAGAAATCAAGAATTCAGCAGAAGCAGGAAATAATAGGAAAACAAACAAACAAAAAGCCATTAGCTCCAAGCGTTCTAAAAGATGTCGGCATTGAGATTAGGTTTCCTGCTGTATATGTGACGGAGATATGGTTACTCCAGCAGTTTTGAAGACTTGGGGACACTCGGGTAGCAGACATTTGAACTAGGTAAGTAAAGTGGGTATGTTTTCTATGCCACAAACTTACATGTTTATTTTTCTAATTGGATTTCAAGACTGTATTTGATAGGCTTGGAGAGACCTAATCTTACTCCTGATCCGTTATGTCACACAATCTCTCCTCCCAGGGCTGCATGTGACTTCCAGGGCTTGTGGTGGGCGAGCTTTGCAGAGTGCCACTGTAACCACCTGTCTCTGCTGTAGCCATGGAGCCTTCCAGGCTCTGTCGTCGGTCATCAATCCCCACAGATTGTACCTTCCTCTTCTTCCTTTGCAGAGATGCAGAGCAAAGCAAAAAATTCTTTGAATTTCCCATCAGTTCTTCCTTTTTCCACTCAGGCAAATTGTGAGGGGTGGAAAGCGCTCGAATTTTAATCTTTTTTCTTATGTCTGAAACTTGTATCTTTTGTTTCTGGTATTTGCAGCTGTGACAATCCTTTGTGGAGGCAACATGTGGCTGGAACTAGCCAGGATAGGGGAAAACAGAATATATAAGAAAAAAGTATAAACTAATACCTACAAATGTTCAGTTACATTTGCTTTATATCCTCCCTTCCTCATTAGTTCAAATGATTCTTTGTAAAATGACCATCCTGCAAAGTAATGAAAATGTATTTTCTTCCATTGCTAATTTCTTCTCGGATCTATCATTAACTATCTAAAAATTTTAAAAGTTGGGTACTCCGTGCCAGGCATCAGCAAACTATGGCCCATGGGTTAAATTGGCCCACTGCCTGTTTTAATATTGTTTTTTAAGTTTATTTATTTTGAGGTAGAGAGTCCAAGTGGGGGAGGAGCAGAGATTGGGAGAGAGAGAACTCCAAGCAGGCTCGGGGCTCGATCTCCTGAATTGTGAGATCATGACCAGAGCCGAAATCAAGAGTAGGACACTTAACTGATTGAGCCACCCAGGTGCCCCTGTTTTAATATTTTTAAATGGTTGAAAAAAAATCAGATGATTAATATTTTGTGACATGGAAAAATCATATGCAATTTAAATTTCAGTATCCTAAAATAATGTTTTATTGCAACACATTTATGTTCACCCATTATATTTTGTCTGGCTGCTTTCACCCTACAATCACACAGCTAAGTAGTAGGAACAGGGACTGTGTGGCCCACAATACTTAAAGTATTTAATATCTGGCCTTTTACAGAAAACGTTTGTCAATCTCTGCCCTACCTCTTGTCAGGATTTTACATTTTTCCTTATCTAGGTTGGACTGTCCATCCTGCCACCCAATATCCCCCAGTTTTTAACCCTGAAAATTATTTGGTATTCTGGTGGTAAAGAAAGAGAACTCTAACCTCTTTCCTGGTAAATCTGGGTTCACATATGTTTTGTCATTTTTTTTTCCTAACCTTAGAATCACCCAGGTGCCCCTCACATAATTGTATTTTCAGTAATAGGGTTTTCAAAGTAAAAGCTGAGGATTTATTTTCATACTTTTCTAATATTCTTCATCTGCATTAGGAAATCTCTATCAGCCTATATTTCCTTATTTTGGGAATCGTCCCACCTAATTGCCTGATTTTTCCCCTTAATTAACAATATTTATCCAAATATATTTAATACTTTCAATCTTATATGCTGTAGGGGTGATAGGAGGCTAGGAAATAAGCTATAGATTATTTTCTTTGTACTTTTAAATTATTTTTTAACTTTATTTATTTATTTTTGAGAGAGAGAGAGAGAGAGAGAGAGAGAGAGAGAGAGTGGCAGCGAGAGAGGGACAGAGAGAATCCCCAAAGCAGGGCTTGATCCCGTCAGATCATGATCTAAAGTCAAATGATAGATGCACTCAACCTACTGAGCCACCCAGGGGCCTGTTTTTTATTATATCCTTTTATTTGACCCCCTCCCAACGTGATATGTCCTGGGAAGCAAGCATTCCACACAAAACTACACTATTGCAGCTCTGATGAGGTTTACATTGAGTAGCGCAAGTGGGGTAAATATATAGACCTTTCAAAAATATATAGAGAAAAATGTAAGAAACAGGGTATCGTGGTTAAGACTCTACAAGAGCCGAGCCATGTAAAGACTGATGAAGAGCAAATATGGACAGAATAGTCTGAAATACAAGGGTACATGTATTGAATGAGTGACTTTTGAAAGAAGAGGACATAAACTGGTTATGGAGGAAAGGGCAGCTCAGACTGGGGTAAACACTAACATTGTATGTGGAGAGCAGCAATTCGGTATTTGGAACCTAGTCATAGAAAGTCTGAAGTGGCAGTAATGAGAGATGGCATGGTAATTAGATAGGGAGAGAATGGAGGAAAGTAAGAAGAGCCTTGAAACATTACTTATGTATGTGGATTTGATATAATTAGTTGATACGATTATATATAGTAATTAATTGATTTAATTATTCATAAGTTTAGGTTTTTGAGCAAGAGAGGTACCTAAGAAAAATCCTGAGTAGCATGCTTTTCTCAATGCAAAGGTTAGATCAGCGCTTCTCACTCAGGAGAGCTTTTGCCCTCACCCCCTGCTCTACCCTCCTTGGGTGGGGGGTATTTGGCAATCTCAGAAGACACTGTTGGTTGTCACAATTGGGGAGGCAGGGTGCTACAGGCATCTAGTGGGAGGAGGTCAGATGTGCAGCTAAATATAAAACACAGGACAGCCTTCTACAACAAAGAATCATCCAGCCCCAAATGTCAATCATGTCAAGATTGAGAAACTCTGGGCTGGATTCAGGGAGAGAAGTAAAGTGCTTAGATTTTGCCCAAAAGTATAAGAACTAGGTCACAGTTCTTCAAGTGATCCCTTGTTTATACAATTTCTTCAACCATTGAACCCACAAATCTAGTATGAAGAGTAAAGATAAAATCATTTATGTTCAAACTTAGAAATATTCCAAAATTAATTTTACATTCTGCTCTTAAGACGTGTTTCCACTCACCAACATGGATGACTCTCAGAAACAATGAACAAAAAAGCAAGTCAAGCAAGAATATATTCAGTATGATATCATTTATATAAGGTTTGAAAACAGTGAAACTAAACAATATATTATTTGGGGATATATACATATAGCTATATGAAAAAATGAAGGAATGATAGCACCAAGATCATACAGAATAATATTTATGTTTGCAAAGGGGAATGAGTTTGGAGAAAAGCACAGGGGTCCTTAAATAGATTGATTATATTCTATGTTTTAGGTTAGGTAGTGGGTTCTTGGGTGTTTCTTTTGTTATTGTACTTTATAATTTACATAAATGTCATATATTCTTTTGGGTGTATAAAAAATCACATATAAAAAGAATCATAAAATTCAGTATAATAGAAGGGTGGCCACTAAAGATTTTTTTCCTTTAAGTTCTATCACCACCTGCAGGTTAAAATTAGGTACTGCGAAAACAGTTCTTTTCCAAGGCCAAATTAGTGAATATCAAAATACAGTAAATGAACTCTGCAAGGCATTTGGGATACAAAGAACTCCCAAAGGCAGGGTTTTTGCTCTCACCATACGTAAATCCATCTGTGGATAGAGAACACTGAACACATTAAGGAGATAAATGAGATAGCACAAAATGTTACACTGTAAGCACCCCCTGGTCAGTGTCAGATGGCAGATCAAAAAAACAGAAAAAAATGCCATTTTACACAGCATGACAACTGACTTAGTTCGCCATCAGAATCCAACTCCTTGATCTGATTCATTTTGCTACTACCTTAGGCCAGGCCTTAATTACTTCATGCCAGTTAACACCCGCCGAGCCTGTTGCTCTGCTCCTCCCTCTAGCCTGTTCTAAACATTGCCACTAGATTAAATTCTTTAAATAACTACTTCATTATATCATTGTTTTTTTCCAAAGCCTCACTGCGATTTTCCACTATCTACAGAACAAAGCTCATTCTCTTCCGATTGATAGTTAAGATTTTCTACGGTCTGTAGCAAACATACAGATACCTGTTCATCAGTCTTGGCTATCCTCTCTTGCCTCTGCATTCCGCAACCCGTAAGAATCCTCTACTTCACCCAGGCTGGTTTCTGCATTACGCATCACTAATTCTGGTTGTACTATGTGGTTGAAATGTGCCCCTTTCCGCTTACGCCCCCTCTCTCATGTTTAATATGTGTGTTAAGTTGTTCATAAATGTGGGAAACTGAGATACAGTTTCAATGTGTTATCTCTGAGAGGCCACACATGTCCCCCATCTACATTTCCCCCAGACTGTTGCCCCTAATTTCATTCTACACAGAAATCCTGGAGCCATCATTATCTTCGAAGCAATATATCAATATTATCTCTCTGAATTCCCAAAGCACTTACTGTCTGTATCATTTATTTGCCATATTCATACACTACTGATACTAAATCGATTCATTTGCACTAGGTTTATTTTCTGAATTAGATGTTAAGTTTTTGGAAGTCTGGAATAATTTTATAGTTTTTCAGGTTTTTTCTTTCCTCTGTTCTCTGCTAAGATCAGTAATGCTCATATTTGAGTTGGAGGGTCTCTTATTTTTTTATTAAAAAAATTTTTTTTAATGTTTATTTATTTTTGACAGAGAGAGAAACAGGGCATGAGCAGGGGAGGGGCAGAGAGAGAGGGAGACAGAAATCCGAAGCAGGCTCCAGGCTCTGAGCTGTCAGCAAAGAGCCCAATGCAGGGCTCAAACCCACAGACCGCGAGATCATGACCTGCGCCCCGGAGCGTGTCTTTTAAACACAAAAATTTCTCAGACTACTCCCCTCACTAAACAGGCATAATAGCATTTTGACATTTTTTAGAGACCATAAATTTAAAAGGCATAATGACAATGTTGATTTCAGTAATGCTTTTAAATTCATTTGAATGGTTTTAATGAGAGTAACTTCTACATATTTAAAAATAAAAACATGTATAAAAACAAAATGATGATAGTGATAATAATAATGACAACTAATGTTTTGGAGCCTTACCGTGTGCCAGTAATTTTTTCCACTCATTCTCTTAGTTAACCAAAAAATCCCTCCAAAGAGTACAGTAGACCTCACTTTCACCAAGGCTCTACCACTTGGAGCTGTCAGAATTTTGGTAATTTACTTAAATTCTTGCTTGTAAAATGGAAAGAATGCAGAATCAATCTCTTCAGGATAGTTGGGAAAATGACGAAAATCACAACAGAGAAAATGTTTCACTTGGGCCTTGTACAAAATAAACATTACTTGAAAAAAAAATCCCCACAAGGTAGGCAACATGACTGCCTCCCTTTCATTTTATAGATGGGGCAATTGAGGAAAGGATAAATAATTTGCCCAAGATCTTAGAGTGGGGGAATTAAAATGGGGCCTAGGGCATGCTGTCCTTTGGATGCCCACAGCATTTTGTATTCTTACAAGACAGAATTTATTTATACATCCTATTTTTCCATCATTCACTAGAACATGAGCCCTTCAAGAGCAGGGACTATGTGTTACCTAAATAATCATCAATGTTAGACACACAGAATGTATTAAAACATATATGACAAATAAAGTCTCATAGCAATGAGACTGAGCCTGGGTATAGTTTCAGGAAGAGCTTTATTTACCTCAATTATGTATTGAGATATGGTTCTATTAATTGGCTGTTGAACAATTTCTGTTGGTTATGAGAACAACTTGTTGGAACCTAAATGTCTATTCCTTCTCCTTCTATTTTGCTTAAAACAAACCCATCTCACAAACTGTCTAAAAATAGAATGCCCTTGCACTCAAGTAAAACTGAAGGTGTTTTACGTTTTCAGAGAGGGGCACTGAAGGCCTTAAAAGTCACCATCACATTTTTCGTGTGTTATGTGTTGAATGTTAAGAAGGAAACAGCAGGCCCCCAATAGAATCATGAGTGCCAACCCCCAAATCAGAAAACCAAGACCTAATACCTAACCTGACTGCAGTTTCAACACTCCAGAAATGTAACCTTTAACTAGTCAACCTGGAATTACTTGGTCAACAGGTTAGTAATCCATCTGGTAGGCCTTTCTATTCTACATAGGAAGGCAACCTTGCCAGAAACAATGCACCTTTTGCTAATAATTTCCTTTTTCCACCCCTTCTGCCTTTAAAAAAACTTTCCTTTTCTACCGCTCCAATAGATCTCCTTTCTATTTGGTACATGGGATGCTGCTCAATTCATGAATTGAATACAGCCAATTAGATCTTAGAATTCACTCAGTTGAATTACGAACTTTTACGGAGAACCTATCAATTCATTCTCGATAGAGGTACCGTTGAGATAGGAGCATCAATAAAAAGAGAATTCAGACACTAGTTTTAAGCGAAATTTCCTCCTACTAAATTTTGATTGAAATCATCTGGTTCTTCCAAGCAAAAACTGGGACATTAGTCCAAGGTGGTGTTCATTACTAACATTTAGGATTCTCCCGCTGACTAGCTATATACAGTTAAGTGGTTTGGCCAATTAACTTCCCATGATTAATGCCTACCGTGTAAAATCAGGACTACATCGTAAAGGCCCTTCTGTTTCCATCTCTTAGTAACTCGGATGTAGGTGGACAGGGGACAGAGGAACGACTTTCGTCTTTCCTCCTCTTTCCGGCTAGAGTCCGGAGCAGGCACTCACACGAAAAACCAGAACGAGGTTCCGGTTTTCCAGCTAAGGAGGGGGCTCAATCTACTTCCGCACAGGCCCGGAGTCTCCCAATCACAGAGCAGCGCCGGGATCTCACAGCATGCCGGGATTTGTAGTTATCCCTCTCGTGGAGGAGGTGCGGGGGCGCCTCATAAACCAGGATCCAGTTGGTATTCTGGGATATGTAGTCTCTGGTTGTTCGTATAGTCACCGCCAGGCTAAAGAGCCCGAGGTGACACCAAAGACTTCGGCGGTCACATGACTCCAGCCTAGAGCGTCGATCGCACTGCGGCTCCCGCCCGGGCGAATTCTCGCCCCCGCGCGGCCGTTGCCGAGGAGACGGCGCAGTCTCACGGCGCGTTGCCCCCTCTGCAGTCCCCCCGCCCCTCTTCTCCCACCACAATGAGATCCTAAGATGGCGGTGGCTGCAGCGGTTGGCGCCGACTAGCTAAGGTAGAGAAGGCGGCCATTGGGCCCTAGGCAGCCAGGGAACTTGTGGGCGCTCCCTGCTCTGGTCTCTGAGGGAGGACCCCTGCCGGTGGCGGGTCGCAGGGCCTGGCCGCCACTCCACCCTTGGCAGGAGGGGCTGCTTCGTTTACAGGTAATGCTGCGCGTCCCCAGCCCTTGGCAACCGAGGGCAGCGCGGCGCAGGGGCGGGAGAGCAACGGCTCTGGGACACTTGACCCTGTAGGCCCTGGCCTCGGGCCCACACCTCTCTGTGGGTTCCTGGGTCTTCACGCCCCTTTCCCCGGACCAAACGCCGCGATCTCCGGGTGAGCACCTAGGGACGCGTTAGCGACTGCCGAGCCCCCTTCTTGCCTCCGCGCCCCTCTCATTTTCTGGCTCCGGAGAGGGGGGCCGCCCTGCGTCTCGGGTGCTACGGAACGTCCCTTGCCAAGTGGAGGAAGCGGAGCGGGGGCTGTGGTTTGGTTGCCAGGGACAGGGCTCGAGTTCTCCTCAGCTAGGGGCCTTAGTGGCCTTAGTGTACGTGGCTGCGCCCCCTCCCACCCCACTCCCAAATTCCATCGTGTGACGCTCTCGATGTCCAGAATTTTGGGTGCCGAAGGCCAGGTGCGGAGCGACGCGACTTTCGGGTTGGGATTTTTGAGCAGCGGATTTTTGCTGTCTTGGGTATTAGAGCAAAAAGGCTAGGGGTGGGGTGGGGAGGCTTCCTGACTTTGGCAAAGAGGTGGTTTATACATGTGAGAGGAATGTTAATTTAGCACCCCCCCCCCCCCCCCCCCCCCCCCGCCGCATTGTTTCCCTTCTGCACGTCCAGTTAGAAAGGGCCTAAGATGGGGAAAACTAAATGCCAAGTGGGATTCGGGAAACATTGCTTGCTTTGCAGAAATGGTGTTTGGGGATTGGATAGTAGGCCCTGCTAGGGAGGCGGGTCATCCAAACTTTTCATCCTGCGGCTCACTTCTCGGGAGCTCGTCTTCTCTGATTTTTTCCTTTTTTTTTCTTTATTATTTTCCCCCCTTTTTTCACCGGTTTGAGGTCTGTGTCATGTGCCTTATGAGTAACGGATCGTAATTTGGCGCTGGAAGAAGCGGGCTTTCTGGGCGCCCCTATCACCCCCGCCTCATAACTGCTTTCCAGACTCCGCCTTCTGGTATTCTCTGGTTACCGGAGTGGGTGGGTGTTAGAGAGCTTCGCGTGCACCTGCTCTTTTCTTTCCCTATCACCTTCCCGGTGAGAGTCCTGGAAACCATTATAAGGAGTTTTTGAACAGAAGGTAAACATGTGTGTATATCGTGACAAGGTTATTTTCTTTTAAGTAGCTAGCTTTCAAGTAAACCTTTTTCATCATTGGAAATGCAAAGCTCTAGAATAGTTTCAATGGCAGAAAGTTAATGACTTGATTTTGGCTTGGATGTTTACATGAAAATTAGGGTAATCATTTTCATTATGTACCAAAGTAGATATTAATGTACCACATTGTTGTTTGGAAGATTTAATCATTTAAGTATATCATAGTTTTCCAAGAGGAGTAAGGTAACCAGTCTAAAATATTGCTAAGTTGGATTTTTCCTTTTCTGTTCATTTTTCTAAACATGTTTTAGGCTATAAATATAGTATTTGTTATTCTGTACCTTATAGTGTAAGTAAAGAATTTACTAAAGTGACTTTTTTTGTTTTAAATCACAAGCAGGCAACAGCTTTGAAGTGTGAAGCAGAGAAGGAGCCGTTTCTGAGCTTTAAAACTAGTTTTAAACAGGTAATTTGACCTAATTATGTAGGTCATCGTCCTTTGTGTTATAGTTGAAGACTATATAGCAGAGACTGCTGCATGGTTGAGGTTCCTCTCTACTTAGTAAACAGACATTCTGCGTTTGCTGCCCTGTTTGCCTTGTTTTTTGGCATGCCACTCTGGTCTGCCTCCATGCTTTTGCCAGAAAAGAGCCATGTTATTCCTAATTACTAAATAGTGGAATAGTTGAAGCACTGCCTTTTGAAATGTCTTTGTCTTCACAGAATTTCTTCAGCCCATTTGTGTTTGAATTTGTCCTGTAACAGCTATTGGATAGCCTCTCTTTCCAAATCCACTTAATCTTAAGTCATTTTCTATAACTTTTCTATTAATTGACTTTCTATTTTTTATTCACAAATTCCTCTACTTATTTAGGCTTGTGATATTTACTCTTGGCTGAAGTTTTGCTTTTTTTTTTTTTTTTTTTAGGGGTCTAAAAGTACTTTAAATGTTAGTTTCTATGCTCAGTGCATTGTCAGATGCTGGTTATTTAAAGATATTCTCTGACCAGCAAAAAAAAAAAAAAAAAAAAAAAAAAAAAGTCAATGAAAGTTCACTTAGGAAAAGTTAAGTAATTGTTTCCTAAGGACAGTTTAGAAATTAAATGACTAAAGGATGAGGGTCAGAAGAAATTTTTCTTAAAAAACATTTTAGAAATAATTGCCCTTTTAAGAAAAATGTCAGAGTCTGAATTTAATTCCATGTTGAAATTGTAAGACAACCCATTTTCAAAATAGAATATATCCTTGCTTTCCAGGAAAGCAGATACGTCCTTAGCTCCCTTATGATCTAAACCAACTATAGTGAGAAAATACAGATTGGCAGTTGACTTGTATCTTTATTAGTATTCTCAGTATTTTTGTTAATTGGGAGACTAATAGGACAAGAAAAATTGAACTCAGGAAAGGTCAAATGTGAGTGTGCATTTCTTTTTTTTAATTAAAAAAATTTTTTAATGTTTTTTTTGAGAGAGACAGAGAGAGAGAGACAGAGGACAAGCAGGGAAGGGGCAGAGAGAGAGAGGGAGACACAGAATCCGAAGCAGGCTCCGGGCTCTGGGCTGTCAGCTCAGAGCTGGATGCGGGGCTTGAACCCATGAACCTCGAGATCATGACCTGAGCCAAAGTCGGACACTCAACCGACTGAGCCACCCCAGGTGTCCCGTGAGTGTGTTATTCTTTAACACTAGAGTGATATAGTAGGCATTTAGTAAATAAAAAGAACTATAAAACCAGTTATAAGACAATTTTCTTTTTAACATGTTAGGGAAGATGGGTAAGATGGAATAAAAATGTAGGGCAATTCTGTTAACTCATGTTAGAAGACCTTTGGTTTCCTCATTAGAGGATTGGGCCATTTGTAAAGGAGACAAGTGTATTTGACACTTGGGAAAAATAGAAAAAGTGCTTGGAATAATCGCACTAGGGAATTCATTAAGAAGCCAACAGAGTACATAGCAGTACATTCATCTTACAAATTTAATTGAATGCCTACAGTGTGTGACTTAATGACGGTAAAGTACCGGAGATATGGCAGTGAGAAACAGACGAGGTACCTTATTTCATGGAGTAAACCTACATTTTTAAAGTGTGCATTTGTGTTTGTATAGTGTAATATAGTGTATCTTAATAGTGTACATAGCCAGAGCCATTTTATAACTTTCCCTGCCGTCAGACAGTTTATGAGTAGAAACAAAGAGAGCAGGTACTGGGTTTTATCACTAATTGATAGAATGAGCAAGTAGGTGAGGAAGTCAAAGATCCTTGCAAGGCATTTTTGGAATGGGTTACTTGGGTTTGTGTTTGGGGTTGAGTAAGGAAGCAAGAAGTTAATGGATTCTTAGAAGAATGACCAAGGGACTGGAAGTTTGCAGCAGGGTTTAGAGCGGGTTCTGCAGGAACGGGCAAGTGAGAGAAGTAGAATGCAAGGATTCAGGATCAGAAGGAGGGATTTCAGAACTTGAGGATCTTGAACAAATTATCAGTCCAGAGTGAAAAAGGCATTGGAATAGAGAAGATGAGATGGACGTTGGGTCTCAAGCCACAGTCTTAGAAAAATCAGGAAAGCAGGAAATGAGGTGGAGAGTGAAACCATGAGCCACTTGTTACCAAGAAAAGTGCAAGATTGTCTTGAGGAGGACAATAGGAAGTGGTGTCCAAGTATGGGAGAGTGATATTTTTGATGACTAATTTGTTCAAAAGAGGAAGGTTAAGCATTAAATAAGAATGGTTTGCAAATGTGATCCTTTCCTCATGAGTCTGGAAGACCAGGAAGAGTAGTACTCCTTTTAGAAAAGATTTCTAAGGAAATAGTGCTTTTAGAGGGACTTGGGATTTTGTTGAAGCAGAAGAAGTAGGACTATTTGGGAAGAAAGGGAAGATGTAGGGAGTTTGTTTGTAATGGTCCAGTGGAAAGGGATGACAGAAAGCTGTTACCAGTGAATATGGAGTTGGCAGTGAAGACTGAGATTGCAGGTTGATGGTGGTAGCAGGGCCTACAGATTATTTGGGTGTTATATGTAATCCATGACAAGGAAGCGATAGATTTTGAGTATAAATTGTAGGGAGGGAGAGGATTTAGCAAGCAGAATTTAACTGACCTCTGTTCTCAGTTCTCTGAGCAAGGGTATATTTTGTTGATGTGAAATGTTCTGTGCAGAACAACTATACCATAAAATAGACTTGACGCAATACCTAGTACATAGTGAAGTGTAATAAAGTTTTTGTTGATTCAAATTGTTATATTTTGTTGTAGTCTTTTTATCCCCTTTCCCCCAATATCTTAAATTTTTTTTTTTTAATTTGAAGAGGGTAATTACAGAAGATATTTTAAATTCTAGAAAATTATGGAAATTTTAAGAAAATCTCAAATTGAAAGTGCTGTGGAAAAGATCCTGTGTGATTTTTTTTTTTTTTTTTTTTTTTTTAGGTACTTGACCATCTTAAGTATGGAGAAGAAATTGAGAAATTCCTCAAATGAAACTGATTAAACAACACATAATACCAAATACTTAAGCATTTTCTTCTCCGTTTCCATTAAAAGTGCTTAGTACAATTGGACACTGTATGAAGACTTTCAGAACAGTGTACCAGGTATTTTTATAATAAGTAAAAGAAATACCCCAGATAATGCAACCTTTAGAAAAACTTGTACAAATATATAAAGTACCACTTTTGGTTATTTTGTGACTCCAAGTAAATATTTAGAAAAAAACTGTACTTCCTATATTTCTAAAATAATTACAGTTTTCAAGAAGGTATTTCCAGAGATGGTTAGGAGTGATTTAATGCTATGTCAGAGATGATATCTGAATTTGAAGATTTTAGAAAAATAATTTTTTTTCTTCAGCTGATTAATTTCTTCTTTATATTCTTATTTCAAAGGTTAACCTTAGGTCAGTCATAGGTATTTATGTGGTAACTAATACTGTAATTATATATATGTATATATAAATAATTTTGTATAGTTAAGAATCTTGCAACAGGATTTTCTTCAAAAAGATCAGTCACTGAAAGTTTATGAATTGCCATAGTATTTTTGCATTTCATATCTTTGCAAGATAAGGGAGCCAAAAAAGCTCTAAATAGTCCAAATGATACCTTAGCAAAAATAACCAAAATGTCAAAAAATAGCTAAATGAAATTTATTCGTTGCAACTTAGTTTAGTAGGTCATAGGATGGGTGAAAGTGCTTGTTTAAAGTAGAAGAATTTTATTAAAAAAAAATTTTTTTTTTTAAATATTAAAGGGGCACCTGGGTGGCTCAGTCGGCCAAGCATCCCACTTCGGCTCAGGTCTGATCTTTCCGTTTGTGAGTTTGAGCCCCGTGTGGTGCTCTGTGCTGACAGCTCAGAGCCTGGAGCCTGCTTTGGATTCTGTGTCTCCCTCTCTCTCTGACCCTGTCTCTCTGTGTCTCTGTCTCAAAAATAAATTAACATTAAAAAAAAATTTTTTTGGGGCGCCTGGGTGGCGCAGTCGGTTAAGCGTCCGACTTCAGCCAGGTCACGATCTCGCGGTCCGTGAGTTCGAGCCCCGCGTCAGGCTCTGGGCTGATGGCTCGGAGCCTGGAGCCTGTTTCCGATTCTGTGTCTCCCTCTCTCTCTGCCCCTCCCCCGTTCATGCTCTGTCTCTCTCTGTCCCAAAAATAAATAAAAAAAAAAAAACGTTGAAAAAAAAAAAATTTTTTTTTTTTTTTAAGTAGAAGAATTTTACTTTTATCCCCCTTTTTCCCATACCATCATCCATCCCTTGCACTGATTGTTTTCCAGTGGCTTCTTCACCTTTTCTGTTTTATTGTCTTTCTATGAAATCTGCCTGGCAAAATCCTACCTTGGATGGATTCAGTGGAGTATTTTGGCCAAGGCTGATGAGCACAGCTGGGAAAACATTCACACTGCAGCTAGGTGCTCTCAGTGAATGTTGCCTGCTCTCACCTGAGTCCTTAGTGCTGCCCACAGTCATTCTCCTTTATTCTTCTGAAATCTCTCAGACCCTGCCTCTCACCCTGACATTTAAGGCTCAGTCCTTTCTACTTCACATCACTTACAGATGCCCTCCTCTTCCTATGAACAGATCTGCTAACCAGCCTCTATCTACTTTCTTCTTTCCCTCCTTTCCTCTGGTTTCAGTAAAAGAGGTGTTTTCTGCCTGTCTTAAGCTGATCATTTTTCTTACACCTGGGTCCCAGTTGCTCCTGCTTTTTCAGAGACCACCCACTATGTCCTTTCTTTTCTGCATCTTCAATATCTTCCTCTACTAGTTCTTGCCCAACAAATTTTAAACATGCTTTTAACAGAACTTTCTTCATGCCCATCTCTGCCTGCTTCCCTTCAAAGACTGATTTCCTTGAAAAAAATTACCTAATGACCTCTTTTATCCTTGTCCCTTCCCATCAATAGATGCATTCCATTTATGGGATTGACCCTCACCACCCTGCTGTAATTGCTCATTCTAAGGTCTTCAGTAACCTCCTTGTTGCTAAATCCAAGTGGACACTTCTCAGTACTTTTTTAACGTGACAAATATTTGGCATTCTTACCAGTACTCTCCTTCTTTATACACTTTCCCCTTTTCTAACACATGCTCGTTTCCCTCCTGTTTTTTTGTACCTTTTTAGTGTTCTTTTCCTCCCTGTCTCTTAAATATCAGTGTCCCTACAGTCTCCGTCTTAAGTGTCTTCCTTTTCATCCTCTCCCCAAGCCATCTGTTCCACTTCAGGTATTTTTCTGACTAGATGCCTTGCAAGTCTGTCTCCAGCCTAGATTTCTTCTCAAACCCAGCACTGCTAAAACTGAATTTATCATCTTCTCTCAACAAAAACCTGTCCTTTCTCTAGTTGCTGTAAACGTATCCTCATACACCCAGTTGTTCAAACTAGAAACCTAGGACTCAGTCTCTGATAGCTTTCTCACTGCTTCATGTTCCACATCATAGTAGTCACGAAGTCCTATTATTGATTCTGCCGTTGGAAGCTTACTTGAATTGGTCTTGTCTTCATACCTAGTATTTTGATGATTAGAAGTCTTTCCATTTCGTAGTTTAAAATAATAAAAACTATATAAAACCCCTAATGTATCTACAGAACAAAATTTAGAAGGCAGGCATCTATTTCTAAAGATGACTTTGATGTGGTCAGAGAGGTTAGCAGGAAGGAAAATACTTGCCTGCAACTTTGTACATTTTATAGCGGGAGATACCATCTTAGATAAATCAGCTGTTAATATATTGAGAATTGATCTACATGCAAATATTTCTTTAGCTTCATAGTAATAGTTGTATAGGAGTGTGCCTTTTACGTACACTTGGAATCATTAAGTTATTAAATATTCTTTCCTCATGAGTTTTTATCTCATAACTGTAGACAAAGTTGTTTATTCTGTAAATTTAATAGACTTTATTTGGTAAATGGTGTTTTAAAAGATTTAGAAAGTATTTGACCTACTTTTCCCAAACTGATTTTAATGTATGGTTTTTAAATTGTTTTAGAAGCTTAATAGTGTTCAAAGTCATTTAACCTACAAATAGATCCTTAGAAGAAGCTTTTCATTTTAGGGGGAGTTCATCATAATGTAAAAATAAAATGTAGAATACTGTTTTTCCAGATATATTTTTAATTTATCTTTAAATAAACTTTATTACTCTACTAATAGCACAGCATACACTATTTTAGGAAAACATTGATATGTAAGAGTTTTTACTTAAAAGCCTTAATAACTTTCCATTGTAATTTAAATTTTAAAGTTCTTGTATTTTTAAAGGTGGTATTATCTCTACTGCATATGTAGTTTTTGGAGCTCTTATTCTTTAATGTTATAAATTATATTGGTACATTTAGAAAAAAGCAGTTGCGGAATGTTTCATTTTATTGTCAGTTCACTGAACATACCTCTCTATGGGTATCAGTTATTTTGTAAAGTTCTTAAATAAATTTCTAGTATAAAAAACAATATAAAGTATTGCTGAAAATATATGAGAGGAGAGCAAAAATGATTACATTCTTGCCCCCACACCCAACAGTTGCTTTCATGCAAGCACTTTAGTATGTATCCTTAGTCTTTTAAAATCTATAGACAGTTTTTGCATATTGCTTGTTTTCCTCTTCTTTACTCTATGATGTTATAAACACAGGCAATATCTTTCAGCCTTCATAATTACATGGTTGAAGGCTACTTTTGCCCAGTAGCATCCAGCTTGTTGTTTAGCATTTAGTTTTCAGTTTTATCACAATTATAGCATAATGAACAATTCCTGCATTATAGTCTCCCTCCCCCCATATTTAAGTTTGTTTTCTTATATTAGCTGTGGAGAGATAGAATTACAGGGTCAAAACTCGGTTTTAGTTCTTGATATAGTATTGCCAAAATGCTTGCCAGAAAGGTTGTGCCAGTTTACGCTGTCACCATAGTGACTGAGCATTCCAGTTTCCCTTTGCTGGAAGATTACAGCAAAGGAAATACATGTAATATAGCAAATTTAATAGTCCCTTATTTTAATTTGCAGCTGGACTTTATTATTAATATTTTTATCATTTTATGTTTACTGACTTCTTTTTAGATTGCCTGTTTATACTTGTTTTTCTTGGAGTTTTTTATTTAATGTTTTTATTTTGTTTTTTTCCCCCCATAAATTCTTTGTATAGTAAAGATACTGATTTTATTTCATACTTCTTTCAGATTTTTTCCCCAATTTGTCAGTTACTACTTATTCTGTGTAAATTTAGGATTTACTTTTATGTGAATAAAATCCTTTTTATTTCTGCAGTCCATATTTATAAGAACTCAGTTTTTAAAGCCCATCCTGTTTTCTTGCTTGTCTGTCTGTCTGATTTTTATCTTCCCGATCTATATTTAATCTACTTAGATACTGCCTTGGTGTTATGGTATAAGGCAGCCTTTTTCACTTGTAAGAGAATTAAACTCTAAGGCATCCATTGTTTACTGAGAATTTATTTTTCTTCTGTGTCTGGACTGGTACTGGGTAGGTACCAGCCTTGGGAGAATTGAGAATTGGCACTTAAATAATTTTTCTGTGTTTTGTGTTTGAGATGAAGAATCCTGGTTAAGAAATGCTGTTAAATCTCTATGTTTATCAAAAGTATTAGCAGGTTGTCCCATCAGTTGGAAAATCCTACATCATCTTACATTGTAGTATTTTTATGAGGATTAAATGATAAAATGCTCATAAAATACTTAGCATGGTGCTTACCATATAGTAAGCAAAATGGATGTTAGCTATAATTAATTTTCCTCATTACATTTTTCTAATTGAGTATTTTTCAGCATTTTGGTGGGGGGTGCTGATACTAATTTACTCATATAGGCACTCAATATGATTGAATATCTCTTGGGGCTAGTTTTCTGCTCTCCCAACTTCTATTGCTACTTTTATTTTTCAGATATTTGTTTTGTCAAATTCCAAGAAGAATCCCATTGGGAGTTCATTAAGCCTATATTTTTTAAAAAAATGAGATGTTTATAATACTTGTCTTCCCATTAGGGAAGATAGTTTGTTTTTGTACTTAACTGAATTTTCTATTGTCTTACAGAGTTTACTGGTGCTTCTTTACATAGGGCGAAATTATATTTAGTCCTAGGTGTTTTCTTTTTGTTCACTGTTAATCAGTGGCATCATTTTTCTCCAGGGTATTTTCTCTGTGATTGTTGGTGATATTTTGAACCTCTAGGTTTTCTAATACATATTTTTAAGAACACTACCTTTTCTGTTTTTAGTGTTAATATTTCTGTTTATATTTTTCCTTTTTTTTTTAACGTTTATTTTTGAGAGAGCATGCACATGTGCACACATGAGCTGGGTAGGGGCAGAGAGGGAGAGAGAATCTTAAGCACGTTCCTCGCTGTCAGCATATAGCCTGACGCCTTGAGGTCATGACTTGAGCTGAAATCAAGAGTTGGACGCTTAACCGACTGAGCTACCCAGGCGCCCCTCATATTTTTCCACTTTGTAGAACTTTGAAAACAATGTTAAATAACTGATATGTGTCATTCTTGTTTTTTATAGGGATGTCCTTCATGTTTTATTTTAATATTGTTGGCTGTTGGTTTAACATATACTTGTTTCACCTCAGATAATTATTAAAGTAGGGTGCCTGCTTTAATAATTGGTTAAGTTGGTTAAGTGTCCGAATCTCAATTTTGGCTCAGGTCATGATCTCATGATTTGTGGGATTGAGCTTTGCATCAGGCTCTACCCTAATAGTGTGGAACCTGCTTGGGAGTCTCTCTCCCTCTCTCTCTGCCCCTCCTTGACTCATACTTCCTCTCTCTCTCTCAAAATAAATAAAAATAAAACATTAAAAAATTACAAAAAAAAAGAAAGAAAATTATTAATGTAATATATGCTCATTGAAAAAACCCACAAACAGTATAATATATACAGCTATAAGAAAGTGTCACTCTATTTGTACTGTTTAAAAAAATTTTTTTAATGTTTATTTTTGAGAGAGAGAGAGAGAGAGAGAGAGAGACAGCATCAGTGGAGGAGGGGCAAAGAGAGAGGGAGACACAGAATCTGAAGTAGGCTCCAGGCTCTGAGCTGTCAGCACAGAGCCCAAAGGGCTCAAACTCCCAAGCTGTGAGATCATGACCTAATCTGAAGTCGGATGCTTAATTGACTGAGCTACCCGGGCACCCTTGTATTTGTAATTTTTAAGATTTTTCCAAATTAAGTGTTTGAATTTTATCACTACTTTTTTGAGATGCTAAAATTTAACCTCTCTGTAATCTGTTAATATATTATTGTAGTAGATACTCTAGCAATAAAACGTCTACGATATAATTCCTACTTCTCATGGATGATAATCCTTTTAATATTTTGCTCTAGTGAATGGGATAAGTTAGGATCTTACAGCCAATGTAGCTTGGATTTGTATTCCTTTTTGACATTTTTAGCTGAGCGACCTTGGTGAAATTATCTAACTCCTTTGAATGTTACTGTTATTATTTGTAAAGTGAGAAACCTAATATAACCCTACTGTTTAATGCCTTTCTCTGCCCCCTTGAATTCTAAGTAAAGTTATCTGCCCATCTCTTTTACTCAGTCCTTCTCCAACCTGCAAGTTCCACACTTGGTGGAAAGCCAGAGTCCTTCACAAGGTTATGTAGAAATCTTGTTTTCTCCTGATTCATCTCTGCTTCTGAACGTCTGCTTCCACCATTGTTCTTTTTGTTTCTCATCTCTTTGACCCAGGTATGAAATTCAGTACCTTCCTTGATAGTCACATAATCCTCAATTTTTTTTTTTTTTAAGTGGGGAAAATTTGACTTTGGTAGAGTATTCAAGATTTAGGGGGAACTAAGGTAGCAGAAATAAAATTTGAAGTAAAGCAATTGGCATCACTCTTCTTAAATGTTTTAAGCCACTGTATTCTTGGCTTTTATTGGCCATTCACCCACCTTGGCCTTCTTCTCTCCCTGCCTTTTCTTTATCTTGCTTACCCCAACATTTCTATTAAAAACAAACCTTTCTCCACGTTTCATGCAGAGCACTTCTAACCTCTTTGAAACTTGAACACAAACCCAATACCCAGGTCTTTGGGAGTATTAGTTTTTTTTTCTTTTCTTTCTTTCTTTCTTTTTTTTTTTTTTTTAAAGGAGTAAAGGATTTGAGCAAACATTTATTCTGTTTATTTTTGAAAGAGAGCACGAGTGGGGGAGGGGCAGAGAGAGGGAGACACAGAATCTGAAGCAGGCTCCAGGCTCTGAGCTGTCAGCACAGAACCTGATGCCGGACTCAAACCTATGAACTGTAAGATCATGACCTGAACCAAAGTCAGATCCTTAACTGACTTGAGCCACCCAGGCGCCCCTAGTTTTTTTTTTTTTTTTTTTTCTACAAGCAGTTTTGGTTCTAGCCCTTAGTAACTTTTTCCTACCTCATTGCTCTATTCTGTAGGACTGTGTTCAATTAGTTAATTAAAGTAGCCTGAAAGCATGCAGGCCAGGACACATGGTGCATATTTTGAAGTTTTCCTTCCCCTTCCCATCACTACAGCTACTTAACTCATGTTAATTGTAATAGGTGTCTGGCAGCTAAATCAATTTGTTTATGGTACGTGGTTGACAGTACCTCTTTCTATTTCATTAAATCAGTTTTTCTGAGATCTTTTACATCGCTTAACCTCATGGGATGATTTAAAAGTTAGAGTTTGTTTTTATGTGTTAAAAATATTGGTTTTCACTTGTTTTGCAGAAAATTAATTGGTAAAGCTAGGATGGCTACAGGAGGAGGTCCTTTTGAAGAAGGCATGAATGATCAGGAGGTAGCAAACTGGAGCACTGAAGGTGTTGATGACCGACTTAACAATATGGTATGATAACTTCTCATCAGTGGTGTGTCGTTAACTACTAGTGTTAAAATTCAGCTTTCCCCTGCTTTAGCCAAATCAAACTCACTGACACTCTTTGTAAACACAATTTTTTCTTGCTGGCCAAGACATTAAATGACCCTGGCCTATTTGTTATATTAGTTGAAGACGTTTTTGTTTATAGTTAATAGATATTAATTTATTATAAGGTTTTAAAGATGTTCTATGGAAAACCAGTTAAACAAATTAGAGGTCTATAGCTGGGTTTTAGGAAGAGACTAGGAAAAGGAACTAGAAAGTTGTCAAGAATTGCTTTTTCACTACCCTGACTATTTGCTTCTGAATTCCTTGGCTTAACACAACTTTCTTTTCGCAGACCGGTTTTCTCTCTTCTGTGGTTCATGTGTACTGTGGTTGCCCCTTCATTCAAAAGTTTCGTTTATGGCTACAATTATATACTGACTAGTTATCTTTTAGTTCCAATTTGAAATTTTTAAAGTATGATCATCCCAGTTTGGATTAGATATACATCTCTTTTCCAGTCATCTGTGGCCAGGAAGGGGTAGGGTAAGTAGAACAACAGGTTGGCAAGAACACCCACACATGGATTGATTGGGGTGGAGAGACAGTTCGTAGAGAAGGGAGTTGTGTTATAAATGAGGAGAATATCCCGTAAGGGTTTACCGTAGTAAACTAGACAGTTCTTCCAGTATGGCTAAGGTAGGAATTTATAGACCTTTTTGTTGAATGACTTAGGTTATGTTGGTATAACTAAGTAAATAAAAATGTTTTCCCATTAAAATGTGAATCATATTTGTCATTTCATGTCAGGCCTTATCATGTGGTGCATTGTTGCCTGTAAAACATAACAATAGTTATGTTTATTGCTTACTATATGCTAGCCACTGTGCTAGATGTTTTATGAATGTTGTTTTTAATCATGTTTTAAAGGTGACGCTATTTTAGAAATTAGGAAACCGAGACTATGGGAAGTTAAATTGCTTAGGGTCATACAGTGGAGCTTTTCTTCAGATAATGGTAATTACTTAATTATTTTTAAGTTTATTTATTCATTTTGAGAGAGGGAGAGAGCTTGCAAACAGGGGAGGGGCAGAAAGAGAAGGAGAGAGAGAATCCCAAGCAGGTTCTGTGCTGTTAGCATGGAGCCCGATGCAGGGCTCGAATTCACGAACCGTGAGATCGTGACCTGGGGCGAAATCGTAAGTTGGATGCTTAGCTGACTGAGCCACTCAGGTGCCCCAACAATAATTACTTTAGAATCCAGGTGGATTCCAGATCTGTTTTCTTATCATACACATTGATTTTAAAGGAGGTCAGTAAAGGTATCTATAATTTATTATACTATCCAATTTATAAATAGTAGGGAACCAGTTTTTAAAAATGGTTTTGAAAGTATCCAGACTGACTAGAGTTTGGGGATTTATGTTTGTTAAAGATCTGTGATAGGAAAGTAATCTCTTTTCTGAAGGACCATGTGTGAAACTTAGGCTAGATGTAATAGAAAATGCATTAGTAGAAATAAATAAGGTCTCTTAAGTCTGTATGTTTATGTGAAAAATGTTTTGTCATTTTTAACTTTAAGACTGACCCCAATTTTTTAAGCATATCAGATTACTTTCCTGGTTTGATAGAGGCCAGATTAACTTTTGCCTTTACTTTTTTAAAGGATTGGGGTGGCCAACAGAAGAAAGCAAATAGATCATCAGAAAAGAATAAGAAAAAGTTTGGTGTAGAAAGTGATAAAAGGGTAACTAATGATATTTCTCCGGAGTCATCACCAGGAGTTGGAAGGCGAAGAACAAAGACTCCACATACGTTTCCACATAGTAGATATGTGACTCAGATGTCTGTTCCAGAGCAGGCAGAACTAGAGAAACTCAAACAGCGGATAAACTTCAGTGATTTAGATCAGGTTTGTGAATTATTTTAAAAATCCAGTTATAATGATGAGACATTTTTAGAATGAGTTAAATAGCTTAAGAGTAAGAAGTGAGCGGTTTCTTTTTTCTTAGTTTCTGTGTATATGGAAAGAATTTTAATTAGTGGTGTTGGTATTAGGTTCTTTGGAGGGCAACAAAGACTTTATTTCTAAACTTGCTAAGGACAAGTCTTTTGTGACTTTATTACGTATACTCTGGGACTAATGTGAATAATTTCCTTCTGGAACTAAATTTTGCATGTTAGTAACTGAATAAGATGGCAAAAGGGAAGATCCAATTTATCACTGCATAAGGGAATGTTCTACATTACCTCAAATTTAAAGCTGTAGTTGGTCTTATAATTACTGAAATGAAATTTGGAGCTAAAAGCAAATGGAAATGATAATGAACTCTTGACAAACATTTTATGGTCACATCTGTACTTTAGAGAAACCAACAGTTTACCAAATACACATAAAGGTACATTCAAGTCTGGGTTGATGGTGGTGGTGATCCCATATATTTAGTCATCTATATACTAATTTTTGAACATTTGCTATTTAGCAGGCACTGAGCTGAGTACTTTTTCAGACAGTGCTTCATCTAAACATATCTTTGTGGTGATGTTTATATTAAGATTTAGTCATTGGGTCCAAAGCCCATACAAAATCTGTGAATAAGTTTGATTAGCAATGTGAGTTATAAATATGGTGTGTGGTCCTAGTACTTCATTTAGACTATTGCTCATATTCATCAGTTGAATTATGTCTGAGAAAATGAGGAATAAGACAAGTTAATCAAATTTTGATATTTTAGTAAAAGAATTTTGTAGATTTGAATCTCTTCTGTGTCTTAGTACAAAAGTAGTATATTTAACTGTACTTCCTGAATCAATAGCTGATGGTGAAATTGACTAAGAACATTGGAGTTTTTTGAAAAAAAATTTTATTGAAAAATTAATGTTTGTGGGGTTTGTTTTCTTTTTCATACGTAGAGAAGCATTGGAAGTGATTCTCAAGGTAGAGCAACAGCTGCCAACAACAAACGTCAGCTTGGTGAAAACCGAAAGCCCTTCAACTTTTTGCCGATGCAGATTAATACTAACAAGAGTAAAGAGGCTGCTGTAAGTCCTCCAAAGAGAGAAGTGATTGGATCAGCACAATGTAAAGAGTTGTTTGCCTCCGCTTTAAGTAATGACCTTTTGCAAAACTGTCAAGTCTCTGAAGAAGATGGAAGAGGAGAGCCTGCAATGGAGAGCAGCCAGGTGGTAAAATGTTTCTTTTGCTTTGTTTTCATAAACTTCAAAGTAGAAATAGTAAGATTCAGTTTTACTGAGTTATGCACATAGGAATTTTAGTTGGGTACTTGTGTGATTCTCCTCATGAATCTTTCAGATTTATTCAATTTAGTGTAAACTTCTTTTTACCCATAATGATTGTAGAAGTGCCATATCTAGGTAAATTAGGGCTTCTGTTTATCCACCAGAGGCTGTGTTGCCAAATTTTGGTAAAGGGGAGTTTGAAACAATGTGATTAATAGATGATGGTAAGAATTTTTTTAAATGGTGATATATTTCTTTTGAAAACTACTTTCAGAAGTATTTAGAATACTGCTAAGGAAATATTATATAAACGTTAGAAAAAATTTACGTTAGTAATGGTTTAAAGGCATGCAGTTCTGGAAGTAAATTTTTTCAAGTAATGTAAATTAAAACAAATTTTGAAAATCTTTAATTCCCAATAATTAGAGTTGTTAGTATTGCCAGTTATGTTTTGATTAAATTCTAAATTTGATTCAGATCTTTTGCATGTATGAATTCAAATGATAAAGCTAGAAGTATCTTTGGTTATTGTATTTGAAATAAGAAATGTGTAGAATTGTTGGTGTGGAATAATTTATGGTCAGTTTTACATACTGTTTATTTTCATGCCTTTTTGTTTATTTTATTTGTTTATTTTTTACCTCCAAATGTTTTCCCTGCAGATTGTAAGCAGGCTTGTTCAGATTCGTGATTATATTACTAAAGCTAGTTCCATGCGGGAAGATCTTGTAGAGAAAAATGAAAGATCTGCTAATGTTGAGCGCCTTACTCATCTAATAGATCACCTTAAAGAACAAGAAAAGTCATATATGAAATTTCTCCAAAAAATCCTTGTAAGTTTTGTACCTTTTAAATAACGTATTGAGTTATTTTTGTGGTATGTTAGTGTACATATGCTGATGGCATTCTGACTCTACCCCAGAGGAGTTAATATGTTTTCAAAAAATCATGCCATCCGTTATAACATTTTATTGCCCTTTTTAATAGTTGTATGATTTATACCACTAAAATATTTCAGGCTAGAGAAAATGAGGAGGAGGATGTTCGGACTATAGATTCAGCTGTGGGATCTGGTTCTGTAGCTGAGAGCACATCGCTAAACATAGATGTGCAGTCTGAGGCTTCAGATACCACGGTAAGCGGCTTTTTGGTAATTAAAAGTGCTGGAAATGAAGATTTAAGCTTTTCCCCCATTTTTCAAGATGATATTTTTCATAGGCATTCCTTAATGAAAAGTGTATTTCAGGGAAGAAACTCTCAAGTTGTTAATGCTGTATATATTCTTTTTAAACCTGGAAATATAAAAGTTTTTCTTACTAAGATTAAATGTTTTAATGGATGATTTGAAAATCTAGTAATTTCTGATCGGCTTGCAGAAACATGGTTTTTCTATAGGTTTCATTAAGCACAGCTTTACTCACTGTAAGATGCATTGGGAAAGTTAAAATTCATCGTGGATAAAGGAGCTGGAAGTACAAAGTACCATTACAAAGTATATTGTCTGTTGGAAAAGTCTCCAAGTTCTTTTGCCATTTAGGACTCATTTGAAGG
Organism: Panthera uncia; assembly: GCF_023721935.1. Taxonomy (NCBI): domain Eukaryota; kingdom Metazoa; phylum Chordata; class Mammalia; order Carnivora; family Felidae; genus Panthera; species Panthera uncia. The sequence goes on from NC_064811.1 coordinate 180,602,525, forward strand.
CTACTAGGATTTTTCATTCCTAGGATAGTTTTTGAACTGTAGTAAAACTAGATGACTGAAACACTGAAATGAAATGGGATACAGTAGCATTTACATTATGATTTATTCTTGTAACTCTGCAAAATGAAATTTATCAGAATACTGGTTTTTGAAAAAATAATCAGGAATTTGCAGAACTTGGAGGAAAACTTTGTAAAATGAACTTAGTTTATAGAAGGTAGTGGGCTTTGGAACCTGCTTTTAAGCATTTTAATTTTAACAGGCAGACCTATCACCATGCATTAGTAAATTTGAAAACCTATTACAAGTAAAGCTTTTCTTATGAAAGGATAACCATGTGTGTCTATCTTTTGTTTCTGAGATATGTTCCAAAATACCATTCAGCATGAGGAATTTGAGGGTTTGTTTCCTGTTAGTATCACCTGCATAATTTCTTACTGCCTCCTTTCTCTTCCCTGCCCTTCCTAATTTGAAGAGGAAATTTGAATTTTTTTCCCTACAGTATTTTCACCAGGAGATACTCAGGGGGCTTGATCCAAACAGTTGTTGAAAATAGATTGTGTTGTGGGAAAATTGTTTTTCTGTTTACAGAGGTGCTAGGAATGATTTTTTCCTCACATTTCATTTCAGCAGAAATGGAAGAGTTGGGGAATGTGGGTAAAGGAATTCTCTTGGGGAGGAGTAGGAGATGGTATAATTGATTATTCTAATTTGTATATGCATATGTAATGTTCACTGTGATGAGAATTCTTTCATAAACATAAAATGACATTATGAAAGTTGCTTAATAACAGCAGAATAAATGTTAAAATGTGCTTTAGTTGTTGTATAGTTGGGAAATTGCCTAGGATATGATATTCACTTGATTACAGTAAGCATTAGTTTAGTCTGCAGAAATTTAGAAGTCTAAGTTTATGCCACTTGGGGGAGGGTGGGTTGATTTTTAAAGAGATGGACTGGTAAATTTTTTGTATTTATTGACAAGGCTGGCTTGTATGTTAAACAGGAGTTTGTGTTAAGAAATTAATATGCTACACTATTTAATAAAGGAGGCATCTTTTAGTCTGAGAATTCGGCCGTGCATTGAGGACAAACTAGGGAATTCAGCTTCACAAGAACAGGTTTCAGACGTTACCACAAGTCCAAAAGGGAAAGGTGACAGACCTCCTCAGAATGACAGGGAACTGAGGCCTGATAGGAAATATAGCCGAAAACGTGGATTTCTCTCAAAGGTATATTTCACAATATTAATTTGGGAAGTCTCTAAATGAGCACCTCTTTTGTTCACATTTCCTCTTCCTTATTTGCTTTTCTCTTGTTGCTATTACTCTTAAATATGTAAGTTCTTAACATGGCTAATTATACTGTAATTTGCTTTGATAAAGTGTTGTCCCTTAGTGTTTTTATTCTTTTCTGTTTTCTTCTACTCCTCTCCATGGATTATATGTGGCAGCTGTATTTAATTTGCATTAACAAAAGACTTGAAACTTAATCCATTTTCTTTTTCTTTTTTTTTTTTTTTTGCCTTTGAGAACTCAGGATAGAACATTCTTAAACCTTAACCATTAGTTGCTGTTTCTGGTATTTGTATTCATGATGAACGTAGTGCTTTTAAGTTTTAATTCTTGTAATCATTAAAGAAAAAGAAAATGGAGTAAGCTATTTTCTGTCTTTCTAAGAATGAAGTATTTTTATAGTGCTTTTTTTTATTTGGTTTATATTTTTCTTGTTGGAAACCTCTTCCATTCCTTTTTTTTTTTTTTAAGAAAAATACTTCATAGTTTGAAAAAGCAAAAAAAGTTGACTTACTATGTTTTTGCTGTTTTTTTCCACCAATGTTTGCTCTAAATGTTCTTTTAATTTTCCATGATTTGCAAAAAGGTGCTCAGGAAAGGTTTAAGAAAACAACTGCTTGTGTAGTTCCATGTAAAACAACTTTCAATAAAAGAGCATTTATAAAATCTTGTTTCCATTTGGCAAGAGTAAAATACGATTTTAGTAATTATGTATAGATTAGACTAGTTTCTTACGTTTTATTAGTAGCTTATATTAACTAGGATTGGTCTTTATTTTGTTATGCACATTTTCTTTTTCTGGTTGTTTAAAATGACAAAACTTGTATTTTGGCAGTTGATTTTGTTTTTTATATTTTTTCCTGGCTCCCACAATAATCTGAGGATTTAGTTTGAAATCAGCTGGGATGAACTTTAACTATAAAATGTTAAGCAGAAGGTGCCCCAATATAACAATAAATTAAGTAGCTGATTATTTTTTTTAAGATTTTATTTAATTTTTATTTTTCTTAGAGAGCAAGTGCACATGCGTGGGGGAGAGGGGCAGAGCGAGAGAGAGAGAGAGAGAGAGAGAGAGAGAGGGAGAATCTTAAGCAGGCTCCACGCTCAGCATGGAGCTCAATGTGGGGCTTGATCCCATGACCTTGGGATCATGGCCCTGGACACTCAACCAACTGAGCCACCCAGGTGCCCCAGTAGTTGATTAGTTTTAAAACTAATACCTTTGGAGAAGAGAATGTATGAGACATAATAAATATTCTTTGGAACTTAATCCTTTCTTAAGTCTTCTGAGTAGTGACAAAACTTAGGAATTGATAGTTGTTACAGCATGCTATCTGCCAGTTTTTCTTTTTTTCCTGAAGTAGAAAATACTTACTTTCAAAATCCATTTTTCTGGTTTTTAGTTCCTTTGAATAATGTCATTATATGTGAATATTATTCTCTATTGAACTGTCGGAGTTTATTCCAATTTGATTCTCTTTAATCTTTTGATACTTAGGGCCTTCCTATGGTAGTTCTATCAGTACTCTGTTCGTAATATTTTATTAGAAAAAAACCCTAATTCTCACCAACTGACTTGGTTTCTCCTCTGCTGTGCAGAATTGTGTTCTCCCCACCTCACCTTCATTTCCTACTTAACATCCTTACAAGATGTCATATTCTTTTAAAAGAGTAGGAAAAAGTGGAGTTCTTAACTGAAATTCAGAGCTTAAAGCATCATTGTAAGTTGCAGTGGGATAGGAAATGGTTGATATTCTCCAGCTGCTTACAAGGACAGTATCCATTTTATGGAATATTTTACAGATATGATGACACTTTGCATAATTTTTAAAAAGAAGCCTTCTGTAAGACCCATGTCTCACTATTTGCCCATACTTCTCTTTGCTGCGTACTATCAGCTTTTAGAGACTTTATAAGCTTTTAAAAATACTATCTACTTCTTTTCTGCTATTGTTTTCATCATTTCTAGGTATATTTCGTGTAGGCTAACTTTGACTCCCAAACCAGACTATGCTTCCTCTGACCACTGTGCCTTAGACTTTTGTATTTAAAACTATCTAAACACATAATTTGGGGGCATACAGTATGGGGTGGAAAACACTATCCTAGAACTTAGGAACCTGACTTGCCCTAACTGTGATATTGGATAAACCACAGCTTTATCTTCTCTGGGCTTTCACATGAGAAAACTTGGAGACATATTATCTGAAGTACTTTTCAGCTATAAAAATATATTTGGACCCATGAATTATTAGAGGAACTTCAGTTGACTAGAGGAAAGAAAGAATTTTCTGAAATTGAACTGTTACCTGTAGGCAACTTTGGAATTCATGCCTAAGTTATTTTTTTTATCTGTAAACTAAAAATGTACTTGTTGAAGGTGACTCAAAAAGTTTAAGTAAAAATATGTGTTTGAAGAGTGAATGTAGGGGCGCCTGGGTGGCTCAGTCGGTTAAGCGGCCGACTTCGGCTCAGGTCATGATCTCGCGGTCTGTGAGTTCGAGCCCCGCATCAGGCTCCGTGCTGACAGCTCAGAGCCTGGAGCCTGTTTCGGATTCTGTGTCTCCCTCTCTCTCTGCCCCTCCCCCATTCATGCTCTGTCTCTCTCTGTCTCAAAAATAAATAAATGTTAAAAAAAAAAATTTTTTTTAAAAAAAAAGAAGAGTGAATGTATTCTTCACTTCCCTTTTGGATTCTCTTTTGGCATCTGCTTGGCATGTTCTAATCCCTAGGTGTTTTCATTTCCATTTTCTTACCTTCCCTTTCTTTATTGTTTGACCGTGGTTCCTACCTGCTTCCTTCAGCTTAGATTTCCCGAGTATTAGTTTGAATATTATTTATATGGATGCAGAACTTATTAAACAGTATTAAAACTCTACTAATTTCAAAACTTGTTGGGAAATCATTTTGGATTAGTGAAGAATCTGAAGGTAATTGTGTTTACTTTCATAAATAGTTCAGGATTCTTTATAATTTTAGTATCAGAGTTTTGCAAATAAATCTGACTAACAAGGATTAAAGTTCTTTTAAAAAGTTTGCTTTTTAAAGGGGAAAAACCCAGAATGTTAGTTATTTAGTAAACTCTTTAGATAGCTTTAAGGTTACCTTGAGGGGTGAATAGTTTAGATATAGTAGTTTAGATACTTTAGTAGTATTTTTGAGGGATGAGAGGATCACAAATTGAAATAAGCCAGAACTAAGATGAATTTTGACAGGAATGAATGTAAAAGGCAAAAGATTTATACGATCTGAAGAGAAACCAGAGTATATGACAGGAATGAATGTAAATGTTAGTAGCGTAACTCCACTTGTATAGGTCAGGAGAGAACTAAATAAACAGTTCATGTAAAAAGGAAATTCAGGACAACAGAAAATCTTTAAGTACTGATTTGTCCAAGAGAGGTTATTTCTTTTCCATGTTCATGAAGTCTGGTCACTCAATACAGGATAGAGACAGCACTCACTGTCCTGGCTTCTCTGATACGTACGTCAAATATTCCAACCATAGTCTTTTTACTTCCTTATTTGATTCTATTTTCTTCAGAGTATTTAATTCATAGCCATGTTCTTATTTATTCACTTACTAGTTTTATTGCTTGCCAAGTCACGGTGTAAAAGTTATTCATAATACTGATGAGTTCTACCCGGGGAGGTAGAGAAGGGAGTTTCGCATAGTTATTGATAAGGGATGTCACTCAGAAGGGAATCTCTCTGGAGCCATCTGTGTTTCTGTAATTTATACAGGAATCACATAGAGAAAGCAGATCAGTGCATTTTTACTTTCAAATGAAATTATTGAACTTTATTTTCCTTAATAACTTTGGTAGTGGGGGGGGGGATTATTCATTTAAAATCTACATAACTCCAACCAAAATTTGGTAGCAGTGCAAGTTTAAAAGTGACTAAATGTTTCTAATAGAAATATTCTATGTAAATATTAGGTAAAATCATTAAACTTTTAAAATACAAGATTTTTAAAAAGACAAATCAATGATGAAAAATACCAATATGGTATATATACATTTCATATGTAATTTGGCTTTTTTTTTTTTTCCCCAAGTTGTATTTAAATTGGTCTCTTTGCTTAATTGACTTTCAGTTTTTCTTATTGGGTTACATTTCAGTGGTTTTAAGATTAATGTTTAAAAATTTTGTGATTTCTTATAAGTGGCACCTGTTTAATCTTGTTCCTCTACTTTTAGGCAATATGGTAGCATTTGGGGGGAATTTCAAAGTATTTAATGTTCTCAGACTCTGCTAAATGAGCATATGTTAAAAGAAAACATAATATCTTTGATACAAAATATAAAGTATTCTGTCTTATTTTTATGCTTATAAAATGAGATGCAAGTAAATTAAATCCTTTCACGTCCGATTATCAAATAAAAAATGTGTTTCTAAAATTTCTGTCCTCAGAAAATAGTGGGTTTGTTTTTGTTTTATTAGTGTTTTTTAACGTCACTTCCAGAAGTGAGGCAGAATGTTTTTTAGCCTGATCTTCTGCAGGGATATTTTTTTTAGGGCATTAATTAACCTGGTATGATCTGTTTGTTCTTCCTTTTCTGTAAGGCTTGGATCTCGTGTGTGTGTGTGTGTGTGTGTGTGTGTGTGTGTGTGTGTGTGTGTGT
>NC_064811.1:180608457-180819739 GCF_023721935.1 Panthera uncia
TGTGTGTGTGTGTGTGTGTGTGTGTGTGTGTGTGTGTGTGTGTGTGTTTAGCTCTTTGTAACTTTTTTTGTACGCCTTTTTCTCCCCCTTGGTTAATTCTTCTTCATGCTAAGCCATTGATTATGCTCTTTTACTGTGAAATTACCTAACTACCTAACTCTTAATACGGCAGGCTCTCTCTGTGTCATCATTTTTTTCTTACATCTTTTTCTTCAAGTCTACTAAAACTGTATTGAGGGTTGTGTGTTTAATACTAATTTATCATCTACGTATGTACTTTGCCATTAGTAGTTGAAACAGGAACATGAATTTTAATAATCAGATATAAGTATTGTTGATCTTATTTTCCAGGCCAGAGATCCTCAGCAGGAACCTATGGAAGAGATAGAAAATTTGAAGAAACAGCATGACTTATTAAAAAGGATGTTACAGCAGCAGGAGCAGCTGCGAGCCCTGCAGGGACGACAGGCTGCTCTTCTCGCTCTGCAGCACAAAGCCGAGCAAGCTATCGCTGTGATGGATGATTCTGGTATGCTGCAGGCTAGCATGTTGATAAAAGCAAGGCTCGGTTAATAATGGTCTTGCAAGGTGGATGCTGGTTATTAGATAACCAGATCTTGATTGTTGACTATAAACCTACATACGAGGCTTACCCTGTCCTGTGCTTTCTCTGGTTATGCAGAAAAGGCTGCAGGGACAGCTCCTGGCCGTCATACTGTACCAGGCCCACAGCCAGCCTGCTCTCCTTTTCATCAGAGAGCACCCTCAAGAGGTAAAAGGGACAGGCTGCAGTTCTGTTTTTGTACCTCACACTAATAGGGCTCTTGATGGGTTGTTTTTTTTTCCACCTGTTGTACTTTATTCACCTGGGATTGCCATACTTTTCTTGTCTCCCTAGGAAAGGTCACAACCCTAAAAGTGAGGCAGTGAATAAATCTGAAGAACTTCTTTAGCTTCTGATGTTAGCAGTAGCTCTGTTATTTCAGTTAGATACCCAGTAGTGTGCACTAGTTCCTTTTTACTGAGTTTATATCCTGTATAGTCTTCCTGAGACTCAGAAATGTTTTTTTCATTTTCCCTTCTGTCACAGCCATGTATCTATCATTTAGGTGGAAATTGTGTTGAATTCTTTAGTGTGGAGTCTAATTTTATAGTTTGTTTCATCATCTTCGAACCTCTTGAGTTTCTCATTATGTTGAAAACCACTTGTTACCTGTTAAAACTCAGTAAAACTAAGGGATATTTTCTAGTCTGTCATCCCAGTCTAATAATTTATTTCCTGTGGGCTCTTCTATGTTAGGTCTTCACTGAGGTCATCCTGTTATTACTCATTTTATGCTGCTATCCATACCTAGCCCAGTGGCTGAGCCCTCTGATCACTGTTATACATAATTTAATTTTGCATTTTCATAAGGAACATCATGACTCGCAAGTAACTTACTCCTTTGTAATAATTACATAATTGTGTATCATATATGTAGTGTAGTATATAATAATTAATATGCATTTTGAACCCATTTTTCTCTTGTAAAGTTCAGAGTATCATTAGCTTTTACATTCATATTTTAGGAAATAGATAATTTAGAATAAAACAATATTTAAACGATGACTAATATCAGGTAAAGGCTAATGACTAATGTTCTAAATAGTTTAAATATTTTTCAAGTTTTAGATTTCAGAGACTTGCCTGTGATACTTATGTTATTTCACATAGTTACATTCACATCATCTCATTTAATTATCACGAAATTGTGTGTTAGTCACCAGAGCATTTATTTCTTAGGCTCATGTTGTAGAGAAGCGGCTCTAACAGAGTTTGTGACTTGCTTACACTTACATGGAATATTAGTAAAATCAGATCTCTTGAATTCTAGGTCAGGGGTCTTTTTCTGAATATATGAACTTATTTCTTTTTCTTTAAAGTGTACTATGAGGCAGGCACCAGGAGTAGAATGAACAGGAGTTTAAGAGTAAACTTTTTTTACATACTATTTCAAAAATAATTTTAGTAATTTTTAAACATTGCTTCTTGTATGAAAAACCAGAATGGTAATATTTAATCTTCTGGTATGTAAGCAAGTCAAAGTAATTGTTATGGGAAAGAATTGTTCTTTACTGAACTAGTGGGTATGTGTTAGTTGAGTGTGTGTCAGTTACTTATACTGTAATTTCATTGTTTTCAAAATAGAGTTTGCACTAGATACTTGGGATTCTATTTAACCCTGAAATTCTAATTTCTCATTGAGAAAGCTAGTATTTTCCTTTAGAACAGAAACAGTTTATAGCCAGTGTCTCTCTTAGAGCTAGAAAGGATGAGCATGGAGTGGTTGGTAGTAGAACAGTGACTGTTATCGAAATTATCATCTGAATACTGCCTCAGGAGTATTGCCATAGGAAGGTAAGAACCATGGTCTTGCAGTTAGTTGCGTCCTAAGCAACAACATCAGTAAATTACCTGTTCTGTCGCACGGGTCAGCAAGCTATGGCCAGCTGGATTTGACCCACTCTATAAAATAAAGTTTCATGGAACATATCTGTGTCTATTTATGTATTTATTGTCTGTGGTTGTTTTTTCCCTGCAGTGGCAGAATTGTGTAGTTGAGACAAAAACTGTATTTCCACAAAGCCTAACATATGTGCCATCTGAATCTTTATGAAATGTTTGCCAGCCCTGTATTAGATCATTGATTCTGTCTGGGGAGGTAGGGATTGAGACCTGACTGTATTAGCTGTGCTTTTTCAGATTAACCACTTTCCCTGCCAGTCCCCCATCCCAATCTGATTGGCCTGTCCTCTCCCTACTCCTTTGAGTCACTATTCTTAATTGGGATGTAGCAGTGTTTCTCCTTGAATGATGGAGTAGAAAAAGATGAACCACTATACTGGAGTTTTCTGGGTCTTTTTGTTTTCAGGTTAGATGGAAATTTTTATTAAAATGATTGGTTGGGAGATAAATCTGAGAGTTAACTAGTTATAAATTAGGTTAGTTTTTTTTTTTAATTCCTGTTTTTCTCTCAGAATTTATATTTAGCTTCTCAAATTGAAATTTTAAATTAAATTAAAATTTAATTTATTTGCTTTAGTGAATAGTTGTTAATTTTCTTTCCAGTTGTAACAGAAACAGCAGGTAGCCTATCTGGAGTTAGTATCACGTCTGAACTAAACGAGGAATTGAATGACTTAATTCAACGTTTTCATAATCAGCTTCGTGATTCTCAGGTAACTTAATTTTTTTAGTATAGTTGAGTTTAAAATTACATTAATTAAACTAGTGGTTCCCAAATTTCACTGAGCATAAATTCACCTGTTACGATTATTAAAAAAAAAAAAAAAAAAAAGGTAGTTTTCTAGTTATTGGGTTCCCCTCACCTCCAAAAGTGTGTATGACTCATTCATTTGAGGTGGGCTTTCCCACCATGTGATTCTACTGCTGGTAGTCTGGGGGCTATACTGTGAGAAACACTAAATTAGAGGAAAACCTGCCTTGAATGTAGTGATAAGTGAAATTTTCTCCCTCTGTGCTACTAGATAATATGTTCTTTTTTCCTCTCAAATATTCTAATGGTCATAACCTCTAAAACTTAAGTTATATCTGAATCTGTGCCTTTATGATACTTTACTAACAATTTTGAAGAAAGTTCCTAAGTTTAATTTCAGAGTTATTAAGTTATAATTTAATGACTTGTAAATAATGATATAAATACACCATTTCAGTTTATGGGCCTTGAGTAAGAAAGGGTGAATTAATATTACCTCTTCACTGGAATTGAGTATGAAGACGAAGTGTCTCCTATCGGCTGACCTGATGACAATAAATGAATATGGTCCAGTACTTTCAAGAATGATTGAGCAGTCAATTTTTCTGGTGACCCTGCAGTGCCCCATCTTAGATTCTTCATGTGTTCACAAGGAGATATATATAAGAGTGTTCATGGCAACAATTTGTTAATAGCAAAAAACTAGAAACAATCTAAATGTCCATAAACATGAAAATGGATTAATAAACTATAATATATGCATAGAGTTAAATCCTATAACCAGTTACAGTAAATGAGCCAGAGTTAATAAATGAAAAATGCGAGTTTAAGAAGGGTACCACTTGGCTGAGGTGTAAAAATGCATAAAGGATGTATATTTTCTGTAGGTGTAATAAAATGTAAACATATGTGAGGATGGTAGAAACCTAATTCGAGATTGTGTTTATATCTGGAGAGAGTAATGAGATTGGGGGTTGGTATGTCTAGAGCTTTAGCTATATCTGTAATCTTATATTTCTCTTAAAAAAATTGATGCAAATGTAGCAGAAGTTAAAATTTAAGCTTAATGGTGGCTTATTCATTTTATGATTTCCCAAGCCTTAGTGGAAAGAAGTGGTAGGAAAAACTGATAGGTTCAGATATTAAAGTTCATGATGGGGATTCCAAAAAGATGGCAAGAGAGAAAATGAGATTTTTGTAAGTTCATATAACGTATGACGTTTCTAGCCTTAATTTAGTTATGTGTGTCCATAAAACCATATATATGTTACAGTGGCACATCGGGAAAATAGTATGGAAAGGCATATACTTACCCACCAGCACAATCTCGGCAAATATTTATCACTTTTTAGAAAGAATGTTTATGCTTTTTTAAAATGAGAATGACACCTTTAATTGCTTTGGTCTTCTTCTTCTTCTTTTTTATTTTTAAATAAGCCTCCAACTGTTCCAGACAACAGAAGACAGGCAGAAAGTCTTTCATTAACTAGGGAGGTTTCCCAGAGCAGGAATCCATCTGTTTCAGAACACTTACCTGATGAGAAAGTACAGCTTTTTAGCAAAATGAGAGTATTACAGGAAAAGAAACAAAAAATGGACAAACTGCTTGGAGAACTTCATACACTTCGAGATCAGCATCTGAACAACTCATCATGTAAGTAAATCTGGTTCAGCAAGGATAGGTGGAAGACCCATGAGTGTATGTGCTGGCATCTGATAGTTATTTAGTAAATACCTGGTGAACGAATGTACTCATAGTTCCTCAAGAAAATGACAGTATTTGAGGGGAGATAGGACTTGCATGGGGAAAGTTTTTAAGTTGCAAGGCAATCTGTGATGATAACAAGATAGATGGTCGATGTGTTCTATAATTCAGTAAAGGGAAAGAATAAAGTTGGGCTTTGAAAAATTGGTAGGATTTTGATTTGGGGGAAACAAAAAGAGAAGGTAAACTATTAGATACTTGGACATATACTGGATTTTTTAGCATATTCACATTTTCCTTTGAAGGAACACTAATCCAAATTAGTACTTTGATTTAAAAACTACGAAACAGATTTAGAAAGTATACCAAAAAAATGAGACACGAAAAACTTATGTAGTACATAGGGTTTAGTGCAGAAAACATATAACTTACATAGTTTATAACTTACAGGCTATATAACCTATAAAAACTTGGTAACTTTTTTGAAATATATAAACAGTCATCTTAAGTGGGTATAGTAGGAAGAGCATAGTTGAACTAGTTATACTATGGGAACCACTTTTCTGCTCCACAGATGTCTTACTCGGCCGCTCTCAAATAGTCCTCAGTTGCTGTCTTGACACCTTCTCAAGCCTGGTCCCTTTCTCTTACCTAAAAACAGTCAGTAATAGGAGCTCTAGCAAGAGAAACTGATTATTAGTAGGACCAACACCAGCTGGTCATCATTCAGCATTCCTGCTGCTCTTTACTAAAGACAGGGTTAGAAGAAACATCTCTGGAGTCCCTGTTCCTTATTTTTTACCCATCTCCTATTTGTCTGCTGCCCCCACCCCCCCCATGCATTTCTGCCTGAAACATCCTCCTTTCTTTTCCCTAACCTTTGCCGGTCTCTCCTTTTCCAGAGTATAATCTAATCCCAATGCTTATCCTTCCTATACAGATGAACACAACTAAGAAAAATTTAAACTTTGAAAGTTGTACTCAAGGCCTTGTAGTCAGTTTTATATACATTAAAAAAGTAGCACTCTGCCTACTGATGACTCTTAAAAAGTGATTTTTTTTTTTCACACTGGGAAACTGTGAAAGCAGCAGCAAAAGATAGAACAGTTAAGGAATAGAGCGAAGAGACTGCTGGAAACCAGCTGTAGCAGTTGATAATGTGAGCAACAAATAATGATGGTCATCCCTGTGAGAAAGATAAATGACAATAGTTTTGAAGTGATGGAGATAGAAAAGTGCAAAGATTCTTAATCTTCATTCATTGCCCTTAAAGGCATAAGGTATCTTTGGTCCAGGTGGACAGAAAAGTAATTAACATATAGTTCAAGGACTATAGAAGGTTAGCCATCATCTAATTAGAAAATTTTATTGCTGGTCTGTATTTCATGGTATGAAGGTACTACAGTCACTTTAACCTAGAATCCGGTTTATCAGGAGAGTATACTGGTTACTTTTTAAAGTGGAATATCCTAATTCTTGTCGATTTCCACCTTGTCTTTCCTTACTGTTTTCTTGCTGTTTTAAGTTTGTGGTGTTTGGTTAGGAACATGTTAATGAACAAGTGGCCTGGCTGCTCTGTCCTGAAGTTCCTAAAATTGAAATCTGCAGAATTTAAGATGTTAATGATATTTTACTTTTTATTTTCATATGTAAGCCAACTGTTACTTGATGCCGTATTTGTTTATTTATGGTAGCTGATCTTTTGTTTGTTTGTTAGTTGTGCCTTCCTCAGCTTCTCCACAGAGAAGTGTGGATCACAGAAGCACAGCTGTGGCTCCCTCTGCCCCCACCGGCTTAGCACCAGTCAGTGGAGAAGCCAGTAGCCTCACGTCATCTGTTCCTTATCCTGTTGCTTCTCTAGCTGCTCAGAATGAGAGTGAAAATGAAGGACATCTGAATCCAACCGAAAAACTCCAGTAAAACATTTTTACAAACATTGTTTACATAGATTAGAATTGAATAATGGAGATAAATTATGGGTTTTTTTCTTGAATTGTTGAAAATTCTAGAAAAACTGAATTTATTTATTATGATAAATTAGAATTGTTAAGAGGTGGTAGAAACTGTGTGTGTGATACTGCATTCTTTGAGTTGTCCAAGAGAAATGTGACATTGTAATACAGATAATTTTTGTGAGCTGATGCATTCCCATTTTCCACCTAAAAGATTAGAAATAGCTGGTATTACATTAAAATGTTTTAATATTCAAATGATTCTAAATTCAGAGTTCAGGCTCTAGAATCAGAAAGCCTTGAAATTATACCTCACAAGGAAGGCTGTGTGACCATGGACAAATAACTTATACTCATTAAGCCTCTGTTTCTTCATCTGCAAAATAGGGATAATAATATACCTATTCATAAAGGTATTTTACACATTAAAAAACATTGGCCTAGTTTCTGGCACTTAATGGAAACTCTACAAATTTAATAATTTGGGTAAACCGATTATACACTGTATAGATCTCTATATGTTTCAAATCAGGAGCCTTCTATAAATGCTTCGTAATGCCTACATCACTGATTTGCCTGAGAAGTAGTATTTGAATTGAATCCTTACTACTTCACTATTGATTCAGAAACCAAATCTGCTTCAAGTGAACACTTGAAAAAAAATTTTTTTTAATGTTTGTTTATTTTTGAGACAGAGACAAACAGCATGAGTCGGGGAGGGGCAAAGAGAGAGGGAGACACAGAATCTGAAGCAGGCTCTAGGCTCTGAGCTGTCAGCACAGAGCCTGACGTGGGGCTCGAACCCACCCAACTGTGAAATCATGACCTGAGCCGAAGTTGGATGCTTAACCGACTGAGCCACCCAGATGCCCCATTGAAAGTTTTTGTTTTAAAGCTTTTGTCCCTAACGTGACATTAGAAAATAGAGTGGTGAGATATTGAGTAAGAAAGGTATCCTTGAAATTAAGTTCATTACTTTATAGTCACGCCCCCTGGATGTTTGACTAGGGCTAAATTTTGTTTGTATTGGCTGCTTGTATACGAGAATACTGCATGCTTTGTTTTGCTGAAATGGGTATTTTATTGTATATATATATATGTATATATATGTATATATATTTTATATTTTGTTTATCAGGAAGTTAAATGAAGTTCGAAAGAGATTGAATGAACTAAGAGAATTAGTTCATTATTATGAACAAACATCAGATATGATGACAGATGCTGTAAATGAAAACACAAAAGATGAAGAAACTGAAGAGTCAGAGTATGATTCTGAACATGAAAACTCTGAGCCTGTTACTAACCTTCGGTAACAATTTTGTTTTTCTAACATGTTCCTTCTACTTGGATATTTCTGATATGCAACAAAAAACCCTCAAAAGAGTGCTATTTGCTTTTTATTTAAGCTTTTCTCCTGTAAGTCTGCTTAAGTCTACTATTTTGGCCAGTATAATCTTACTTGCCCTGTAAAGATAAACAAATAGAGAAGCATGGAGTACAGTAGTTTAGTAAATTTGCTGTTTGTTAGATCAAATGCAGGTAAACCATAAGAAGTATCTTAACATTTTCCTACCTCTTTATTTTTAGGTATAATTTTGATTTTCTGGATGTTTTCTTTTTAAATTTCCTAATAGAAGTTTATGAAATGCAAGAGCCAGTTATTCACAGTATGAGTTTAAATGGAATGATAGCCAGTGATGATCTTAGTTTGGAATTATTTTATCAGCAGTTCTAAAACTTGGAAAATAAATTTATTTATTTATTTATTTATTTATTTATTTATTTAAATAACATCAGGCTGTTTTCTTTCTTTTAGAAATCCACAAGTAGCTGCCACTTGGAATGAAGTAAATAGTAATTCTAATGCACAGTGTGTTTCTAATAATAGAGAGGGGAGATCAGGCAATTCTAATTGTGAAATTAACAACAGATCTGCTACCAACATAAGGGCTCTAAACATGCCTCCTTCTTTAGGTATGATTGACTACTGATGATAACTTTGACATACTGTTTTTTCTAAGTGTATTTTATTTCATTAGTACTGTTCTTAAGTTAAATTACTGATTTTAATTATACATGCTTCCAACAGATTGTCACTATAATAGAGAAGGAGAACAGGGGATTCATGTTGCACAAGGTGAAGATGATGAGGAAGAGGAGGAAGAAGCAGAAGATGAGGGAGTCAGTGGGGCTTCATTAACTAGTCATAGGAGCAGTCTGGTTGATGAGGCTCCAGAAGATGCTGAATTTGAACAGAAGATCAATAGACTTATGGCTGCAAAACAGAAACTTAGACAGTTACAAGATCTTGTTGCTATGGTACAGGTAAATACTGCTTGACTGAAAGAACTGTGTGTCAAAACAATAATTCTTGAAATAATTCTTGAGTCATTTACTTTCTTTTAGTGTTGGAGTTGATATCATTCAGTTGTTCAGGCACCCTCTCATGGCCTTCTATAACTTACGGCAGTTTTGTATTTTTTCTTGAACTTTAATTTTTCTATTTATTATGTGGAAAGGCCTCATACAGCCTCTCTATTCTTGTGTCTGAACTCAGTTTCTTTGCAGTTTCTTATCCATACTAGTAATGAATTAGGTTTTTAGATAAATAAGAAGACCAAATAATACCCATTTACAAACTTAAAATTGGCTAACCAGTGTTATAATTAAGAGTCACCACTAACTCTTTAAGGTTTTATTAAAACGATGTTTCCAAAGGTTAAAGTTTCAGTTGAGGTCTTCAGAGAAAGCATGAGTAAATATAAAATTATGTAGAATTAAATGTTTTTTAAGAAAATGTAGTAGTTCACTCCCCAGAAACCACCCCCCCCCCCCAGCACCTTAATAAGTACATTAATGTAAACAGTAGATGTGGCCCTACTTTAGGAAGGTAAAAACTTTAGTTGTTTTTCCAGTAGTTAGGACAGATGTGAGATATTCTCATTAGTTTTTGTATTATGAGCTACTGGCACCGGTTTGGCAAACTGAAGACTAAAGTGAGAGAATAGGAAATTTTAAGCAAGTGACAGTAGACATTGATTATTTGAAATTGTTAATGTAAAAATTACATTTTAAGAAAAATTATTTAATATCAAGAGTTCCCAGATCTGATAGTGTGTTTTTGATCTTTTTCATATTCTTTACAAAGCTTTTCTTTGATAGCTCTGTATCTGGTCAAAATAAGAAAAGGCAACTTAATATTTGTCATTATTGGGTAATTGGCAATTCAGATTATAAATGTACCTTTTTGTTGTCTTAGTACTTCTTTTCCTGCCATTGGTAGAGGATGAACTTCAGTGCTCTCAAAAAATCATGTACTTATTAATCTACTCCTTTTTATGTTACATAAATTTTACGGAATAGTGGTACTTAAGGTATGCGTTGGACAATGTCTTTAGATATCAAGATTATTTTAATTTAATTATTTTCTTTTTTTTTAGGATGATGATGCAACAGATCAAGGGGTTATCTCTGCCAATACTTCAAATTTGGATGATTTCTACCCAGCAGAAGAAGGCAACAAACAGAATGCAAATAACACTAGAGGAAATACCAATAAAACACAGAAAGATGCTGGAATAAATGAAAAGGCAAGGTATGTTAAGCTCATGGCCTTCATTTAATAAAAATTGAGTGCTTTTTATATACACTCGAATGGGTACTGTATTAGATCATGCTTAATGTTATAAGATTTATTGGAGTCTGCAAATATGATAATGTTAATTTAATTATAGAGAGAAATTTTATGAGGCTAAACTACAGCAGCAACAGAGAGAGCTCAAACATTTGCAGGAAGAAAGAAGGAAGCTGATTGGGATTCAAGAGAAAATTCAAGCATTGCAAAAGGCATGTCCTGACCTACAGGTAATTAGGAACTTTTTTTTCCCATTTGTTTGAAAAAAAGATATTTAAAACCTAATATCATTTAAAGTACTCTTTTTCTAGTACTGACGTGATAACGTTTGTATCAGTTTTATGATTAATGAAATGGATGAACTTATGAAAGAGGTTAGGGAACTACATTTACACTGTGAAAGATAGCATATAGGAGTTGACTTTGTTACTTTGATCTTTTCACTTGGACTAGGCAGCTTTAGATTCAGAACATAAGTATTAATAACTATTATATTAAAACATTCTGGTTTGAGCTTTGCCTTTAAGGGAGTAGCGTTTCCATCTTGTATTGGCCTAAAATTATATAAGAAGGCCCTTAAACCATCATGAATTATCTAAGGAAATCAATTAAAATATTTTATCTGTAGTTTGCATATTAAATAGTACTGTATGTATGGATCTTTGAACTAGAACAGAGAATGAGCAAACTTTGACCATGTCACGTAATCAGGAGTGGGAATGAGGTTGATACAGGAAGGGAACACCAGTTCTTTTTGAGATTTTTCTTAAAATGTTTTGGTTACCTTTATTCTTCAGTCAGGTTTTGTTTTCAGTGAAAGGGAAACATCAAATTATGTTTCTCCTAACCTCTTCTACCTTATCTAATCCTTTTTCCCTTCTCCATAGTCTAAATAATATCCAGAGGGATGCATATCAGAGTTGGGTTGAGTATTTGAAATTTTCCATGGTTACATTTTATCCTTCTTGTCTCTGTTGTTCCTGAGAGTTGGCTGCTAGTCTTTAGCTTTATCCTGTGTTTTCATCTTTGTTTTCTTATGTCAGGTTTTCTTTGGATCAAGATGTCAATTGAGGTCTGGTAATGACAAGTTAAATACAGAATTAGAGCCCCAGTGAAATGGTGAAATAACTGCTTTTATGAAATTAACACAGTTGCTTTAATTCCTCATAATAGTTTTTACTAATCCTTTTTTAGCTGTCAGCCACTAGTGCGAGTAATTGTCCCACAAAAAAATATATCCCAGCTGTTACTTCAACCCCAGCTGTTAATGGAAATGAAACCAGTACAAGCAAATCTGGTTTTGAGCCTGAAGATCCTTCAGTAGTAGATAATGAGGTATTGTATATTGTACTGTTGTTCCTGAGTCTTACATCACGTCTTAAAGAAGGAAAACTGAGTATCTGTGGAACATGTTTTTAAATGCAGCCTGTTTTGTCTTTTAGTGTTTTTTTTCCTTCCCAAAGTCATTAAGTTGGGATCTTTTCAAAATAGTCTTGTTCTTTATTAGCAAATATTTGGCCGAATTGTGTTTAAGGGGTAGTTACAATGAACACTAATCATTTCTGTTAGAAAGACCTATTCTTTTCCATTTTGTTTGTGTGTGATTTGTAGAAAACATCATAACTTTCTCTAAATAGTTGACGCAGTGTGTTTGGCTACTACTTGTTTTTATTAAGAATTGATTGCCTCGTTTTTTCTTATCACAAAAATATTATTTTAACTGTGGATATCTTAGTGTAAAAAGGATAGAGGGAGAACAGAACTCTTTGTCTTACATTCTTTAAGGCTAAAACAAATCCAAGTATATTATACTAACTTGACTGACTTAAAATAACAGCTGTGGTCAGAGATGCGAAGACATGAGATGTTAAGGGAAGAGCTAAGACAGAGAAGAAAGCAGCTTGAAGCTCTGATGGCTGAACATCAGAGGAGGCAAGGTCTAGCCGAAACTACATCTCCAGTGGCTATTTCATTGAGAAGTGATGGATCTGAGAACCTGTGTACGCCCCAGCAGAGTAGAACGGAAAAGTAAGCGATGTTTCAGTCTTTTTCTTAACATTACCTACCTAAGGCATGTAGGATGGGCAGCTTCATTTCCCCTTTCAGCACACATCTGCTGTTTCCTGGAGGCTAGTGTTTGAGCATCACCTTAGTGGTTCAATTTAACTAAATCCAGCTGTTTCCTGTTCTAACTTCTCACAGCATCACCTCTTTTCTTTTTTTTTTTTTTTAATAACTAAGGCACTTGATCAAATGGTGATACAGATTTTCTTGAGTATATAAGCCGTATTTTCTTAGTTATGTTTTAAGCTTAAAAAAGCAAAATGTTTGTTACTTTATAGTACTTACCTATCAGGCCAGAAATGAGCATGTTTTTTTCTTAAAAATCTCCTGTCTGTAAATTTCCTAATGATTAGTTAGGAAAGGTTTTATTACATGAAACATTTAGATTTTAGGGTTTACATTTGAAATCTCCATATTTAGAATATTTCTTAAAAAGTGGCCATCTGTAAGATTGGTTAGTTATCTATATAGGAGTATTCAGAGTCAACATTTTCTATTTATTTATTTTTAAATTTATTTATTTTTAAATTTATTTTATTATTATACATAAATATATATTTTTTGAGAGTGAGCAGGGGCTGGGTAGAGAGAGAGGGAGAGAGAGAATTCCAAGAAGGCTCTGCACAGAGTGGAGCCCCACACGGAGCTCAAGCTCAGGAACCATGAGATCACGACTGGAGCTGAAACCAAGAGTCAGATGCTTAACCAACTGAGCCACCCAGGTGCCCCTCAGAGCTAGCATTTTGAAATTCAAGTTTGTTGGGACCTAACCTTTTGATATCCTCAGATGGCATTTCTGGAACATTGCATCAAACCTTATTCTCTTCCTCTTAGAAGAACTTTTCCTATTTTGAAGTCCCAAACTGTACTTTATTTATCAAATTATACCTACAGTGTTTTTTTTCTGTTCTGAGTAACACACATCTAAACTTCAGAAAAGTTAGATAGTTTTGATCAGCATCTAGATTTGGGAACCACGGCTCTAGAATTGTGCTTTCCAGGGCGCTTGAGTGGCTCAGTTGGTTAAGCATCTGATTCTTGATCTCCACTCAGGTCATAATCTCATGATTCATGAGTTCGAGCTCCGTGTGGGGCTCTGTGCTGACAATGCAGAGCCTGCTTGGAATTCTGTCTCTCACCCTCTCTCTCTGACCCTCCCCTGTGTGCGTTTCCCTCTCTCTCTCTCTCTCTGTCTCTAACTAAATAAGTAAACTTAAATTAAAAAGTACATATAGAGTTGTGCTTTCCAGTATGGCAGCTGCTGCATTGCCTATACCTATTAAAATTAAAAAAAAATTAGGGGCGCCTGGGTGGCTTAGTCGGTTAAGTGACCAACTTCGGCTCAGGTCACGATCTTGCGGTCTGTGAGTTCGAGCCCTGCGTTAGGCTCTGTGCTGACAGCTTGGAGCCTGGAGCTGCTTCGGATTCTCTGTCTCCCTCTCTCTCTAGCCCTCCCCTGTTTGTGCTCTCTCTGTCTTTCAAAAATGAATAAATGTTTAAAAAAAATTTTTTTTTTTTTAACGTTTTTATTTATTTTTGAGACAGAGAGAGACAGAGCATGAACAGGGGAGGGGCAGAGAGAGAGGGAGACACAGAATCGGAAGCAGGCTCCAGGCTCTGAGCCATCAGCCCAGAGCCCGACACGGGGCTTGAACTCACGGACCGCGAGATCGTGACCTGAGCTGAAGTCGGACGCTTAACCGACTGAGCCACCCAGGCGCCCCTAAAAAAAAATTTTTTTAATTGAAAAAAAAAATAGCTCATTTTCTCAGTCACACCAGCCACATTTTAAATGCTCATTAGCCATGTGTACCTAGTGTTTACTGTATTGGATCCACGTACATAGATCATTACTACTATTGCCGAAAGTTCTTTTGGACAGCTCTGATCTAGAAAACTGTCACTCAAGGACAAGTTAAAAATTGAAGGGCGTTTAGGAAGAATGTTCAGAGGGTTATGATTACTATTTTAATTTATTTGAAGGATTGTGTTGTGGAAGGCAGAGTAAACATATTCTGTATAACAGCAGTGGAAAGAGTACCATCCATTTTATTACTATGATTAAGTGAAATAGTATAGATCAGTACATCTATGCTTATATATAAGTATACATATGTATATGTACACACATGGTACAATGTGTGGCACATAGTAGATGGTAACGTATTTAGCTAATCTCTAGAATGATCTCTTTTTGTCTCTTAATCTCTAGAACAATGGCAACTTGGGGAGGTTCTACTCAGTGTGCACTAGATGAAGAAGGAGATGAAGATGGTTACCTTTCTGAAGGAATTGTTCGGACAGATGAAGAGGAGGAAGAAGAAGAGCAAGATGCCAGTTCCAACGATAACTTTTCAATGTATCCTCCTAACAGTGTGAATCAAAACTCTTATAATGTAAAAGAAACTAAGAATAGGTTAGTTTCACCGTTTTAACTTTTGGCTTAATTCCTGATGTTTCACATCTTTGTGACACTAAGTGCTTCTATGATTCTCTGAACCAGCGTGGTGTTCTTATAATTCATTTCATTTCTGACACTAACTACTTAGAATTAGGGCAGATGCCACAAGTCAAGGGCTCAGTCCCACAAGATTGCCCTCATTTCAGATGCCAGTTGTAATCCCAAGTCTCCACGTGCTCACACTTCTGTCTGACTTTGCTAAACATTTGGGGGTTCCCACAAGCCCTATTTAGGTTTCATAATTTGCTGGAACAACTCATGAACTCAGAAAAGCACGTTTACTTGCCTGTTATAAACGGTGCAAGTCAGGAAAAGCCAAATGAAAGAGGGCAAGGAATGGGTGGGGCATGGGGTCAGAGCTTCCATGTCCTCTGGGTGCGCCACCTTCCCAGCACTTCAATATGTTCACCAGCCCAGAAGCTCTTCTAAGCAGCTGTTAAGGGTTTTTTGTGGCAGTTTCGTCACATAGGCACAATCGATTAACTCATTGGCCATTGCTGATTAAACTCAATCTTTAGCCCCTCCTGTCTCTCGAAGTTGAAGATGGGGCTGAAAGTTCCAACCCTGTAAACACCTAGTTGATTTTTTAGTGACTTGCCCTTATCATGAAACTATCTAGTGCCTGCCAAGAGTCATTAGCTATGGTTGAATGAGTAGCAAAGACCTTCTACCTCTCAGGAGATGCCTAGGGTTTGGGAGCTCTATGCCGGGCACCTGGGATAAAGACCAAATACATTTTTTATTGTACCGTGAGAGTTTTGCCAAGGTAGATCCCAACTAGACTGGATCAAGATTCATAAGCTTTGATCTTTGCTCCTGTTTGGGGGAATTAAGCAAAACTAAAAATCATCGATGGTGACAAAGTCGTGTCAACAAAATATCAATTACATTGTTATTTCTAACAGTAAAATATGTTTCGTGAATAAAAGATGGTTAAGTAGTTCCACTTGATGGAATGTCATGTGGCTAAGTTTAAAGCATGAAGAGTGGAAACATGCTTGTAATAAAATGTTCATTTTGCAGAGTACAGGATTCTGTGGACACTTCTCTGTAAAACCTAAGTAAAAAAAGAGTGGAAAAAACTTACAAATGATAATTGCACAAGGCTAGAAATCTGGCATTCCCTTTCTCCCTCCCTCAACCTCCCCCTCATTTTCTATACTTTTTGAGTCCTTTGAACTTAAACTTGGATCTTAAGAAAATACTGCTCTGTGAACCACAGTATCAGGAGTTTTTTGCCAGATTTTAAAAACCAAGTAATTACATACGATGACCTAATGCTTTAAATCTGTGTTAGGTGGAAGAACAGTCGCCCTTTTTCAGCAGATGGAAATTATCGTCCTTTAGCCAAGACAAGACAGCAGAATATCAGCATGCAGCGCCAAGAAAACCTTCGTTGGGTGTCGGAACTCTCTTATGTGGAGGAGAAAGAACAATGGCAAGAACAAATCAATCAGCTAAAGAAACAACTGGATTTCAGTGTCAATATTTGTCAGACTTTGATGCAAGACCAGCAGGTAAAGTTTTACTACAAAAGTAAATTTTTTATACCTTGCTTCTAAACCGTTGCCCATTTTTTCTCAAGTCATCAGTAACTGTTAGGACATTTTTTCTTTCCACAGACGTTATCTTGTCTGCTACAAACTCTTCTCACGGGTCCCTACAGTGTCATGCCCAGCAATGTTGCGTCTCCTCAAGTACATCTTATAATGCACCAGTTGAACCAGTGCTATACTCAGCTGACGTGGCAACAGAATAACGTGCAAAGGTAATCTGTGATTAGAAGCAGTAGATCTGTATGGAAAATGCTAAAACTGAGCAGGGGTTTTCTAGTTATCTTCTGGGAGAAAAGGGCAGGAGCAAAACTGGATACTCATACATTTTCAGTTCCTGAGGATTTTATAAACAGTGACTTACTTGCCCAATGTTCCCTTTTAATACCGTAGACTTTTGGTTTTAAAAATTTGTAGGATTCAACTTTATGCTTCTATTAGGTGAGTTATATGCTATGTAAATTATACCTCTGTGAAGCTTCCAGCATCAAAAATCTGTCAATTTCTTAGAGTTCTGCTTACTGTCTGATCGAAGTGACAAGTGCACTTCTTGTTCCAAAGGCCAAGTTACTGAAGTAAGCCTGCAGGACAAGCAGATGTTTGCTGTCACTCTCAAAACAGGCCATTTCTGCTGCATGTTTTGAATCACTTTATACATGTATTTTCTTTAAACCTACTTTAAACAGAAGATAATATAACTGACTTAGAAGTTAACTGGCTTCTTAAATATTTACAGGTTGAAACAAATGCTAAATGAACTTATGCGCCAACAAACTCAGCACCCAGAAAAACCCGGAAGCCAGGAAAGAAGCAGTGGTGCATCTCACACCTCTTCTCCCAGTTTATTTTGTCCTTTCAGCTTTCCCTCACAGCCTGTAAATCTGTTTAACCTACCTGGGTTTACTAATTTTTCATCGTTTGCACCGGGTAAGTGACTGAAAACTTGAAAAGAAATGCAAAGTGCTTGGGAATACTGTTTGTCTCTTGCATGGATTTTTATCTGTCCCTTCTGATGTTGCAAAGAAAGTTACAGACTCGTCTGTGTTGATTCTTTATGGTGAAAAACTTAAAATGGTTGCTAATGAAATTAAGTAAACTGCATATGAAGATTGCTTAGTCTTACACCTTTGAATTATTCAGCAACCATTTATCAAGGAGAAAGGGAATGATCCTCTCCCATGACTGCAACACACCAGGCACCGCGTAGAGCATGAGGGGAGTAAAGATGACTAAAGCAGCGTTCCTCTAGAGGAGCTGCATGTCTTGGTAGGGAGATTCACTCCTAGACAGACGCTTAGCTTAGGCTTAGATTTAATTTATTTAGTTTAGGCTTTTATTCAGGCCTTTTTTCTTCACCCGTTACGTTTCAGATGCCAGATAAGTGACTGGGATGCAGAAGGGTAGAACTAATGTTTAAAGAAATTTAGAGTCTAGTGAGGAAGCTCTCAGGGTGTCAGGTGCTCAGCACAATGCCGTGGGTGCTGTAGCAGTGATGCAAGTGAGGTGAGGGGTCTGCTCTTTGTTGGGGCAAAAAATTGTCAGTAGGTTTCTTTTTTTTTTTTTTTTTTTTTTCTTCCAGAAAGCATGTTATTTAAAGAATGAACACAATTTATTTCCAGGGAGATGAGAGAGGAAAGGGCTTTCTAATCAGTGTGACACTTAAGAGTTACGAAGCAATGAAACAGTAGATCATGTGGGGAATTTAGAAGTGATTAAGTTTGGCTAGTGTTTAGGGCCATCACGGGGGAAGAGTAATTGATGTGGCTGGAGAGCAGCAAAGGCCTTCTGTACTGTGGAAAGAAGCTTAGACTTTCCATGGCCAACCCGAAGGGCCATTGAAGGATTTTGAGCAGGGGGTTAGCATGAGATTTCTATTTTAGGAATATTATACTAGTGATAGTGTTGCAGAGTTTTGAGAGAGGAGCTAAGAATATTGCTGGTGAATAGAAAATTGAATGCTGCTGCAGTAATATTAGAGAAGGAATGATGGCTTGGTCCAAGGCATTGGCAGGAGGGGTACAGGACTAGGAGCAATTCAGAAGAATTCTAGAGGTAGAATACATTAGGTGATCAGTTAGATGTAGTGTGTCATGAAGGAAATGGAGTTGAAGGTGTTTGCCAGGGAATATAGGAGGAGAAAAGGGTTTGGAGAGCTGGACGGCTCTGTGAATATAAATAAATAAAAAGAACAGTGCATTTTCTTAGCAAGATTATAAAAGCAGTGGCATTAACAAATTTAACAAGCACTTTAGTTCTTGGGTATAAATATTGGCAACAAACGTGTTTTTGAGTGGATTTTTAAGTAACATAATATAAATAATTGCACATGTAATTCCTTTGCAGAAATATACTTCATACCAGTGTCAACTCTGGGCGAAGACCATTCATTCTTCACAAAGTAATTTTGTGAAGACTTTCCTCACCCCTTTCTCTCCCCGAGTTGTTAGTAGCCCCCTCAAATACATCTGATATGGCACTGTATGGTAAAGGGTTAGTTTTGGTCTGTTTTCCCAGTTAAATTAGAGTGGAAAGAATAAAAGCTTTATTTTTATTTGTGCAGACCTGAGATCTGAACTGCTCTTGCATTTACTAGCTGTTTAATCTCTGAGCCGATTTTCTCCCTGGTAAAATTAATACGATACCCGTGTCATGGCGTTGTTTTGAGCATTAAACAAAGTGACGGGTAAATGCCTACAGTAGAGTCCAGTATCTGGTCATTTGATAAAGGTCAGGTACTGTTACATCTAACTTTTAACTCTGAAGGGTGAGGATCATTATCCATTTTTGTATCACCAATGTGGAAAACCTAGTGGACTGAGCTATGTAAACAGTGATTGAACAAGTGAATGTTAATGTATTTAATAGTTTTTTGTTTTGGTGGATTTGAGTGGCACATTTAATTAAAACTGTCTTTTAATTTTATATTTAGGTCTTCAGGCACTTTGTTGTTGTCTTATCCATTGCTTTTATTTATTAGGTATGAATTTCAGCCCTTTATTTCCTTCTAATTTTGGAGACTTTTCTCAGAATATTTCGACACCCACTGAACAACAGCAACCATTAGCCCAGAATTCTTCAGGGAAAACAGAATATATGGCTTTTCCAAAACCTTTTGAAAGCAATTCTTCTTTTGGAGCAGAAAAACAAAGGTACTTAATTGTGAACATAATCCATTATATTCTTAAATGTCACTTTTGTGATTACATCTAATTATATATAATTTGAAAACATAATTAGGCAGGCTGCTTCTGTTGTTCGGCTTGATAGCGTTGGGAATGTGAAACTGATAATCTGATCAGGTACCTCTCGGGCATACACCTACTGCTAACCCTGGTATCACAGTTTTGATCAGAGTATCTCGTGAAATTCATTTTGGAAGGAGAAGATGTGACCCATACAGTGTCTTTTGCCCAGGTTTGCTATCTGTCTTTAAGTTCACTTTAGGGCTAGAAACTAATATTAACTTCTAGACGATAGTTGTAAAGTGATGGCTCCTTGATTCATAGCTCCTGATTAAAATAAATTCTTAAGGCCTATCTAAATGTGATGTGGAGTGTACTATTAGATCAGTGAAATATGGTATCAGTCAGAGTCAGGATATCTTTTTGTGTTTCTCAGTGTTATACATATATTTTTTTCTCACTATTAATATTTTTTAATAGAATAGTCTTCCCAAATAAAACTTTTGACTCAAATAGTATAAAAGACTACTTGGTTTGAGTCCGGTTAATCATTTAATATTTTTATAGCTTTTTTTCATGTGTGTGTTAATCTGGAAAACAGTTTTGATAGCCAGCTGGTAAAAATGTTACTCTTATTTATTTCAGAAAAAACTTTTTAGAAGGATGAAAACTTAGAGGTCAGTTCATTGTAGTATTTCTTCTGTAAGAAGTATCTCTTTGATTTTGTCTTTCCTAGCCCTTTACAAATACAGAATTCACATTACTTTTTAGTTATGGATTGGGCATGTCTTGGGCTCTTAAATAAACATTTTGACACTTTAATTATTAAATCATAGATTTTCTTACGTGATGAAACAAAAACTCTTAGAATTCAACTGTTTATTAGACTCTGGGAATCCTATGGTTGACTTTCCTGACTTTTTCTTAGCTTTGCTAACCATTTTTCCCATTAAACGCCTTATTGCTCTTTAAAATACTCCCTCGTCAGAGCCTAACAGTGTTTAGGGCATAGTTGCCATTCAGAAATGATGGTTGAATGAATTTCCATCATAAGCAATAAACACTTATTCAAAGCTTTAGTGAATAGCTTTACTATTGGAAGGTCTTTACTTCATTACTATCCATATTTTGTACATAATTGATAGTAAAAAAAGGATGGATCTGGATATCTAGTATTACTTGAGATATTTGACCTACTTCAGATTAGACCTCCCCAAAATCTCAACTATTATTAGGTAGGTTCCCTGAATTAAATGGCTGGAGATAACAAGAGGTCACATGAAACATTGTAGTCCTGAGCTGGGGTCAGAAAACTTTTCCTACTGTAAAGGGCTTGATAATAAATACTGCAGACCATATAGTGCCTGTCATAACCATTTATTTCTGCCATTTTTGCACAAAAGCAGCCAAAAACAATATGAACAAGTGACCTTGCTCCAATAACACTTTGTGGGTGCTGAAATATGAATTTCATACAATTTGTGTCACAAACTGTTTCTCTTGATATTTTTTCAACCATGTAAGAATATAAGAATCAGTTTAGCTCCAAGGCCATACAAAAACAGGCAGCAGGCTGAATTTGGCCTGTAGAATATAGGTTTGCTAACTTTTGTCTTGGGTTGAATCCTATAGTTCAGTCTCCCAAATCACATTCTTCGGAACACTGTTCGCGTCAGGTTCTATGATAAAAAGTTTTGGACATCTTGCTGACTATGTTTTCCTCTAAGACATTTATAATATCAAGCACATTGGCATGTTAAAATTTCTGAGAAATCCTGTAGACATACATATTTCTTTTAAACTTAGATGATCAGTGAATACCTATTAATATATTAAAGGATGTCAGTGTTTAGCACACCGTTAGAACTAAACTCTATGTGTGGAGGAGTAAATTACCAGTTGCATGGACAATTGTTTTCACCGAATTCCAGTTCTTTTTGAACTGCTTTAGGTGACAACAGATCTGTGTGTTCCCAAACCCTCTGTTACACACAGCTCTTTCTCAGCTGTTCCTGCATGTGTTTTGGTTTTTCCTTGTATGTCCCATCCTTTTTTTATTTTTATTTTTATTTTTATTTTTATTTTTATTTTTAATTTACTGATTTTGAGAGAGAGGGTACAAGTGAGCGAGGGGCAGAGAGAGAAGAGAGAATCCCATGAGGGGTGGGGAGAGAGAGAGAGAGAAAGAGAGAATCCCATGAGGGGCGAGGTGTGGGAGGAGGGGAGAGAGAGAGAAATAAAGGGGCGGGGCTCACTTGAAGGGACCTCCGGGACTTGTGCTCACCCAAAGCGGGACGGTCCATCTGATGTGGGACTTGAACTCACAAACCTTGAGATCATGATCTCAGCTGAAGTCAGATGCTTAACCAATTCAGCCACCCAGGCGCCCTTTTTATTTTTCTTTCCCACTCTTTTGCTTCATGAATGCTAGATCTTTTGTTTGAAACTTTTGCCAATGAAAATGGTTTAATGAGAAGGATGTAATATTAAAGTTCAAAGTAATTTAGCACATTAGCATTCATAATACTTGCGTATTTAGTTTATTTCTGTAAAAATGTTTTTATAGCCTGTTGATGTTTTTATCTACCTAAATCTAGTAAACTATATCACAGTTTTCCAGTAAACATAGGAATCTTTTGTACCTATAAAAACTTATTTTCATTGATAAGGAATCAAAAACAGCCCGAAGAGGAGGTGGAAAACAGTAGGACACCATGGTTATATGACCAGGAAGGTGAAGTAGAAAAACCATTTATCAAGACTGGATTTCCAGTGCCTGTAGAGAAAACTACAAATAGTAATCGCAAAAATCAGTTAGATACCAGCCGGAGAAGACGCCAGTTTGATGAAGAGTCTTTAGAAAGCTTTAGCAGTATGCCTGATCCAGTAGATCCAACAACAGTAACTAAAACATTCAAGGCAAGAAAAGCATCTGCACAGGCCAGCCTGGCGTCTAAAGATAAAACTCCCAAGTCAAAGAATAAGAAAAGGCATTCTACCCAGCTGAAAAGCAGAGTTAAAAATATTGGTAAGTATTAAAATTTGTTGAATATCGATCCGTGTAAATGTTGATAACTTTACTCTGGCATGTTGACATACTTAATTTCATTAGAGCTAAATGGATAAACTATTCTAGACCTACTTGAGTAAAGTAATTTTTAGTCACTTTTACAAATTTTTTAAATAAAATTTATCAAATAGTGTTGAATGTTGTAGCTATTTTAAGACATGGTATTCTTTTTTTGTGCTTCCTAAAGCTTCTTATATTTCCTGTGTATATGGTTACTATGAGCTTTGAAGATATTGTCCGTATCTTGAAGGTTATTAAAATTGCTGACGTGCCCTACTAAAAGTTGCCGAAATGCCCAAGTTTTAATGTTTCTCTTTTTTAATAATACATCTTATCCTACATCCAGCACTTTTTGGTTACATCCTTGATTGATTCATTTAAAGAACTTTGGGCCTGTAACTACATTGCAGTCTTTGAATATCATAGATGAAACCACTTTTAAAACAAGTTTGCTGTTAGTCCTTTAGGAAATTACCCTTAGTTAATAAGGTAAAACATTTACCTAGGTTTATTGAATCTTGGCCATTGAGTATCTAATTAAAGTTCTTTTTATAGTGTTAACTGTGTGCCTCTTTAAAAAAATAGATATTCTATGATTTTTTAAGAATTTTACTCAAGTCTAGCTCTAGAATCTGGAATATTAAAGGATGCTCCTTCCAAGTTTTCAGGGGATGCTTTTTGGCTGTGGCTCTGAGATGTTCTTCTGGGTTCGGGAGATAGTATTTGGTGCTTAAGAACAATGTATTGAAGGCATATAATCAGAAAAGTTTGAAAAATCACTGTGCACAGCTAACTCTTGGAAACTCACAATACATGCAAAGATATGGAGGTCCTAGGAAACCCTGTAGTAAAAATCCACTTGTAGATATTCACAGCATTCTTCTTAGCCTCTTATGGTTAATGAAACACTTGAGAACTCTGATGAAAACTATGTATGTAAGAAAGAATAGGTGCTCCTTTATTTCATTTCAGTTCATCATCTGTCCCTCATGTCCTTGCCTCCTACCGCTACTCCCATCTGAAGAGTCTGATTTGATGGCGAAGCAAGCAAATTTGAACAGGGATGATGTTTTTCTCAGCACACACGTTACCATCCTTGAAAAGTTATATAGGTTTGGGCGGAGCTGATTTTATGTAGCAAATTAATCACTGATTCAAATGAATGAAATCCAACTACTCTGCTTTCTCCAAGATGACTCTTGGTGCCACTGGAGGGTGTTTAAGTAGATAGATAATGAACTGTGGCCGTTTTTAGGGAGTGGTCCCTTGGGTGACCCAGTGAACGTCACCTTGCTCCCACAAAAATGCTTTTTGTCATGCAAACAAATGAAGAAACATGAACATTTATTTTTCTAGCGTTTTCTCATTCAGCCGTTAATATGAGTGTGCTAGGGCAGTGCTTCTTAAACTTTACTCTTTCTCCCTTGGGAATCTTGTTTAAAGGCAGATAGATTCTGTCTGGGTGGGGACCCAAAGATCTGTATTTCTAACAAGTTCCCATTTGTTGTCGATCTTGGTTTGTGGACTTCACTTTGAGTAGCAGGTTCTTAGGAGACTCTTCAGCCAACTAATGGCCATGTCTACCTAAGCCTAGAAATAGCTGGTATATTTCTATTTTTGAAACCCCTTTATTCTAAGGAATGATGGTTTTGTATATGCAATTCAGCTTTTTTGCTTCAAGACAAAGATTGACATTCTGATCTATGTGGTCTCTTCTAAGTATAAAAATACTTGCCAGAAACATACATACACGTTTGTTTGACAAGCATTCAAAACCATCTGTCAGTGAGAGCCCTACTTTAAGGCACACACACAAAAATAAAAGACTTGATAGCAGAATCTAATACATGTAGAGTCAAACTAATAGGGAGCAAAATCAAATTAGTCAGCTAAACCCTTGCTATTCAAAGTGTGAACCAGGGACAGGCAGCATCAACATCATCTTGGAGCTCATAAAAATGCGCTCTTGGGTCCAACCTTGTACCACCCGAATGAGTATACATTGTTTTTCAGTGTGCATGTTAGCAAGATTCCAGATGTTTTATTTTGTTTTTCTAATTTTTTTAATGTTTATTTATTTTTGAGAGAGAGAGAGAGAGCGAGTGAACAGGGAGGGGTATGGAGAGAGGGAGACACAGAATCCAAAGCAGACTCCAGGCTCTGAGCTGTCATCACAGAGCCCAGTGTGGGGCCTGAACCCATGAACCATGAGATCATGACCTGAGCCGAAGTCGGATGCTTAACCGACTGATTAAGGCACCCCAAGATTCCAGATGTTTTAATGTGAATATATGTCCATTAAAGTCTGAGAAGCACTGAGCTAGACCAGTGCTCTTTTATGGGGTAGGAATGGCCATGATTTCTTAGAAAAAAGAATATTTACTTGTCTTAAATGTAGGTAGATGAAGAGAAATATTGGAAGGCATTCCAAACTAGTAACAATGAAAAAAAAAAAAGTTTAGAGTCAGGATGAGGCAGGCAAAGATGAGAGGAACTGGGGAAGGAAATAGGGTATGACAAATAAATCAGCGTGGTGGGACTTAAGCTGCTGTCTTGAGAGAGAGCACAGCTGGTTATACTGTCCCTGATTTACTAGACTGAACTGCTCGTGTGTTTTGCACTTGTGGACAGTTTTCAGCAGTAGCATGCTAAATCTTCAGTTAGCTTTGTTTGCAATGATGGCGATGTATTTTCATCTTTAGCAGGTCTTTATATGTAAAGGTACATATTACTGCATGTGAAGTAAGGTGGTACAAATTGAGTGATAGTGACAATCTTCTTTACACTTCCATTCTAATTCAGACTTTGAGTTGAGCATCATTTCTTGCTGTGCCGGATGTTTCTTGCCTGGCCGGATGCATCAGACCTGTAATTTGGCTACTCTCTAGCAGGTCCATTCCCTCTTTTGATATTGTTAGAAAGCAGTGGGATCCTATAGTCTAGGTCTTCCCCGTTCTTGGAAAATCAGATTGAACTGTTAATGTACTATAACTGTCCCTGAGTCTTTTCATTTTTCTTCTCTTTCCTCTCCTGTTGTTTACTGATGAAGACTGAGTTGAAATGCATGTCAAGCATTGGGAAGGGCAAGGCCTGACAGATGTGGCCAACAAAGAAACAACCCTTTTTAGAGTCACAGAGTTCATTACTTACATAGGCATAGAAATGAGAGCATCTGGGAGTCCTAGCTCCCTGTGTTCTTTGTTCTACATGCCACAAGGGGACACTGAAACAGAAGAAGCCAGATGACAGTTGCAACATGAGTGGTAGGACCCGTTACTGAGGAGCCAGTGCCGTGCTGCAGCTACATTCCACTTTATAGTCTGGCGGTGTGTCCCCAGAGCCTGAGAAAGAAAGGTCTCCTATTTCATCAGAACCCAGGAGGAGATAAAAAATACTTTCATGACAGCTTTACGAAGGGGTGGGGGGAGGCAAATAAAAAATGGCCACATAGTAGTTCCTCACAAGCCTCCCATGTTCTCATATTCTGTGCTCCAGGAGGATCATAAGGCCTTCTGTCAAGACTTAGACTCAGCTGCAGTTCAGTCCTTACCTGTGTCGCCTTTGTGGATATGTGCAAGGTCTCCAGGGTGCCATGGCTGAGCTGTGTCGCTAAAGTGGAGACACAGCTGAAAGTATGGGTTTTTTCTAGCTGTGTCGCCACTCATTCTGAGTAACACAGATTGTGGGCAAGGGAAGGAGTGATAAGGTGGGTTGGGAGATCCCTTATGCTAATGAACATGTGGTGGCGGTGGTGTTCTACTAGCTGGTCTAGCCAGTGGAACTCTGGAGTCTCAGTAGTCTTCCTTAATTCTCCATTTTACCTTTTCCTTTTGTCAGTCGTATACCCTTATTGCTGGACCTGTTTATGTGAAGGTCAAAAATAACCAAGAGGGTTCTTTTTCCAGTAAGTTTCATGCAGAATGAATGAGAGTGGCTAGACTTTAGTCTGAGAGACCAACGAAGAAACTAGGAACCCAAATATGAAATGATAAAGTCCTAATTTGAATGATGGCCTTAAAAATAAAAAGGGAAGGTTAATTCCAGAATGGATGTTACAGAGAATAGATCGACAGTATTTGGGGGACTTAACTTGTTATTAGCAGGGCAGCTACTGTGATCTGGAGCATGTAAGTAGCAAGGCTTTCGGCTCTCTTGTCTCATTCTGAGAATGCTGGGGGCAAAGATCAGAGCTCTGTAGTCCCGGGGAAGACTTGGTTGGAGGATGGCCATCTGTGCACCTCCTACTATTCTTACACCCTCCTTCCTTTGAAGAATAGCAGTCTTTTGCCACTTCAAGGTACTAATGGGAAAGAGTGTCCCTGAACAAGTAGGTGCCATTGTCCCTACCTTGCCTGTGGGAGAGCATTGCCTTTGCAGCTGTGGAGACTGAGTAGAAAAGCTTCCTCTTACTGTCTTGGTGGGAGACTGACAACTTGCTGGTGAGAATGTTGCTTCACTCACTGTAGGAGTGAGGCTTCCAACTGCTGTCTGCATGCCAGTGAAGCTACCCACAGTTGGGTCCAGCCTTCAGGGTAGATAGGAGTCCTGACATCCAGTGAACGTAACAGTGCATGCAAAAGGGACCAGCAGCTAGAGAGAAGCCACAGAAGCTGAACACTAGATAGAACAGGTAAAATCCAGTAAAAACAGTTATTGAAGGAAATACACACTTGAACAAAGTCCTAAAAACACTTAAGTGTATTAAACTAATAACAAATTCTATAGAACTAGAAAAAATGGTTTTCACATATAATGTTTAGATTATTCAAAAAAGAGGGTAACTGCTATTAAGTCCCAAATTATTGGCCTAGAAAATTGAGGGGACAAACCATAAAAGACTCTTAAATAGAACAAACTCTGGGTTGCTGGAGGGGTGTTGGGTGGGGGGGATTGGCTAAATGGGCAAGGGTCATTAAGGACTGCACTTGTTGGGATGAGCATTGGGTGTTAATATGTAAGTGATGCATCACTGAATTCTACTCTTGAATTTAGTAGAAATGCAGCTAACTGTTGTCCAGCTGGGAGGCAAGGGGGACGGTATCCACATACCCCTATGTATATTCTGATAAAATTCCTTAATCCCAAGGAAAAAGTAAACATCTTCTAAGCTTCCAGACTGGAAGAACAAGTTCTGTACGATAAAAAAGAACCAAACTGACATCAGACAACACAAGAAGTAGAAGAAAGTGAAATAATGCCCATACACAGACAGAAGAGTACTGCAGCTCGGGAGTCCTGTATTCAAACTGGTCACGATGCAAAGAAGATGTTGGTGTGTCCTATCTGCTGAAAACAACAGGAACAACATATGAATCAGATTAGACACCTTTAATATAGGGAAAGGTGAAAAGGAGAGGTAACAGTTCAGTAAACAACAGATCAATCTCAGTTACTAATGTAAATTGAAAAGTGAAATATTAGCAAATTTAATCTGCCATGAATCAAGACAAATATTATTAGACTGTTGTCAGTAGGGTTTATTACAGAAATGTAATCATGATTCATTATCAGGAAATCTGTCAACATAATTTTGATATCAACAAATTGAAGGACAGAAGTCATATAATCATAGTGGTAGATTAGATAAACTTCAAAGTCATTCCTAGTAAAATTTTTTAAGTAAAATGCACCTAAGAAGACAGATATTTAATATTTGATATAATGAAGGCTGTTAGCTAATGCCAATCACATCATTGTAAATGAAAATACTCCAAAGATAATCTGTATCAAAATTAGAAATTAAACAGGGGTTCCCTCTCCACCATCATAATTGTCTAGCATTGTTTGGAAAGCATTATCACAAAAAAATTAAATAATTAAATAAATAAATGGAAACATTTTATATTTTTCTGAGAGAGCCCAAGAGACACTGGAAAATAGCTACTAAAGTTAACAACATAAATTAGTAGAGTTGCTGGTTACAAAATAAGTGTGCAACTATTTTTAGCTGTTGTAGTAACAGAAGAATGGAAGTTGGGGGGAAATACTCTTCCCGTGGTAGTATCCAAATTGATAGGGGGGTAAATCCTTAGGGATAAGTTTAACAAGGAAAGTACTACATCTATAAAAATGTAAATATTTTTGAAGAACATGAAATAAGATGGAACAAACATAACTTTTTAGAAGAGAATGTGTAAAATTATTAAATATCAGTTCTCCTCAAGTTAAGAAATGCTTTTAATGTGATTCCATTTTGAATCCTCGTGGACTGTGGACTGTTTTTGAAATTAGAAAAAAAAATGTCAGCACTTGTATGGAAGGACAAATGTCTAACAATAGCCAAGAAAAGAAGAGAAGCTAGGTAGGACTTGCCTTACCAGATATTTAAGCATTCTGTAAAACTTCGGTGGCTAAAAGAATGAAAATGGCATTGGAATACGTATGTATGCCATTTAAATAATGCTCAGAAGTAAAACTTAATAAATAGGGACATTTAATATATTGACCAAGCTTGCGTTTTACTTCATTGGGAAGAGGGTAGATATAGCCAAGTATCCATGTGGAACAAAATAAAGTTGAAGTCCTATCTTGTGCCATATAGCAAGGAAAATTTAGTAGGGTATATAGATAACCTATGGTGGGTAAGACCTTTTAAATCAAGTCCTGTTACACACAAGTTATAATAAGAAGGCACACATATTTGACAAGTGCCCATTATTCTTCTCTCTGTTACGGACATTTTATGTGGACTAGATAGGATTCTTTCTTGTATTTCCTAACACTGGAAAATTGTTAACTTGGAGTCTAGTAGGGAATTTGGGTCATACAAGGCCTGCCATATAGTTTGAGTTGGGATGTACTCATTAAATATCAAAGGACAATGAAGTTTTAGAATATATTATTGTTACCCATGCTTCCAAAGGTTATTGCAAGACATTGTTTTACTATTTTGTATGTCTATTTATACCAGGCCTTCATATATTCTAAATTGGGTTACGTGTACTATTTCACTGTGGAAATCAATTTCCCTTTCAGTTTGAGTTAGTTGCAACTGATAACAGTTGTCACTTTTTTTACTCAAGGGTATGAAAGTGCCAGTATGTCTAGCACATGTGAACCTTGCAAAAGTAGGAACAGACATTCAGCCCAGACTGAAGAGCCTGTTCAAGCAAAAGTATTCAGCAGAAAGAATCATGAGCAGCTGGAAAAAATAATAAAATATAGTAGGTCTACAGAAATATCTTCAGGTATGTTCTTTTTTGGTTTGCTTTAATCTAGGACTTCTTCATCTTAGAGTTGAAAAGTGGTCTGTTGGAATTTTCTATCATGTGGAAGGTTTTGTATAAGTAGAGTAGATATATTTTTGATATCAAGAGATGTAAATTGGAAATATTTTTATTGCGATACTAGCTTTCAACATTTTGATAAAATTCTAAACAAAAAGTATAGTTGACATTAATTTGGAACCGATTTGAAATTCTGAAAATCTTCTCTGAATAATAATTCGATATAAAATCATATCATTCCTTGCTTAAAATCTTTGGCTTTACCATACTTAATGGGAAAGTCCAAATGCTTTAATGTAACATCTGTCCAGCGGAGATTTGGCTCTTTCTTGCATCTCTAGACTCTTCTCTGCCCACCCTCTGCCTTGAACTTGTCTCTTCTTTCCAAGGCACTGACCTGAAGTTTGCCCATAGTTATCATGCCATTTCTCACCTCAGGAAGTGTCTTTTCTGCCTGAGTCCTTTTTGCTCTTTGTAAGCCTTTTTCTTTATTGGAGTCTTAAATAAAACGTTAATTCTGCATAATTTCCCTGAAATTGTATCCAGATCTAAGCTCAGATATGTTTTCCTTTCTCCTTTTTCGTTTCTGTTGTAGCCTGTGTAAATCTCTTCTGTTGCCTGTATCACATTTTATAGTAATTACCTGTTTAAGTGTCTGTCACCTTTTTGAGTCCCTTGGCAGCAGGTAATACCTTTCATATTTGTACCTTCAACGTTTCCATGATACTGGACACATGGTAGGCGCTTAGTGTTGATTGAGTGAAGGGAGGACTGAATGAATGAATGGAGTTGTATGTGTTTGTCACTGTTTTACATTAAGTACTGGTACTTTCCCAATTTATAAAGAACAAGTACATCTCAAAGAAAAATGAAGAGGGAGGCAGTAAATATAGACTCTTCTCAGGTGTCAGTAGGACCCTTGGTGAAAAACTGGAGTAGCAGCTACCATTTGTATTATGCTCTACTATTTACAAATTAAATTACTCATCTCATTTGAGCCTCATAATGCTGTGAATTGGTTTTATTTCCATTTGCAGTTGAGGAAACATGGTCAGAGAGACCTGTCTTTTTCCCAGTGTCATAAAGAGCTGGTAACATAAACTGGTACGGTTTTTCTGGAAAGCTTCAAAAGTCATGCCCTTAACTCCGTAATTGTACTTATCTATGCTAAGGGGAAAAAAAAAAGTGAAAACAATACTAGTAGTGTTGTCTGAACAGTATGATTCCAACTATGTTTGTTAACAAAAATATCAATGAAAAAAGACTGGAAGAAAATCCATCAAAATGTTAATAGAGATTTTATCATTTTGAAACTTTTCTGTATTTTCTAAACTTTTCATAATGAGTATTTATTGCTTTTGTAATCAGAAAAGAAACACCACATTTGTTTGTGTTTTGAACTGACTGACTTCCTCAAGGTCCTGTTGCTAGGAGATTGCATAGTGGAAATTTCAGTCCTGGTCTTCTGCTAAGTCTAGGATCCTTTTGGCAAAACTATCAATTCTACTGACACGACCCCAGCATTTTACCAAAATTTTGTAACTTTTATCCCCTTTCACTGTCTTTATCAAATAGTGGTATCTTCAAAGAGTAAACGAGTGGAGGTTGGGGAAGGGCATTAAATTGAAAGACTTAATTGGATTAAGTTACCTAAATAATGGATATTTGGCCATAGTTCTTCAGACATTACTGTTAGAAAAATATAAGGATTGAATTTTGGTGCACTAAAAAATGCTTGAATTGTGTAAATATACACTGTGTGTATTTGCATATTCATGCTCTGAAAACACTTTGTTTTAGTCACTACCCTGAAATTCTTTATAGCATGTGCTAGTGCTTTTTGATACATGATTACTAGAGTGTAGCACATAGGACTGCTAGTATTTAATTGTCCCGTCCTCTCCCTAAGGAGTTGGGGGAGTTTGATCTTGATGTGTATGCTTCTGAGAGTGAATGGCAGAAGTGTATTATGATAGTCGTCATCAGTCACATTGTTTATATGTAAGTTTATAGCAAATCTTCTTGTATTTTCCCTAATAAGATTATTTTAAAACAAAGTAAAAACTTTATCTTGTGATAACATTTCAGTTCAGGCAAACAATTTTAAAGAAATTTGCTTTTTTTTTTTTTTTATTCACTTACTCATATTATAGACCCTGTCTTTACTATTCATACACATTTTATGTTCATCCTTATGTCTGCCCTTTCCTACAGCACATGCTAGGAGAGTGCTACAGCAGTCTAACAGAAATGCATGCAATGAAGCGCCAGGTAACAATCTGCTTAGTTTTGGTGTCCAGTTTGTGTTAATTTTTTTCCATTAGTCCTAAATATCCTTAGTTTTATTGCTCTGATTATTTTTAGATTTAGCTTAGTGTATGTATGTCATTTGCCTTGTAAAAGTGAAAGAGACTTCATAAAATTCTGAAGGCTTTCATTTATAGTTCTTTACTTGGGTGATAAAATTAGCTGCCTTTCTGGTTTTCATTTTCATTTACTGTATAGAACATAGCCAACACATTCATAAGGGTAATAGAAAATCTTTTTATAATTTAGTGTTTTATTTGAAGTTATTTATTTTGTATTTCTTAAGTGCTTAAAAGCATTAATATTTTTTGAAACAAGAATACCGTTATTTTTTCCTAGCTTTGATTTACAGTGTTTAAGTATTAGGTGTGACTTCTGCTGTACCTGCTTATTTTTCGTCACTAGTCAACATCTGTATTTAAAAAATGAGCCAATACACCATTAAACAAAAACAATGACATGCAAAGACCTTGATAAATAAAAAGGCATGGAAAATTACAGACATTCCAAAGTGCTGTTTTGATCTTTATCCTATATATTTTCTTTAAATATGGTTCTGTGTGATTTAGAATTATAAATATTCTTTAATGGTTCCCTACACTATATATAAGTGAAAAATAAAAGTCTGTTGTGAATAAAAGTCTGTTGTAGGACAATCTAAAGAAAAAACAAGGATCTAGCACAGACTAAGCTTGACTTATATCTGTGATACTTCCTAAAGAACTATGAGAATAAGATGGAATCAGAGAAACTTGATTGAGATCAAGGATTTTCTAGCTTAAACAAATGCATTTTAGTTCAGGAGGAGAAACTGGCAAAAACTTTCTACCTCTGTTGCAGGGCCAGAGTCGGGAGAGGGGGGTGGAGCATGTGTTCAGCATAATTCATTATTTGTGAATAATTTAATCTTTAGTGATATATAATTTAGAATGAAAATTTTATCACCTACAGAGGTATGACAGATGTCATTGAATATGCTTTGTTTTTATATCTTGAAATAATAAACATTTTCTGACTTAACTGGCCAACTGTAGTACATAAATTGGAAGTTTGTGTATTAAAATCTATTTTCTTATCTGGATTTTTCCTTTAGATATTTCTTACAGAGACTTAAAATAAATATCACATGTGGACATTTTATTTTTTTTAAATTTTTTTTTTTCAACGTTTTTAATTTATTTTTGGGACAGAGAGAGACAGAGCATGAACGGGGGAGGGGCAGAGAGAGGGAGACACAGAATCGGAAACAGGCTCCAGGCTCCGAGCCATCAGCCCAGAGCCTGACGCGGGGCTCGAACTCACGGACCGCGAGATCGTGACCTGGCTGAAGTCGGACGCTTAACCGACTGCGCCACCCAGGCGCCCCACATGTGGACATTTTAAAACTAGTAAAAGAACATTGGTATTTTATTATTTTATTTTATTTTATTTTATTTTATTTTAATTTTATACTTAAAAATGTCTGAGGGATAGGGAAGTTGTGTATTCGTTATTATTATTTTATACTTGTAGAAATTGAGACCTGAAGATGTTAAGGTTTAAGACATAAGTTAGTAGGAGGTTTTCTCATTAGGCCTCATTTGCTTTGCATATTCTTATCTTCTCTTGCAAAAAGTGAATTAAATCTTTATGATCTTTGTGTATTTATTTAAAACCACAGTATATCAAAACACTCAACATTTTAAATTCTCTGTTTTAGAATCTTGTCACTGATATTTGTGGAACTTGACTATTTACCCATGTTTCTACTATTGCTCTAGAAAGGGTACTGAGTTTGATAGCTAGAAGAGCTAGAGACTTTAAAAAAAAAATTTTTTTTTTAATGTTTATTTATTTTTTGAGAGAGACAGAGACAGAATGCAAGTGGGTTGGGGCAGAGAGTGAGGGAGACACAGAATCCAAAGCAGGCTCCAGGCTCTGAGCTGTCAACACAGAGCCTGACGCGGGGCTCAAACCCACGAGCTGTGAGATCATGACCTGAGCCAAAGTTGGACACTCAACCCACTGAGCCACCAAGGCGCCCTGAGGCTTTTTTTTAATAGAGAACTGAAAATGGGAACAGTTTAAAAAAAATTTTTTTTTTGAGTTTATTTATTTTGAGAGAGAAAGTGGGCAGGGGAGGGACAGTGAGAGAGGGAGAGGTGAATCCATGCCGACAGTGTGGAGCCTGACATGGGGCTCAAACTCCTGAACTGTGAGATCATGACCTGAGCAGAAACCAAAAACTTAACTAGCTTGAGCCATCCAGGCACCAGAGGAACAGTTGTTAATTTGCACTCTTAAAAATAAAAGTATGACTGTATTCCTTTAAGGGCAATGATTCTGTGTTACCAACAAATAATACATATAGCAGAATTGTTGCTAAATAATAGAGTGATGCCTAGATTCTGTGTAACTGAAAACTTGAAATGGGTCATACCTGGTCCAGCTTAGGCTGAGTGTGTCAGTAAGACATTAGCAAAATTGACCTATATTGTGTTGCAGTTACAAATTCAATTTTCCATCAGTATAGAATGGTAGGTGAGATTTGAGAACTGATAGACCTAACTAGATAGACCTTAAAATAGTAGTTTTTATTGGCAGCATTTAGTTTATTCTAAACCATAACTAAATAAATTTCCTTTTCTGTAACGAAGTTCATATTAGCAAAAAAAAAAAAAAAATCTGCTGTTTATTTCATTCGAGTGCTGAAAGATTTCCATTGATTATTCCTATGAAATGTGTAAAATTATCCAGATCATTTTTTTGAGAAATAAGTACAGTCTGAATAATGCTAGGTAATACTATCCATACATTTAAGTATTTTTCTAATATATATCTTGATATTTTTGAGATTATCTTTATCTTGGTAGTTTTTAAGATTCTTTTTCTACTTTAAAAGCCCTGAAATAGAATTGAATATGTTCTGTTTTTTAAGTAATTTAAACCTGAGAGTACTGATACAACCCAGTAGAAATGGTCAGGAATGTATTTCATCACTATTAACTTCCTGATCTTTTATATCTTCCAGAAACTGGGAGTGATTTTTCCATGTTTGAAGCTTTGCGGGATACCATTTATTCTGAAGTAGCTACATTAATTTCTCAAAATGAATCTCGTCCACATTTTCTTATTGAACTCTTCCATGAGCTTCAGCTACTTAATACAGACTATTTGAGACAGAGGGCTTTATATGCATTGCAGGTATGTGGTACCTAACATTCTTTTTCCTATCCTGTCTGGTACTGCTCTTCATGATTATATCTGGTTGCTTTCTTAGACTGAAGTACATCTTCTTCCATATGTATAATGATCCATTTTTCATGTGTTGTCTTACCATTTTATTTAAAGCTTCTTGCATAGCTTAAATAGCTTTTCTAAAAGTCGTTTTCTGAGCAATTTTTTAGTGTTTTGTCTTTAATGTTATTTCTTCCTCATAATTAACAGGTGAGGAGAATTGCATTTGTTATTCTATCTGCTTCTGCTTTTAAATTTGTGAAAAAAAATTAAATGTTTTACGTAAGTAACTATTTTATTTCCTTATTTAGGACATAGTATCCAGACATATTTCTGAGAACCATGAAAAAGAAGCGGAAAATGTAAAGTCAGTGAATTCTGGTACTTGGATAGCCTCAAACTCAGAACTTACCCCCAGTGAAAGCCTTGCTACCACTGATGATGTAAGCTGATCATGATTAATGTAGACATAATTTCAGTATGCAGTAAACAAAAGTTAAATAAGTTGTTATAAATTGTGCAGATACCTGATAATTGTGTCTTTAGCTTTCTTAAAAAGCTGAGTAAAACACATCATTTTGAGGTGAGGTATACAACTCAATTAAAATATGTCAGCAGTTAAATCCCCAAAATTATCTATAAATGATACGTTATAAGGTTTAAAATAGCTGTGTTTATATCTCTGGTGCCCAACATAGGAATTGATTGATAACAGATATTTAGTAAAGTGTCTTGTGTTTATTCAAGACATTCAGGAAACCAGACTGCAGTCAGATCACAGAGCCCTTAAATACATAAATACAAGATAAATCAGGTCTTTGGGTCAGAAGAGAGAAGCCTGGACAAAAAAAAGTTATCCAGGGAAAAAAGCTAATGTACTCAAGTTATTGAAGAAAATTTTGAATAAAGTAAAAGCAACTGGGAAAAGGAAAAGAGTGGTGAGGAAAATGGTGTATTTTCAGTAAATGGTGTTCTTCAAGTAGGCCCTACCTAGCATAGAAGTGATTGAATGAGTGAATGGCAAACCACTAGGATAGTGAGGAGATGATGTGTTAGGGGTTTGGAAATCATCTAAAAGGTTTGGACCCTGATGCTGCTATAAAAGGTAATATGTGGTCCTGGGATAGCAAATACATTTCTTTTTTCTGCCAGTTCTAGTATTTGGAAATTCACGGATAAGAGTGCCATAACTGAACAGCAAGT
Organism: Panthera uncia; assembly: GCF_023721935.1. Lineage (NCBI taxonomy): Eukaryota > Metazoa > Chordata > Mammalia > Carnivora > Felidae > Panthera > Panthera uncia. Next base: position 180,645,291 of record NC_064811.1, read on the forward strand.
ATCTGCTATAGAGAGTCAGAAGCAGTATTGCTGTGTTTCTGCCCATTGTTGATATTTTAACATTGTAAGTTCTTTTGAAAAGATAGTATTTTCTCAAAAGATTTCTTGTTTTTTCTTCACATGTACTAATTTCCTTATAACTTTTGAGGACATTTTCTGAATTTTTGCTCTTTAATTTACATTCATGTTTGAAACAGTACTTTCCCAAGTCATCTTTTCTGCTTAAAACCTTAGGCTCCAACTCCTATACCTCTCTGAACACAAACTTGTACATGGTTTTAATTCACTTAACAATGTCAAATACATAATGTAAGTGTTACTTGGGATTGCTGTTATAACTACTTGGAAATCATGTACTCTTTTTTTGTGGAAAATGAAGAGTGGTCCAGCTGTATACAAAAGTAGGAGATATGCAGTTACATTAAAGTTTATTAGCTACTGAAATAACTTGCTGAGAGCATGAATGATGTCTCTGTCTCCTGTACCTCCCATTGCCTCCCTTTTTATCCAGATTTCTTATACATGGTATTACTTCGTTATTTTAAAATGTTTGAGCACATTGGTCTTTACCGTCAGTAGCAAGTTGAAAACTGAGCTACAATTTATGATAAAGTTAATTTAACCTGACAAGATTTTAAAGTTAAATAAAATTCGGGGCGCCTGGGTGGCGCAGTCGGTTAAGCGTCCGACTTCAGCCAGGTCACGATCTCGCGGTCCGTGAGTTCGAGCCCCGCGTCAGGCTCTGGGCTGATGGCTCGGAGCCTGGAGCCTGTTTCAGATTCTGTGTCTCCCTCTCTCTCTGCCCCTCCCCCGTTCATGCTCTGTCTCTCTCTGTCCCAAAAATAAATAAAAAACGTTGGAAAAAAAAAAAATTTTAAAGTTAAATAAAATTTAAAGATACCTGCTTCCTAAGTGTCTTAGTTCAGGCTGGTACAACAAAGTACTGTAGACTGGGTGGCTTAAACAATAGACATTTATTTCTCACATAAAATTTATTTATAAAAATAAATTCTGTAGCCTGGGAATTCCAAGATCATGGTGCCAGCAAATTTGGTACTCAGTGAGGGCCCTCTTCCTGGCTTGCAGATGACCACCTTTTCCACGTGTCCACATGTGGCTCCAATGGCTCTTGTACGGGCACTGATGCCACCATGGGGGCTTCGCCCTCATTGCTTCATCTGAGCCTTGATTACCTCCCAAAGGTCCACCTCCTAATACATTGAGAGTTAAGGCCTCAGCATATGGATTTGGGGGGTCGACGCAGAGATTCAACCCATAACCATATTGATTTGGCACAAAGAACTGTACTTAGTATTACTTTTAAATAACTAAATTGTTCTTTAATTTTTCATTCAAAACTTCATTTCATCATTAATGTTATTAACATCCACACTTTGTTAATGCTATTTAGTCAGTAGCGGCACAACATCCAGTGTTCCAGCCCACAGATCTAGAGCAGTGCTGTCCAGTGGAACTTGGTACAATGATGGAAATGTTTTATATGTGCATTGTTTAATATGGTAGCTATTAGCCACATGGGGCTATCGAGCACTTGAAATGTGGGTAACAGGACTGAGGAACTAAATTTTAATATAAATAGCCACATGGCTAGTGGTTTCCATATTGGACAGATATAGACTCTCATTCTCCAAGTTTCTAAGCCAAGGTCTTTTGAGCTTCATTTATGGAGCTTGTATAGACATATTTCAGAGTATGTAAGAGTTCTCATGCCCAGGAAAGAGAGAAGTAAAAGTAGGCATCTGGGAATTTTAAGTCAAAAGAGAGTTGAAGAATTGAAGTTTAGGAAGAGGAAGAAACACTTTGTATCATAAAATGGTGCCATAAAATGGCAAAAGCACTTCTACCTTCCAATCTTAATTGAAGGAGCAACAAAATGACTCCATTTCCTGAATCATATTCTGTAATGCCTGAATTTCCTATAATCAGAGACAGAGGTTTCATTTCATAACTTAAGAGAAAAATTTTAAAGATTAATAGGAGAGAGAACACAATTGTGAAGTGGGTTTTAGAATGTGGGACTCTCCTTAATCACACTATACACAAAAATTATTTTGAAATTAAATCCTGAGAAGGCCAAAACTATAAGACTTCTAAAAGAAAATCTTCATGATTGAACATAAGCAAAGATTTCTTAGGGTGCCCAAAGCATTAACTGTAAAGGAAAAATTTGATAAACATCATAAAAATAAAATCATTCTGCTTTTCAAAAGACACCATATATACAGGAGAAAATAATTTAAGTACATATATCTGACAATGACTATATAAATAATAAATCCGGACTCGATAAAGAACTTTTACAATTCCCTTGTAAAACCAATAGCTCGGTAAAATATGGGCAAGATTTGAACAGGCACTGCGTGAAGGAGGATCTATAAATGGCCAGTGTCCACGTTAAAACCACATGAGGTGTTACCTCACATGCACTAGAAAGGCTGAAATTAAAAAGGTTGACAATGAGAAGTGTTGGTGTGAATATAGAGCAGTTGGAACTTTCACACTGCTTATGGGATTGTAAAATTGTGCAAACACTTGGAAAGCAGTTTGGCGGTTTCTCATAAACCTAAACACAAACATGGCATGCAACCAGTTTTTCTTCTTAGGTATTCATCCAAGAGAAATGAAAACGTATGTCCACAAAAATACTTGTATTCTTAGGGTGATAGCATCGTTAGTCACGATAGCCTCAAATGAACATCAACAGATAAATGGATATACAAAATATGGTATATCCTTATGCTGGAATACTGTTCAGCCATTAAGAAATAATGAACTACTGAAACATATGACATCATGGATTAATTTCAGAAACATATGGAGCAAAAGAAAAGCCAGACACTGTAGAGTGTATATTGAATGGTTCCATTTATATGTCAAGTTCTAGAACAAGCAAAACTAATTTGGTGATAGAAATCATACCAGTGGAGTGTAGTGGAGACTGATTGCAGAGGGGACAAAGGAACTTTTTGAGCTGGTGGAAATGATCTTTACCTTTAGGGAAAGTGGTTACATAAGGCTATTTTTAGAACTCATCCAACTGTACACTTAACGAGTACATTGTTGTATGTAAATTATATTTCAATAAAGTGCGTTTAAAGTGAATGATGCTGTCATGTTTTTCTTCTGGTAAAACCATATATAGTAAAGTCCTAGGTATTGTTAGGGTTTAGAGATGGGAGAATTTCCCTGAGGGTGTAGAAATCATTTGAAGTGTTTAAATTTTCCAAGTTAAAATTAGTAGCTGGCTCTGTGAATTTTTATCTACTCAAGGACATATGTTCTGCAAGGTTACTTAATATTTTAATGTTCTCTGTGTTCAGCCTTTAATAACTTTAGTTATATCACAATTTTAAGTATATAGTTTTATGCCAACACTTAGTTTCTTTGTTAAATTTTGGATATCATATAAAAATTTTAAAGAAATATTAGTGATTTTTGTTTTTTTAAACTATAACTTAGGAAACTTTTGAGAAGAACTTTGAGAGAGAAACACATAAAATAAGTGAACAAAATGATGCTGATAATGCTAGCGTCATGTCTGTATCTTCAAATTTTGAGCCATTTGCAACAGATGATCTAGGTAAGCAGAATTTTTTATAATCTTAGAACATGACTTTAATACAGTCTTTGAATTACACTAAGAACCAGAGTTCCAAAAAGGCAAGATGTGGTAGAAAGACCATGGTTAAAAGTTTGTCCATCAGTCTAAAGTCAAGAGTCTCCTGTTAATTCCTTAGCCTTTGGCAAATCATCTGATCATCTGACTGCATACCCTAAGGAAATGGGAGTCTTAACCTACCTTGCTATGTGGTCTTGTGAAAAATACAGACAACTTTCTAGCATGTGTAATAGGAGTTCAGGAAATGTTAATTTCCTTCCCTTCACGGAAACGTTATCCTTTAAGGTTTCCTAGTTAATAAATGGGAAAAATTGAGAGGTATCAGAGCCTCATCCAGTCACATTTTCAGTAAAAATGTTAACTTCATAATTTGAGATAAGAACTTTCTTAGCATGAATAGTCTTTAGTGAGAAACCCAGGTAACTCACAATGTGCATGACACATTGCATTTTTTTTTCATCATTAGTAAAGCAAGCATGGAAGGTTGTTGTAGAACTCACAGGTAAGAAGAAAATCTGGAGTCTTAGACTTGGAAAGGAGACTAGAGAAAAGAAAAATGTATAGGTACCTGATTGTTTCCCTTTCAAGAGATAACAGAGATTCAGTCATTTCAGACCTCCAGGGCATTTAGCTGATAAGGTGCTATTATTCTAGTGTTTTTTTCACATGAAGAGAAAAGATTTAGGTGATTCCAAAGGTCTCCTACAAAGCAAAGGGCCAGACCTTGCCTTGTTTTATGTGCACCTTTTACCAAAGCAGTAAGTCTTCCTTGCCTTATTTTGACTATCAAGGACTCTAAGCCTACCTCCCTTCTGAGTAAATACCTGTCAAGTCTGAACTGAACTCGTCCCAATATAGAAAAAAATCTCTGTGTGGCCAGGCTTTCCCCTTCAGGTCATTCCCCCTTTCTGAGTTACCAAGTGTTTTGTTTGATTTATTAATTTTTTTCTTACAGTCCTTCACCACTAGCTTTGTCTGAAGTAGACAGAGGAAAACTGGGAAATCTTTTTCTCAGGCCTTTTCCTGACCTTATTTGCTTGTGTTCAGTTGGATCATTTTCATCAGGATTTGAGTGATATTTGGGATGTATTTTCTTTGTACTGTTCACGTGAAGCAACATGATGTAGTGAAATCAGGATGGACTTCAGAGTCTAAGAGACTAACATGCCTTGTTACCCAGCTAGTGCAGTATCTAGAATTTGTTGAAGCTACGTTTCCTTACCTATGGTCAGACATTTGTTTTTATTAATACTTTGTGAGGAATACATGACAAAGTTTGCTTTTATATTTTCTTGAAATATTTCTATTCCATATGCAGGTAACACTGTGATTCACTTAGATCAGGCATTAGCCAGAATGAGAGAATATGAGCGCATGAAGACAGAAGCCGAGAGGAGCACAAACGCAAGATGCACCTGCAGGATTGTTGAGGATGAGGACGGTGCTGCTGCCGTGGCTACCGTTCCTAACTTGGAAGGTGTGTTCGCGGTTGATTAGAAGTAAAAACCTATAGTTCATATGTACAAAAAAAACCGTATAGCCCCACCTGACGTATAATAGTAGTTTTATTACCACTCTCTTTTCATTAAGGGTTCTAAAACTACATAGATACTCCTTTGTGTTATTTTCCCATAAAATCATCAGACTTTAATATTTAGGATTCTGAATAAATGCATATGTATAATATCATAGGCTTTTTTTTGCTAATAAGTCATTTTCTTTTTAAAAAATAGATACTCCCATTGAAAATTGTAGTTCACAACAACCTGTAAGCGAAGTTTCTACTGTCCCATGTCCTAGAATTGATACTCAGCAGCTGGACCGGCAAATTAAAGCCATTATGAAAGAAGTCATTCCTTTTTTGAAGGTAAGCAGTAATTTCTTAAAGCAAGTACTTTCTGTTTTGTTTTTTAAATCTTAAAAAAGACTTTATTATAGTAAATTCAGAAAATACAGGTAGACCTAAGAAAGCTAAAAACATCAGTTTCATCAATCCTATAAATTTATCTCCCATTATTTATATATACTCACCTCTCCAAAAAGAATATTGATATTCCTATAAATTGTAAGAATGTGTATATATTCTTGTCCTTCAGGTGAACTGACTTAAACTAAGTGATTATTTGCTTTCATCTGAAACAGAGATGAGTGTTGCCTTTTTTATTTTACGTTTTTGTTTTATCGTGAGTGACACAAAACATACTTTTAAACATGTCTTTCTTGATTAAATTAGGTATATTGGTAGTAATATTTAATATGTACAGTTATTTTCTAAGGGTTAAAAAGCCTGAATGATTTAGTTTTATGCTTAGGGAATGCAGGCATCTGCAGTCAGGAAATTTCATTGCTTTTACCATTTTGTTTGTGATTTAAGTGATACCCTTTCATAAATATTCACTTAATTTAGTGTTTCAAAAAGTTTTTGAGGCCAACAAATCTTGACTTTTTTGGTAGGATTATAAGAACTTTGTTAATGTTAGTATTACACCCAGTCACCTAAGCTAGACTTCTTGACTCTATTAACCCTCTGTCACCAGCAAGTCCAAAACTGATTTTCCTTCCTTCTCTCCGGTAGCATAACCTTAATTCAGATGCTCGTGTTTTACCTAGACTGCCTGTCATAATAGGCAAGAAATGAATGTTTACTAAGCAGACTCCCCCCTCCCCAGCCTTTGAGAGATTTCATATAGGGACCTGGTATACTTTCCCAACTTCATCTCTCCCAATTCTCCATTTGGTACACTCACTTTAAATTGCTCAAAATTTCCTATTCCTGCTGTTGCTTTTTCATGCATCAGCCCTTTGTACAGGTTGTCACTATTAAAAATATAAAGCGCCTTCCCTCTTTTCTGCTTGGCTGAAATGTCTTTTTCAGAGATAATTGTTGTTTCTAATGCGCTTTTGCAAATCCTTCTAGAACCTAGTGTGCTGCTTTTATGATATCTGTTTATCAGCCAGTAATAAGTGTCTCCTGTGAGCTGGCCATTGTGTTCAGTCATGAAAGAGAAACAGCCCCTACAGCTAAAAAGTATGATCTACTGGACAGTGCATAGCATGTAGTGATTGATCGTTCATGTATCTGACTTTTCTGGTATTTGATTCCTTGAAGACAAGGGACTGTTATCCCTTTTTTTTTTTTTTTTTTTTTAAGTCACCTGCTCTCACAGTGAATTTTTCAAAAGTGGCCTTAAATCCTTCAGTTTAAGAAAGCTTAGAAATCATCTAGTTTAGCCACCTCACTTTACACACTTCTATAGAAAAACAAAAAACAAAAAAAACAAAGCCAGAACAGAAACTTAGCTGAGTAAAGGTTAGAAGACCTGCCTAAATGAGTTTAGTGGCAGAAGAGGGATTAGAACCTTGAGGTTACTTGGTGTGGATGTGATAGGGACTCACCTCCAAAAGTGAACCATGATTTGGATTATTAGGTGCTTGCACATGCTTCTCAAGGAAGATGAAGGAGAAGAAACTTGCCCAAAAGGGCTTGTTACAGAAGTTAGGACGCTGGTTCTCAACTGAGGTGATTTTGACCCTAAAAACATTTTGTAATGTCTACATACAGTATTAGTTCCCAGGACTTAGAAAGGTAAAGGTACTAGCCTCTAGTGGGTAGAGGCCAGAGTGCCACTAGACATCCTCCAGGGCACAGAGTGACCACAGTGCCGACACTGAGAAAGCTGAGTTAGAAAACTCGTGGAGCAAGTAGGTAGCAGGTGAGCTGTGAGGTAAGGTGTAAGAAAGGAAGTGATGAAAAATAGCCAGTTTCTTTTATTGGCTATTACCTGCTGTGGTTGGTTAAAATGTATAAACCCCTTAACATGTATAGTGTGGGAGTCTGGCTGTTCTATGAATGAGTATTTCAAAATGTGTACCTGAAAATTGAGAAGCATCTATGCAAGACAAAATCTCACGTGAATTAGTATTTCTTAACCAGTAGGTAAGTTTATATCCTTACCAGCTTGGATTTTTCTCAGGAGCACATGGATGAAGTATGCTCTTCTCAACTTCTAACTTCAGTGAGACGCATGGTTTTGACCCTTACCCAGCAAAATGATGAGAGCAAAGAGTTTGTAAAGTTCTTTCATAAACAGCTTGGAAGTATATTACAGGTAAGAGTTGATACTTACATGACTTACAATCTATACCCTCTAGTTGAGACTTTTTTTTTTTTTTTGGCCATTTTCTGGCAGTATGCAGTTTATTCAAATAAATGTCCATTCCAGCAGCATCCATTGGGTGGGGATGATTGTATTAGGGAAAAAAATTGTGTTAGGGTGTGTGTCTTAATTTGATCCAATCATCTCTAAGGGAATTCTCTCTCTTCCTCCCTCCCTCTGCCCCTTCCCCCTGTATCTATCCCCTCCCCCCCCCCAAATAAATGAATAAACTTAAAAAAGACTATAAAAAATTAATAAACTTAAAATTTTTTTAATGTTTATTTTTGAGAGAGACAGACTTTGAGTGAGGGAGGGGTAGAGAGAGAGGGAGACAGAATCCGAAGCAGGCTCCAGGCTCTGCACTGTCAGCACAGAGCCTGATGCAGGGCTCTAACCCACGAACCGCGAGATCATGACCTAAGCCGAAGTCAGATCCTTAACCGACTGAGCCACCCAGGCCCTCCCAAAATAAGCAGACTTTGAAAAAAAGAATGCTGGCTCATATAAAAGGAGGAAACTTGGAAAATACTCTGATATTAACATTAGAAAGGGAAGACTGTGTGTTTTCCTCAGTGGGCACCTCAGCTTCTCACCGTGGTAAATATGTACCCCTGATACCGTGTAGGAACATTTGGTGTTAGAGTTCCCTGTTTAACTCTAGTGGCCACCAGTTCTAAGTAGGGAGTAAATCTATGGATGACCTGATGTCCTTTTCCTTTCCTTCTATATACTCTTTAAGCAGAACTAGCACAATTCCTACTTAGATTAATATCACTAAAGAATATTACTGTTGTTTCCTAGTAATATTAGCCTTTAGTTAACTTTTTTCATACTAAAAAGTAACAGAATTGTTTTCCCCTGGGTATTATCATTTAAACTTGTTAATCCTCTGTGTTGCTCTACCCACAATTGAAGTTTACTGTAATCTTAAAGTTACTTGGTTTATCTTTGAATAGGATTCACTGGCAAAATTTGCTGGCAGAAAACTCAAAGACTGTGGAGAAGATCTTCTTGTAGAAATATCTGAAGTGTTGTTTAATGAATTGGCTTTCTTTAAGCTCATGCAAGATTTGGATAATAATAGTATAACTGTTAAACAGAGATGCAAAAGGAAAATAGAAGCTGCCGGAGTGATACAGTCTTATGCCAAAGAGGTAAATGATATTCACTTTGATTTAGCTTTAGGAGTAGTTATAATTAGCATATAAATATAGTTCTTGATCATTATTATCTGAAATCACACTTGACCTCAGGAAACATATTTTCGAAGTAATAGCAGTTAATCAGATTACACAAATCAGTACATATGGTAGCCACATACTGAATCTCAGTGTAATAGCAGTGGCTAAAAGATCAGGAATAAAAACAGAAATTGGTGACAGGAATTGTCATATATATATATATTACTCACATGATTGTCAGTTGCTGAAGAGAGGGGGACTGGGATCCGGGCCTCAACCAGCCAACTGCCTGCTGTAGCAGTTGCCCACCCCAGTAGATGTCCCAGGAATATTGATCACCCCAACCAACACACATGTCTTGTTTACAAGTTAGGACTTTGGTTGCACATCTCTGTAGCTTCTTATGCCCTATTAAATTTGCCTTGATCACATATGAAACTGGATGTTTTTTTTTCCCGTCAACTGGAGGCATACCAAGACCTCATACCTCCTCTTGGCTCTCTAAGCACCAGAGGGAAAGCAGGTCAGGACCCAAAACAGAAAGAGGTAACCCTTCTCCCTGCAGTGTAAAGTAGATAAAGTCAAGTCATCTATTTCACACTTTTCATAATATTTTCAATCTAGACATAGATCAGTTTCAGATCATTTCAGCCACTGATTGCTAAGAGCTTGAAGAAAATAAAACAGGAAAAAAACCCGTAAGAAATGGTTGGAAGGGCTGCTTTAAGATAGGCAGTCTCTTGAGGCTGTTTGAATGGGTGTATGAACTAAGGCATGAAAGACAAGGAGTTTATAATGAAGATGAAAGGAAAGAAGAGCATTGCAGGTAGAGAGAACTGTGAGTTTAGAGGCTGAGGCAGGATTGAGCAGTTTGGAGAACAGGAAAAAGGTTAGGGTGGCAGGAACCCATTAAATGAAGTGAGAGTGTAGATGAAGTCACCTAGGTAGGTAAGGCCAAACTGGTAAGGACCTTCTCTTTTATTTTATTCTAAGCATGATGGAAACCCATGGGAAATTTTCACATAGAGGAGTGACATAATCTCTTGTGCAATTCAAAAGGTTTGTCTAGATACCACATTGTATAGGAATTGTAAGAGAGAAGAGACAGAAGCAGGGAGACTGTTGTAAGGTCACTATAGTAGTCCAGGTAAGAAATGATGTGACTTAGCTCTGAGTGTGCACCAACAGATCCATTTTGACGATTGAGTCCGTGAGGAGTTTTAATGGTGTAGGTATGGATAATAAAAGTACAGCACAGGCTGGTTTCTGTTGTCTGACTTGTTGAAGGCCCATTTACGGAGACTGGAAAGACTGGGAGGCTTCAGTTTGGGGAGTGAGTCAAGGTTTTGTTTTAGAATTAGTAAATTTGAGATGCTGTTATATATCCAGGGAGTTGTCAGGTGGGCAGTGTTGGTTTTGTTTTGCTAATTTAAAAGATTTCAGGGAAAGAGTTGAATTTACATTTCTAAGATAGCGTTCAGTGCTTTGGATTATTTATCAAAAACCACAGATTTGTGAAAGTTACTAAATACAAGTATAATGCGGAAAGGTTGCCCCTCATTTCTGTTTAACTTGCTTATAGGCCAAAAGGATTCTTGAAGGAGATCATGGCTCACCTGCTGGAGAAATTGATGATGAAGACAAAGTATGTGCTAATTAATTTGTGCCTAAAGACAGTGCTTTTGAAAGAGAAAATTAAATAACTTTTAACAGCTTTTTAACGTTTGAGATTCTGACAAAACTTCAGTTTCTTTTAAAAACAATTACTTTTTGTATTTTTTATTAGATAATGACTAATTTTTTTTGGCAGACTTACTGTATGCGTTTTTAAAATGTATTTTAAGGAATTATGTTTATTTGTGACTAGGACAAGGATGAGACCGAAACAGTTAAGCAGACTCAAACACCTGAGATGTATGATGGTGACGGTCCCAAAAACGTGAGATCTGATGTTTCTGAACAAGAGGAAGATGAAGAAAGTGAAGAATGTCCGGTGTCTATTAGTAAGTGGAAAGGCTCGTACTAGGTGTATATGCAAGTTCTTTATAGGTCATTTATTCACACAGTTGGGGGGAGTGTAGTGATTACAGAGGTAGGTGTCAGCCACTCTGGATTTTTTGGTGTGGCCCTGCCTAATTACTTCCCCTTTCTGTGCCACAGTATTCTAGTGCTTACGGTTTGGAAGGTTTCAGATACTAGTTGTAAAGGACTTGTGCGGTGCAGGAATGCAATATGTGGTAGCTGACACTACGATTTAGTGATGGAAATTTACTAGAAACTGTGTGTTAACCAACTTAGACTTATCCAAAGCTGAAACTCAGGCTTTGACGAATTACGGAAGTGGAGAAGATGAGAATGAAGATGAAGAGATAGAAGAATTTGAGGAGGGACCTGTAGATGTTCAGACTTCACTTCAGGCCAACACTGAAACTGCGGAAGAAACTGAACACGACGATCAGGTATTCTGGTTGGGACTAACACACCTTCCCCGAGTCATCTTCAAGTACTGAAGGCAGCTCCTTTTTAAAGGTGTCATAATTTACAGCTTCCCTATTCTCACTCTCATGAGTAAACAGACCTCTTTACTATCCTTATTGAAATCCAAATGAAACACTAGTTTAATTTTGTATTTAGCAATGTTTACTTTTAAAGCACTTTAGTCTTTTTTTTTTTTTGTAAAAGGTCATAAAAACTGAGATTACTGCAGAAGAGCTGGATTTTTCATTTATCTTTATGTATTTCCTAGTCATACATGGAAATCGTATGTGACAAAATAAAATCATTCCATTTCTTGCCTCCACCTCATCCTGTTCCACAGGGAGTATTTTGTATGATTTCTTTGGCTCTTTAACTCTATTTCTGAATAATGTGTTTTTATTTATTTATTTATGTATTAGACATTCTCTGTTGACTTCCTGTTATAGCAGGTGAAGCCTTTTAGGTCACTTAATGATTCCTCGTGTAATTATATTAATACCGTCCTCCTTGTTTAATTGTGTCTTTAGCTTACATCTGCATTTACCCGTAGATGTAACCAAACTGCATAAATATTACTGCTGAACTAAGCAAATACTGTTTATTGCTTAGTCTTGTACATTTTTTTCACCTGAAATTAATACTTGTCTCAATTTTTTTTTTTTTTTGACCTAATTTCCTTTGACCACATACCCGAGTCTTTGCCCACCAATAGCTGTATACACTTCTCAGTACAATTTTCTACATGAATCAGTCTGTCAGTTTTGTTCTTCCTGCTCCATCTTGGGTTGGCTCTTCATTAGACATGCTCACTAGCTAGCAGCCTGGGGATTCCCTTTGTCATTCTTTATTACATCTGTTTTGAGAATTCAGTCTTATCATTTCACCTCATTTTGGTGGAGCACATTTCACGTATCTCTCAGAGAAAGTGCATAAAAGATAAATATTTTGAGGCTGTATTTAGATGTCTAAGAAAATCTTAAATTCCTCCATGTTAAAAATCATTGCCCTCAGATCTTTGAGAGACAACTGCTCTGTCTTCCAACGTCTTCCAGTTTTCATTGCTGCTGTTGAGAAGGCGAGTGCCTTTTTTAGTTGTGATTCTTTGTATCTTTTCCTTCCTACACTGGAGCTTCCCCTGGACTTGTGTTGAAGTTTTACAGTGATGCACATTGTTGTGGGTCTTTTTTTAGTCACTAAACTGGGTACTCAGGGGGTCTGTGAGCAATCATTATCATGTCCTTCATTTTGGTAAATTTTCTTTTTCTGTATTTCTTCCCCACCATTTTCTCTCTTCATTTCTCCTAGAATTAATATTGTCAGACATTATTGGCCCTCATGGTTTAATTTTTTTTTTAATGTTTTATTTATTTTTGAAAGAGAGAGAGAGAGAGACAGAGTGACAGATTGTGAGCAGGGAAGGGGCAGAGAGAGAGGGAGACACAGAATCTGAAGCAGGCTCTAGGCTCCGAGCTGTCAGTACAGAGCCTGATGCGGGGCTCAAACTCAGGAACTTTAAGGTCATGACCTGAGCTGAAGTCAGATGCTCAACTGACTGAGCCACCCAGGTGCCCCTGGTTTAATTTTCCAATTTCTAATCTCCTCTCTTCTTTATAGTGTCCCTTTACTCTGTTTTACTTTCTGGGAGGTTTTTTGACCTTAATACTTATGTGAATGTCATATTTTTAATTTCTATATACTTTTATTTTCTGATTACTTTTTTATAGCATGCTGCTACTTTAAGGAAGCACTGTCTTCTCTTACTCACCTGCAGGCTTTCTTCAAATGCCTGTGGTACCTTTAGTGTTTATATTAAAAAATGACTCAGCATAAAGCAGATTGGGGTTGTTCTGGGCTTCACGGGAGGGCATTTAGGTAGATGGTTAGCTTTTTGATAGAAAATCCCAAATGTTAGTACCTATTGGCATTTTCTTTGGGGTGTTTTAGTTTCTCCCCAGAAGGGTCATCCGTTGTCCTCCTGCCGGAGAGGAGGTAGATACACCCCCTTGACAGCCTGCTCTTCTGGAGCTTGATGTGGAAATGACGCCCAGTGTCCCATCACTGCACAGACTTCTGAATGCTTCTGTTTTCAGTGTGACATTTTATCCTGTCCTCATTTGTGCTTTCTGCACCCCACCCTGGCAGCCCCGGGTCTGAGGCTAATTCCCTTTACCCAAAATATAATCTCCCATTTTCTATTTGAGTTTGGGGAGGGAACCTGGTGTTTGAGTCTTCTTTAAACGGTTTCAAAGAACCACCAGCACCCCCCTTTTCACCCACAATGTATTCCTTCCTTCCTAGAATCTGGTACTTCCAAGCATGAGGTGAATGTTACTGTTCTCTCTTCTTGCTGAAGGCACTTTGCTTCATCTTTCTCCCTCCTGCTCACTTCCTCTTCCATTCACTGAACATCTACATACAAGCAGATGTCTTTTAGTGTCATTCATGATCCAGCCTGATTTGAAAAATAAATAAATAGTGGAATCCATAACACTCTAGTTCTCTATTATTTTGAGGTTAAGAAGAAAGGGAAGCCTTTTTACTTAGCCATCTTAACAGTGGCAACTATGCCTCCTTCTTGAAACGCTTTCAGAAGATATTTTTAAATACCCTTGTATGAAGGTCTCAAGTTGGACAAAAACCTTACAGTAGTAACCCATCTCCTATATAGTGGCCATATATTTCAGGCCCTGCTATTAAGACATCACTTTTTCCTTCTAGGTACTACAACATGACTTTGAAAAATCAGGAGAAAGCAAAAATGTCCCATCAGAACAAGAACCCACTACTAGTAAAGGCAAGAAATCTAAAGTGTTCAATTTTAAGATTATCTAAAGTGCCCTTTGTGTGCTTAAAACTAAAACAAAAAACAAAAAAACCCAACTAAATTCTTACCTAACATAACTTGGAAGGTGTTTTGAACCTGATGTATGTCTTTTTTCTTTCCCCTAAATCCTTTGTAGAAAACATGAGGGCTTTGTTTCGGCAAACACTTGTTAAATAAGAGTTGACAAACAGACAGAAAAAAGTCTCTAAAGAAGACATCTTTAGCTACAAATGTGGGGGATTTTTTAGAATGCCCATTCCTGGATATTATTCATGAATATATCCTACTTCATTAGAAATTGGGTGGATTTCAGAAATCTAATTTTTAAAACATCCCCAGATGAATCTGATGAACTAATTTTAGGAACCATTGATAAGGAAAATTTGTAGCTGCCTCTTCTTTTGGGTTTTAAATATCTTGATTACTCATTCATATATACTGCCTATTTGGTATAATAGTAAAATTTAATAGCTGTTTCATTACATTAATGTTAAGACTTTCTTTTGATGCCAGATGACCAAGATAGCACTCCTGTGAAACCCTGTTACCTCAACATCTTGGAAAATGAGCAACCTTTAAATAGCGCCATCCAAAAGGACTCTCTTACTACCATTGATTCATCTAAACAGCCTAACCCTTTGCCTTTACCTTTAACTGAAATTGAAACCTTGGTGCCTGCAGTCAAAGAAGTTAAATCTGCCCAGGAAACCCCTGAAAGCTCTTTGGCCGGAAGTCCTGACACTGAATCTCCAGTGTTAGTGAATGACTATGTACGTATCATTTACATTTCATTTCTGTGTGTATTTCTCCATTTCCAAGTTAACATTTACAGTCTGTACTCAGAACTTTCCTTTGTGTTTAGGCTTAGTAACTGCCAAGATGGTTTTCGTATTCACACTGATTTTAAACTTGAACAGAAGGGTGATAGTAAATTAAGATGATTGTCTCAAAACCTAAAAGCTCTTCTTTTTTATAATTTTGAGCTTTAGGTGGCAGTCTTCAGAGTTCATTCCAAGTTTAGATTTGGACAGATGATACGCGGGTCACCGTTAATCTCTCACAGTATCCATGTCTAACATCTTAATTATTTTAGAGCATTTCATAAATCCTTGATAAACCTGAAAGTTCACAGTTTGACAGCAGTAGACTCCTTATCTCTATACAGTAAATGACAGAAAAATATGGTAGCAAATCTATACTTAGGGTGTAAGTTGAGTTTTTACCTTGGACATTTTTGTTTCAATTTAATTTTTATAGTAAGTAGGTTATTTTTTGGATCTCAGATTGTGTTTTATAAACTTGTCAGCAAAAATTAAGGGATTTATAACAATGTACTTTTAGGCCTTAGGAACGTATTTCACTTTTTTTCTTTTAACATCAACTTTCTTCTTACAGATGTATTTACAATTATGATTTCATAATTTCTCAGCTTATAATATTCCCGAAACATTAGTAGAGTTTCTTAACTGTCTTGATTGCTTTACCACCATAAAATTTACACCATAAAATTATTTTAAACTCTGAAAGTTACCTGTTAGACTTATTCTTACTCTAATTTGATGAGTGCATAGAGTTGCTATAGGAGGCAGTCAATTGAAATTAAGTTAATGTTTGATTATAGAGGGGACTTGAATTTGAAATTTAGGCCAGGGCCACTACTGAAGGTTCTTGTGCAAGAAAGTCAAATGGCCAAAGTCATGCTTTTTGAAGATGAATCTGATGACTGTATAAGATTTGTTGTCAAGGAGGTGATGTTAGGAAGCTCCCTTACCATGCATAGAGACACCAAGTTCGAGATGAATGAGGGAGAGATGGGTGAGAAATGTTGAAAGAAGAAGAAAAATTTAAGGTTTCCACTTGGGTAATAGGTACAGTGATATTGTTAAAAATCAGAAAGGGAAACTAGGGGAATAAAAGATGTCAGGTTTCAAAGAAACACTGAAGAGATCACAGAAGGGAGTTATTAGATTCATACCTCATGTTTCTCAGCTTCCACAGAGCTGCTATTGAAAGCCTATAAATGTTTACTGATAGTCTGCTAGATCCAGTTCTGATGCGTTCCATAATCATATCAAGAAACCACAGTTTTTCTTCTGATTATTTTAGCCTTCGATGTAACTGCTATTTTTTCTTTGAACCTATATAAACTGGCTCTTTGTTTTATCAAATGGAGACAGATGTGCTCGGTAGTATGTCCACAGCTGCAAGTGCATGGCCCTTCCTGTGCACGCCAGCTTTGTTTTATTCATGGAGTTGAACGCAGGACAAAAACAAACAGGATGGAATTACTGATGTGTGCTTATGTCTAAGAATCCACTTTATCTCTTGGCATGGATGACTTTAAAGGCTTAGATCCAGAGATAGAGTGGATTGCCTTCATTAAATATAATTTATCTTACAGGAAGCAGAGTCTGGTAACATAAGTCAAAAATCTGATGAAGAAGACTTTGTGAAAGTTGAAGATTTACCACTTAAACTGACAATATATTCAGAGGTATTTTCTTTCGTTAATTAAACTTGTCTTCATATAACAAATACTACTACTGAGATGAAAACTGATTTTGAGGTGTTTTTGTTTTTTGTTTTCATTCCAAAGGCAGACCTAAGGAAGAAAATGGTAGAGGAAGAACAGAAAAACCATTTATCTGGTGAAATATTATGTGAAATGCAGACTGAAGAACTAGCTGGGAATTCTCAGACACTAAAAGAACCTGGTAAGAGTTGCCAATTTCAACGAAATCATATTGAAAAATTAGTCACTCTTGATACCATCATTTTGTTTTTCACATCCATTCATAGTACTTGGAAGATTTAAGCCAAATATTGGAAGGAAGCATAATTCTGTAAAAAGTCTAGTCCACTGCCGAATTTAGAAATTAGGTATAAAATGGTATTATCAGATAATTTTCTATTTTTAAAATCTTGAATTTTAGCAAGGTAATAGATGCATGTTGTTTAAGAAGGAAAGGTACAAAAGACTTAAGGATAATTGGAGGAGCCCATTTGTTTTAATTACTGGTTTTTAGTTCTTTTGGATGAGACACTGTTTATCTTTAAATAATATCGTTTTAATTTTTCTTAATTTAAAAAATTCAGACATCTCTTATCTTCCCTATCAAAAGTGAGTATTTGGACCTACCTCTCCTTTCACGATTATTATTTTTGGTTTTTCTGTTTGAGGATACCTTTGTTATTTTAAGTATATGTGGCTGGTTGCTCGTTCTATCAGCTTTGGTCATTACTCAGCCACTGCCTCCTTTTCCTCCTGCTTTCTCTATTCAGTTTTACTCTTCTTACATTAAGGTTATAAAAGCAAACACACATTTTATTTTTATAACTATAGTAGTTAAAACTTCTATACTTTTTCTGAAGACCATTCTGTGTAAGTATGTCTCGTTGCAGAGCCAGGCAGTAGTAATCCCAGATTTCTTTCTGTATCGATCTAATGGCTCAGCCCCTGGGCCACTCAGATGAGAACGTGTCTTGCATCAAAATCAAAGGATTTTCTTGTTGTTCTCTGTCCATTCATCAGCCAGTTAATTAAGATTTTTTATTTTTGTTTTCCCTAGAAATACTAAATGTCAAACCTTTAATTGATTTCCCAGTGGTTTAGCCCAGTTCTGCTAGTTGGAGTCTCAAAGCTGCCCCTGCTCAGGGGGTCTGGGCTGAGCCCTTCTCGCCCCACACTGCGCCACTGCCTGCTTTTAGCGTCTTGGGGGCTTGTTGTCCCCTGTCCTGCTTTTCCCTCACAGCCACTTTTCTTGGTCAGGATTTCATCAGTTTTACCGTTTTTTTCCTAGTGGAGTTTTTTTAAGAGAAATGAAGTATCTGGTCAGTCTGCTGTCCTCAAACAAACTCTCATCTGTTTTTAAACTACATTAGTATTTTTATAACTTTAATGTAAGAGAACAGTAAATTCTAGTATGTCTTAATTCAGTAATTTATAATGCATTCATTCTGTTTTTCAGAAACAGTGGGAGCCCAAAGTGTATGAGAGGTCTTCAGAGGCTCATCTAACTTGCTTTACATAGTCAATGCATACATGAACATGGCACTAAATAAACGTCTGTTTTGATCTGTATAAAAATGTAAATTAGTTTGACACTGCATTCTTGATAGGTGTGCTGATTTCTGCCCGTGGCAGTTTAAAACATCAGAAACTGAATTCTGGACAGATTCAAGCCTTGATACACTGTAGGGTTGTTTTTCTTTTCTTCCTTTTTTTCTTTTTGGTCTTTTTTTTTTTTTTTCCTCTCCCATTGTGATGTTTAGTATTGTTAAATTTAAGATGTAGTTTTAAATAAAGTTGGACTTATCTGTAAAGTAATCTCTTTTGGAAATGATGTTGAATTCTAAACAGGAAGTCACTGTTCTGTATGGTTAGGATAGTTAGAGAAGAGCAACAGTCAAGAGTTAGACAAATAGACTAGTTAATATAAAGAGCAGCCATTAGGCCAGGCTTCCAGATAGTATGAGTGTTGCTGCTCTTGGGTCTGATATTCTTTTAAATGCCTGCATTGTCTTATTCCTGTGCGAGAATAGGGCAAGTTATAAAGGTATCCAGGATATTGGTGACGTTATTATAAAATATATATTAATATTCTGTTCAAATTGGATTAAGTTCAGAACACATGTCCTTAGTACTTCGAACTTACATACTTATCAGATACATATTTTCCAGAATTCAATTCCTATCTATGTTGCCACAGCCTTAAAAAAAAAGGTTTTATGTAATTAGGGAGTATTTCTGCACAGTTAACATTATGATTAATTTTAAATGAAAAACCAAACCCCTTCAAGTAGGGATTACAGAACTAAATTTTATGTAGCAGAATGTTAACTCTCTGTATGCCTTTAGACAAACTTGGCTTTTGAGATACATCTATGAGATTTCTTCATCACTAAATAAATCAGTTTTTAAAGGTGAATTACCTTTAGATTGCAAACTTGACCTATACCTGAGGGAGGCTTCACCGAGCCTGTTATCAAGCCAACCTTACAGGTTTCTCGAATTAAATATGAAGACTTAATTTCAATTAGTCTTTAAAACTTAATAACAATTTACTGAAACATGCCATAAGAAAGTCATTTCATTGGTATTCCTTTAAAATTCTTAGTTGCCTGATTCATGATTGTAAAATTACAATGCTCATCAGGGAGTCTTGTTAACTGAGGATTTCTGAGGACATTTACTGTATTACTAATTAAATTATGTGAGGTGTAGATCTCCGACATTAATAAAACCTATTCAGAGAACTATCATTCCAGAATCAGGAATTCTTACCCAGTTGGCCTGACTTCTGGGAAACTAAAACGATAGATTATATGGATACTCGAGTTCTATATTTATATGTCTTGTAGACTCCGAACGGAAAGGGGAGAATTTCATATTGGCACACAAGCCAAGCCTTCGTGTTACAGCTCTGTCTCTCTCTACATGCCTATGAAAGATAGGTACGGTGGAAGAACTTTACTTCCTAGTTATTACTCTAGAAGCTGTGGACCTTATCTAACTTATTTGACTTGTGTTATAGCTGCTGTAACCTAGTCTGTTGTTTTCTATTTTAGAAGATAATTCAGTTTTAAAATACTTGGGGCTTAAGATCAGATAACTTGTATTACATTTTCCTTAGTAACTACTGCTCAGAGGTTAGGCATTCAGGATTCCTGTTTCTTAATTTTTAAGTTGAAAATCTGGTTACAGATAAAAGAGGGAGAAAGGTCAAAATGAGTGAGACAGAATCCTGTGCAGGTGGAGATAATGCTTAAACTAGTGAGCCCACTGGACTGTGCAGGTACTCTTTGTATTTTGTAACATTCACTTTGGGTAAATGCTTTTTCACTGTTAATAAATGTATATCCTCCATACAGCCCTGAATTGCATTTTCATTTAAACTGACATAGTCACTTATGCTTTAGAATTTATTTCAGAGTTATGGCTTATTTGGCAATTTTAAATGTCAAAACAAAACGGAAAAGACATGAAAAAGAGTGACGTATCAACTAGCCAGAGACTTACAGTTGAGACCATTTTTCTTACACTGTAGCTATACTCTATTTCTTAATTATATCTATTCTATATAGTATATAGAGAACATTTTCATATTCAGAGCTATCCCATATTCAAATTGGGCCAACAGTTTTACAAAAAGTTCTTGATTTGGATATTTTGAAAACAAATCACGTTATCAAGCCTGAATTAGAGTTCTCTCTTAACATACCTAGTGTATAGACAGTCCCCAACTTAATGATGGTTCAAGTTATGATTTTTTAGTTTTACAATGGGGCAAAAGTAATACAGGCATACATTGGTGGCACCTTAGGTGGCTCAGTTAAGTGTCTGACTCTTGGTTTCGGCTCAGGTCATGTTCTCACGGTTCATAAGTTTTAGCCCCACATTGGGCTCTGCGGGATTCATATTCATTCTCTCTCTCTCTCTCTCAATAAAGAAACTTAAAAAAATGATACAGGCATCCACTGGAGATATTACAGGTTTGGTTCCAGACCAGTACAATAAAGCAAGTATTGCAATAAAGGGAGTCAAATGTTTTTGGTTTTCCAGGGCATGTAAAAGTTTATGTTTATACTGTACCCTGTTTCCTGTGCAATGGCATTATATCGGAAAGTTCATACCTTAATTAGAAAGTATCTTAGTGCAAAAAAATGCTAACTGTCATCTGAGCTTTCAGCAAGTTGTAATCATTTTGCTGATAAAGGGTGTTGCCTCAATGTTGATGGCTGCTGAAGGCTGGGGTGGCTGTGGCAATTTCTTAAAGTTTGCCATTGTCTTGACTTCCTTTCACAGATTTCTCTCTAGCACGCTATGCTGTTTGATAGCATTTTCCCAGTAGTAGAACTTCTTCCAAAATTAGAGTCAATCCTCTCAAGCCCTCCTGCTGTTTTACTAAGTTTTATTCTTTTCTTGTCATTTCAACAGTCTTCACAGCATCTTCCCCAGGAGTAGATTGTCTCTCCAGGAACCACTGTCTGTGCTCATCCATAAGAAGCAACCCCTCATCCATTCAAGTGTTATGAGAATGCAGCAGTTCAGTCACATCATCAAGCTAATTCTAATTCTCTTATTTCTACCACATCTGCAGTTACTTCCTCCACTGAAGTCTGGAACCTTCATAGTCGTCCTTGAGTGTTGGCATCCACTTCTTTTAAACTCCTGTTAACATTGATATTTTGACCTCTCCCCACGAATCACAAATGTTCTTCGTGGCATCTAGAATGGTGAATCCTTTCCAGGTTTAGTTTATGTTGCCCAGATCCGCTTCAGGAATCACTCTGTGGCAGCTATAGCCGTACAAAAGGTATTTTTTCAAAAGTAAGATTCTAAAGTCAAAAATACACCTTGAAACATGGGGTGCAGAAAGGATGTTGTGTTAGCACGCATGAAAACAACATAAATCATGTTGTACGTCGCCATCAGAGTTCTTTGGTACAATGTTAATGAGCAGTAATATTTTGAAAGAAAATTTTTTTTCTGAGCTGTTAGGTGTCCACCATGGGCTTAAAATAGTAAACCATGTTGCCAACAGATGTGCTTTGTTTACAGAATGGCCTGTGGGCATTGGCTTCAACTTAAAATCACCAGCTTCGATAGCCCCTAACAGAGTCAGCCTGTCCTTTGAAACTCTGAAGCTAGGCATTGACTTCTCTCTAGCTATGAATGTCTTGGATGGCATCTTCTTCCAAAAGAAAGCTACTTCACCCGCACTGAAAATTTGTCGTTTAGGGGCACCTGCGTGGCTCAGTCGGTTGAGTGTGCGACTTGATTTCCGCTCAGGTCATGATCCCAGGGTTGTGGGATCAAGCCCCACATCAGGCTCCTTAAGATTTCCTCTCTCCCTCTGCCCCCTCGCACATTCTCTCTCAATTAAAAATATATATACATTGTTTAGACACCTGCATCAGTTATCTGGATAACTTGCTACATCTTCTACATCAGCACTTGCTGCTTCATCCTGCACTTTTATATTATGAAGAAGGCTTCTTTCCTTAAATCTCATGAACCAATCTCTGCCAGGTTTCAACTTTTCTGTTGCAGCTTCCTCACCTCTCTGAGCCTTCACAGGATTGAAAAGAGTTAGGGCCTTGCTCTAGATTAAGCTTTGGCTTAAGGGAATGCTGTGGTTGGTTTGATGATCTATCCAGACCACTCAAACTTACTTTCTCCCTATCACCAATAAGGCTGTCTCCCTTTATCATTCATGTGTTCACCAGAATGCCATTTTGTTTCCTTCAAGAACTTACTTGCATTCGCAACCTGGCCTGCCCATTTGGTGTAAGAGGGCCAGCTTTCAGTCTTTCTTGGCTTTCTATGTGCCTTCCTCAGCGAGCTGTGTCATTGTGAGCTTCTGATTTAAAGTGACAGACACAGCAACCTACTTAATGGGAGATTTGTCAATGACGTAACCAATAAAGAGTTAATATCCAAAATATATGGAGAATTCCTAAAACCCAATAGCAAAAAAAAAGATTAAAAATGCGTAGACGATCCGAAAAGACATTTTTCCAAAACAGACATACAGATGCTCACCATCACTAATGACAGAAATGCAAATAAAAACCACAATGAGATAGCACTTCACACTAGTCAAAGTGACTAGTATCAGAAAGGCAAGATGTAACGTGTTGGCAACCATGTGTAGCAAAGGGAACCTTCGCGCACTGCTGAGAATGCAAACTAGTGTACCCGCTGTGGAAAACACTGAAAAATTAAAACATGACCCAATAATTCTGCTACTGGCTATTTACCCAAAGAAAAAGAAAAAGAAAACACTAATTCAAAAAGATACATGCACCCCTATGTTTACTGCAGTATCATTTACAATAAACTAACCTATGGAAACAACAAAGTATCCATTGATAGATGAATGAAGATGTGGTGTATGCATGTATATAAAACGGAGTATTACCCAGCTGTAAAAAAGAATGAGATCTTAACATTTGCAACAACAGGGATGAACCTAGAGGGTATTCTGCTAAGTGGAATAAGAGAAAGATAAATACCATGTGACTTCATTCATACGTGGAATCTAAAAAACCCCCCGCCCCCCCAGATTTGTACATATAGAGAACCTGTGGTTGCTAGAGAAGGTGGGGGTGGTGGGGAACTAAGGGGATTATAAGCAGTATAGACTTTCCAAGGAAAAAAGAAAGAGATGTATGGTTTACCCTGCATTGGAACCCTTAGAAGCCACTGTAAAGTTATTAAGTGGGCTGGGGCGCCTGGGTGGCTCAATCCGTTAGGTGTCTTGACTTCAGCTCAGGTCATGATCTTATGGTTCGTGGGTTCGAGCCCTGAGTCGGGCTCTGTGCCGCTGAACAGTTGGTCAGAGCCTGGAGCCTGCTTTGGATTGTGTGTCTCCTCTCTGCCCCTTCCCCGCTCAAGCTCTGTCTCAATCTGTCTCACAAAAATAAATCAATGTAATAAACAAGTTACTAAGTGGCCTAATTTCAAGACTGTTGTGTCCTGGGGTATAGGGAGGCCCAGGGAGAGAGATGGGCGAATGGCCAGTGGGTGGATCACCATATCAAATACAATAACAATGAAAAAGTCTGAAATATTGTACAAATTATTAAAATGTGACACAGCACAAAGGGACCAAAAGCTGTTGGAAAATGGCACCGACAGACCTGCGTCAATGACGCAGGGTCGCCACAGACCTCTTTGTGAAAACACTATCTGTGAAGGACGGTAAAGCGACGTATAGGAAAACCAGGCGTGCGTGCCATCCCATTCACGTGTCCTCTCCAAGTTAAGCCAGCAGTGGGAACCACTGTCGGCATGTTGGTAAACACCCTCCCGGTCATCCTTCTACACTGTAGACACAAGGACATACACAAATAGGCTTATGCTCCGTATCCTAATTTATAACTGCTTTGTTGCCACCAAACAATGCTACCTAAAACCTCCATCCTAGTTGTTTCCTCCATATTCTCTGATGAGTCCTGAGGAAATTGGGTCTGAAACAGCATCTCACCTATTTATTATACATATCAAAAGGACGGCTATTATTTCAGGAAAAAATCCAAGTTTGCCTCATTTCATTTTTATCAGGGGCAGAATTGGAAGTTTAACACAAATCCTCCTGTAATTCCTCTAGCCTCACTAAGCTAACATGAGCATCCCTACAGTTTTGTGGAAGCACCTCCTCCTCCCAGGAGAAAAGTAGCCTTTGGACACCTACACACTGTTGACAGCACCGGGTTGAGACGAAAGGATTAGTCACGTCAGCTAGTGACCAGTGCGTCTTAAGTTGAAGAACCCACCTACACAAGCCTTGTAACTGAATTCAGGCATGTTCAGCTTGGATCTCCAGCACGTAGGTCCACACTGAGTCGGCACACGTGTCTGCCAACACTATTTCCAACGACCGTTTATTGAGCGTCATGAATACAAGTGACGTTACACAAAATGAAGTGGATACAGTCTCACCCAACTGGCATGCACTTCACAGTTAACTGTGTGAAAGTTTGAAAGGTTAACACATTCCGTCAGCGCTTTTCATAAACAGATTTCTGAAAGACATTTTTAGTAAGGTTTTTAAGAAATACACGATCAGAAAGACAAACTAAAAATGTATTAAGTGAACAACATTTGTGAGAGTTTATGGATTCACCTCTCGATTTCCACAAGGCTTTGACCTGTTTACTACTAACTCACAGAACCTAGGACTCAGTTTTTGAAGTTAACAAATGCCTGGAGTGACTGGGAGGTAGACTAATCATGAAAAAGGGAACGTTTCAGTTCTGTGTACAAAAGGCTGCCTTCACATACGGATTACTTCATGAACCCAAAAAAAGTACTTCTATTCAGGGTCAAGGCTCCAGTCCTACTGCCTGTTAAGAGAACTACACAGGTGGATGTCTGTCTCCTCCACATTGCTGTCAAAAACAGCAAAGACCATGGTACGTTAATTTGAAAAGAATCAGAAGGAAAAGACTGCTGTACGGAAAACCATAGCAATACGTGGATCAAAGCGAAAGACGGAATGGTGTACAGATGTGCCGGAGTCAGTGCCCACCGGGACTCTGGCTTTATTCTGTGGAGGGGGGCCCCACGAGGTCCCTGTCCCCAAACGTCCAAGTGGAGTGACACCGCAAATTCTAGGTGATTGGTTTCTGTAACGAAGTTAACCGGAAATGAGAGTAATCAACTGTTAGGGCAAAAATGGTCTGTGGACTCATGCCCCAAAGAGAAACTGCCCCGAGTCTCAGTCTTGGAAGGAGGTCAGACAGCCGTACTACTCGGACACGGGTGAGTTGCCACCTTCATGCCACACAGCATTCTAGACGCCGGGTGTGTGCTCACCAACCTATGCAAGGGTCTGGGCAATCCCGCAGGTAAGTTTCGTATTGACCTTTGGTAACATCCATCAGGGTGGTGAATACAGTCAGCTGAAAGAAAAGTGACTTTTATTTGAAAAATGTTTCCAATTCAACGACGTCCTGACTTACATTAGCATTTCTATACACTTAGTATAAAATAGTATATAAACGGTATGTATACAAAGATACAAAAATAAATATACAAAGAACCAAATAGTTAATAAGTTAATATTTACATCTCACCATTTAAGAATGCCACAGCAAAACAATAATAATTGAAACAACTGACTTCAATAGAACCATTACTCCAGGTCATGAATATAAACAGGCTCTGGAGAGAATCCCGTTAATTCCTTACAAGATCTGATTCCTGAGTAGCACGGTGCTTCACCACCAGTGCTGTAACACCCCACGTCCTCAGCTCACGCAGAGCCTGATGGTTCCGTGGAGGATAAACAGCCCGGCTGTGGCCATCCTTCTCCTTAACGCATCTCTAACACAGCGGGGGAAACTCAGGCACGAAGCTCCATCTGAAAACAGACTTCAGACTTCATTGAGTTCTAGGTGCTAATTGTAGTGTACAGTGTGAGATTTCTGACAGGGAGAAGTCGAAGGTAAAAGGCTGTATTTAACTGAAACAGAGACCATACTCTGATCAGTCTGGACCTCAAACCACACTAATCGGTTTGTCATATCCCAGGAGTGACTGTTTTAGTCACACAAAAAACATTTTTAAAAATCAACCTTAAGCAGAACATGACTTGGGGGTTCTAGCTCTGACTGATCCACGATAACAGGGAGAGATAAAAACACAGGCCCAGGTTATTTCCCTAAAAGCAAATTATATACATACATGTTTTAAAAATATGAAATTACAATTAAAATTTATTAAAATTAAAAATTATAAATATATATATTTTAAAAATACCTTGTTGAGGACAGGTTTTGTTGACAGGACATCATATATGGTCGCAAATGAGATATTCTAAAACACAAAAGTAATTTTGTTCATTAAGTTAAATGCTGATGTCAGGAGGGTTATCCACACAATGGGCTATTAGAAACAAAGGCTTTCTTCAGTCACCCTCCCAGAAACCCCTAAAAGAATTTCCTTTGGGGTCACTGTTAGAAGAGTTAATGGTTCTAATGTGTCACTTTTTCTCTCTCCTCCTGCCCTATTTAATTCTCGTCATTCAGCTACAGAGTGGTGTCCCAACATTAGAGTAAAAAGGCAAGTACTGTAAAATTTTGCTCTTTCAATTGAAAATGAAACAAAAACTCAGTACAGATTGTCCAGAGATACTGAATAACAGGAAGTTTATAAGTTCCTCAAAGGCCAAAGAAAAATGCCACAACTAAGATAATCTTCAAATGTTACCATTTATTTCTACATAGGACATTGTGACTGTACCTCTTGAGTTGTCCGGTTTAGGCACATCTTTGCAGGCGTTCTGCGATCATCGAGAAAGAAAGGACTTTTCCAACGGTCATAATTTGTTTGTAGCACATACCATCTATCCTGCTTGGGGTTGAGTCTAAATACAAACAGAGATTCTGACTAGGTTTCATGCCTTAAACCTGTAAATATGTCAGTCTATGCTTTAGTTTCTACTTATTTTGTTTGAACAAATGTACTTACTCATATACATCCAAAGATTGTGTTCTATCTCTCGTAATCACACAACCTTCCCCAGACTTGTTGCCTCCCAGGATAAAGTATGCTGGGGCCAATATCTTAGTTTTCGTCAATATATTCTTGGCTTCTTCATAACTACATAGAAACATTTAAAAAAAAGAGTAAACATTTTTAGTGGACTTGGAATGAAAAATATTTAGTTGTGGAAACTAAGGGAAAACAAAAGTATCTGAGAAACAGATTCTTTTATTTTCTTCTTCTTTTTTTTTTTTAATGTTTACTTATTTTTGAGAGAGTGAGAGACAAAGCATGAGTGGGAAAGGGTCAGAGACAGAGAGAAAGGGAGACAGAGTATCTAGAGCAGGGTTCAGGCTCCGAGCTGTCAGCACTGAGCCCAACACGGGGCTCGAACCCATAAACGGTGAGATCATGACCTGAGCTGAAGTCGGACGCTCAACTGACTGAGCCACCCAGGCGCCCCTATGCCTAGCACTTTTTAAATAAACGAGCTCATTTGCTTTAAACGCGCGTGCACACACACACACACACACACACACACACACACACACAGACACACACCATGAACTCCCTATGAATGTCAAAAGTTAACCTAAGAAATTCTGAAATAATTATTCAATGTAGCTAGAAAATATTTTTCTATTTTAATATGAGCAATTTAAATAAACTACCAATACATTAAAACGATCGTACACTATACTCAAATGGTATTTATTACAGGGGTGCAAGAACGGACCGACAGCAACACATCAATGTGTTTCACCACGATAACAAAATGAAGGATAAAAAGCATGTGATTATTTCAACAGATTCAGGGGAAGCACCTGACAGAATTCAACATCCTTTCATGATAAAAACTCAACAAGGTGGGTATTAGGGGGAACATACCTCAACATAATAAAGGCCACATAGGACAAACCCACAAGTAACATCGTAGTCAATGGTGAAAAGCTGAAAGTTTCTCCTCTAACATTAGGAACAAGACAAAGATGTCTACTCTCACCATTTTTATTCAGCACAAGTACTGGTAGCCCCAACCAGAGCAGTTAGGCAAGGAGAAGAAATAAAAGGCATTTAATTCAGAAAGGAAGGAGTAAAACTGTCACTATTCACAGATGATATGATACTCTACACAAAAACCCTAAAGACTGCACTAAAAAACTGTTAGAATAAATGAACTCAGCACAGTTACAGGACACAAAATCAATATACAAAAATCAGTTGCATTTCTATACACTAACAATGAACTACCAGAAAGAGAAATTAAGGACAAGATCCCATTTACAAGTGCAACAGAAAGAATAAAATGTCTAGGAAGAAACTTAACCCAGGAGGTGAAAGCCCTGTATACTGAAAACTATAAGACACTGATAAAATAAAGGGAAAAAGACACAAACAAATGGGAAGATATTCTATGCTCACGGATTGGAAGAATACTCTTAAAATGTCCACACCATCCAAAGAAGTCTACAGATTCAGTGCAATCTCTGTTGAAATTTCAACAGCATTTTTCACAGAACAAATAATCCTAAAATTTAACTATAAGAATCCCAAGTACCCAAAGCAATCTTGAGAAAAAAGAACAAAGCTGGAGGCATTACACCTCCTGAATTCAAACTATATTTTAAAGCTGTAGTAATCAAAACAGGATGATCAACAGAACAGAGAGCCCAGAAACAAATCCATGCATATATGGTCAATTTACATTAACAGAGCAAATAATATACAATTGGGAAAGGACAGTAACATGCAAAAGAATGAAACTAGATGACTACCTTACACCATACACAAAACACAACTCAAAATGGATTAAAGAACGGAACATAAGACCTAAAGCCATAAAACCAGAATAAAATATAGGCTATAAAGTCCATGACATTAGTCTTGGTGATGAATTTTTGGATTTGACACAAAAAGCAAAGGCAACAAAAACAAGTGGGCCTGTATCAAACTAAAAAGCTTCTGTACAGCAAGAAAACCATCAACAAAATGAAAAGGCAATCCAGTGAAAAGGACAAAAGTATTTGCAAATTTTATATCTGATAAAGAGTTAATATACAAAATATGTAAAGAACTCATTCTTTTATGATCCTTAGGCCCAACTCTAACATCATGGGGTGGTTCCCTGTACCTAACACCAAGAAATTCTTGGACATCCTCAAGTGTCCAAGAATTCAACTCAATTCTGATACTATCTATACAGAGATAACATTGGATTCACTTGTTAAGGATTCAACTTATAAGACTGTACTCCATCCCTAACTTCAGAGGTCAGTCCTAAGCTCCATCCAGCCAGTTGTAAGCATTACCTGTGCCTCTAGCTGACTGGCTAAGACTGGAGGTTCCCACAAGGTCCTCTTTAGCTTCAATTAATTTCCTACAGTCGCTCATAGAACTCAAGGAAACGTGTACCAGTTTATTAAAGGATATGATAAAGGATGCGAAGCAAGAACCATATAAAGAGATGCATAGGGCAAGGCAGGTGAGAAGGGCACAGAGCTTCCATGCTCTCAGAGTATGCCGCTCTCCCCAAAATTCTGTGCTCACCAACCCAGAAGCTCTCCAAACCCTTTCCTTTTGGGGTTTTATGGAGGCTCCATTACATCAGCATGACTCATTAAATCACTGCCCAGTGGCAACTGATTCTACCTCCAGCCCCTCTACCCTTCCCGGATGGCCGGTGGCCCTGAAAGTTCGAAACCTGTAATCGATGGCTTCCTTCACAGGCCACCAGGCCCCACCCTTTGGTGCTTTCCAAAAGTTGCCTCATTAACATGACAAAAGACACCTTGATCACTCTCAACACTTAGGAAATTGAAGGATTTTGGGAGCTGTGAACCCAGAAATGAAAACAGATCAAATATCTATCTCTTATAAAAAAAAAATCACAATATCGTACTCATATAACTCAATAGCATAAAAAAATTGATTTAAAAATGGGTAGAGGATCTGACTGGGCATTTTTCCAAAGACGATACACAGATAGATGGCCAACAAGTACATGAAAACTACGCTCAGCATCAGGACTCACTAGGCAAATGCAAATCAAAACCACAATGAGTTATCACCTCACACCTGATAGAATGGCTATTACCAAAACGGTAAGAAATAAGTACTGGTGAGGATGTGGAGAAAAGTGAACTCTGCACTGTTGGGAATGCAATTGGTACAACCACTGTGGAAAACTGTATGGAGGTTCCTCAGAAAAATAAAAATGGAAGTACCATATGATTCAGTCATTCCTCTTCTGGTAATATATCCAAAGAAAACAAAAACACTAACTTTAAAAGATACCTGCAGCCCCCTGCTCACTGCAGCATTAGTTACCAAAGCCAAGATATGGACACAACCCAAGTGACCACTGAGGGATGCATGGATAAAGAAGTTGTGGTGTGTACATACAATGATTATTACTCGGCCATAAAAAAGAAGGAAATCCTGCCGTCTGTGACAACATGGATGGACCTTAAGGGCATTATGCTCATGAAATAAGGGAGACAGAGAAAGACAAAATACCTTATGCTATCACTTACATGTAGAATCTAAGAAAACTAAACTCATAAATGCAGAGGACAGAGTGGTCATTGCTAGAGGGTGGGCAAAATGGGTGATGGGGGTCAAAAGGTGCAAACTTCCAGTTCTAAAATAAGTCGGTCCTGGGGCTTTAATGTATAACATGGTGACGACAGTTAATAATACTGTATTGTAGGGGCGCCTGGGTGGCTCAGTCGGCTAAGTGTCCGACTTCAGCTCAGGTCACGATCTCACAGTTCGTGGGTTCGAGCCCCGCATCGGGCTCTGTGCTGACAGCTCAGAGCCTGGAGCCTATTTCGGATTCTGTGTCTCACTCTCTCTGACCCTCCCCCGTTCATGCTCTATCTCTCTCTGTCTCAAAAATAAACGTTAAAAAAAAAAAAATTAAAAAAAAAAATAATACTGTATTGTATATTTGAGAGCTGTTAAGAGAGTAAATCTTAAAAGTTCTCAACACAAAGAAAACAATTTCTGTAGCAACATATGGTGATGGATGTTAGCTACACTGATTGTGGAGATCATTTCACAATATATCCAAATACCAAAACATTTCGTTGTACCTGAAACTAACAGAATGTTTTATGTTGCTTATTATCTCCAAGAAAAACAATAAAATAATTTTAAAATGAATAAATATTAAATTTGACAATAAAGCAATCAGATTACCTTGTGCTATTTTCCAGGACTGATCTAGTGATAAACCCTATCCACATGGCATCTTTCTTTCCCAAAATCCATTCTATGATACCTGGAAGAAATCAAATACACACAGTGTCACAGGCCTGGAATTAGGTTAGGCTGTGAACCAAAATACAAAGTTCAGCCTTCCTCTGAAAACACCTATGGAATTCCCATTTAAGAACTCTCTACTCACCCATATAACCACCATTTACACCGAAACGTTCATTTAACGTAAGGCTAAACAGTCCCTGAAAACAAGACAAAGCAATGAGATCAGAAACTTCAACCATCCTGTTTAAGGCCCCCTCTTTTTATACTGGTATACCAAATCCTGGAACAGGAGATGGGGGGATGCAAAGATGAGTCAAAACTGTATCATCACGTTCTATTAAGTTCAATGCGTCTTCACGTGCAGCGTGTGACACGAGTAGGTGGAATATTATTGGTCACACTTTCCTGACAAGGAAAACAAAATGCAGAGAATTCATGCCTAACTTGTTTGAGTGGCAGACTAAGGACCAGATGCCAGGTTTACGTTACGTTCCCGGTCCTCACCATCCAGCCACATGCTTCTTCCTCCTGACAGTCTCCCTGAGACAAGCCTTCATTCCCTTTCTACTCTTCCCCACCATGCAACTTCATACCTATGATGGTGACAAGAAGTACAAAGGGATGAACTGAGGCTTCATATTCTATCTAGGTCCTCGTTTCCTCAGACCCCACCTTTCACAGGCAGTAATAAAAGCAGGACCCAGAGCTACCTGTAAAATTATTTAACAGTAGATTTCTTACTGGTTTGAATCCTGTTAACATGCCCACATAGCCAGCAAAGCTTGAGGCCTTGAAGACAGTTTTATTGTTTCTTTGGAAGTCCAAATTCACTGTTAAAGGTTTTAGTTGCTCAGTTACGACCCAGGTATTATTATTTATGTTCCACCTACAAAAGACAAATTTCAGTGATATTTAAGAACAATGATGGTAATAAGGGTGAATATGATGACGATGGCCAGGCACTAAATTAGGTCTTCACCTACCTGATCCCTCAAGGGGGGAGGAGGGACCCCCCCCCTTGCAACAGGAGTGCTTTGCAACAGGAGTGCTCACAACTTTGCAACTTTGCAACAGGAGTGCTTGTATCCCCCATTTTCCACAGGAGAAAACTGAGGCTCAGAGAAGTTACATAACCCAACATAACACAGCCTATTAAATAGCAAACCCCAGATTCAAATGTAGGTCTCTAATTACAGAGCCCTGTTCTAGTTTTTTCAGGAAAGTTAGGAAGACATAAAATACAATACTGTTCTTCCTTTCCGAGCAGTAAACCAGATGTGCATCTGGGGGCTCCAATCCTCCACATGTGTGTTCAGATGTGTGTTCACTAGGTGCAACTCCATTACAGACCCAAACAGTGTGCCTGTCTTGTCTCAAAACTAAGAAACAGGATCTTCACTTCTGGGCCTATTTTGGGCATGATTTGGGATTTACTTTTCATCAATGGAATACAACCTACTCTTCGGAAGAAGAGTTCTACTGCGCCCTTTACTTACCCAAGAAAGATTCCAAAATCCAAGTTTCTCCCATGTAGTAGATGACCTAATATAAAGAAAGAAGACACATGTCATGGCAGTTATGACAGCATCACTGGTTCTAACTAAAAGCTGGACACATAGCTCTAGTTTACTGATACGACTATTCTGTCCAACAGTAAGAATTAGGCAGCATCCTAGGATCATAAGCCTTAACAAGATCAAACGGCTGTGCCTGCCACACTGACCAGATCCCCTCACAATCATCTGAGCGCACAGGGTTCCAGGAAAAATTAGGGTGTCTGAAGAGGATGAGGAGTCGTTCTTCGGTCCACTGTGTCAGCTACCTGGACACAGCTGTCCTAGCCTCACCTCATGTGACCTGCCACCATCCTTCCCGTCAGGAATTGTCACCTACAGCTGAACACCTCGAGGGTCAAGTACCGGCAGACTTTCTACCCAAGGTAGAGGTCAAAAATAAAGTGAGTCAGGGTACATCATCCTGTGCCTTGCATCCTGAGTACCGGCCAGAAAAAAACATGGGAAAGTGAGGTCCCTGGGCTGTGAAATGATGTGACGAGGTTTGTCCCGGGCTTCGAGGGAAGGCCGGATGATCATATATATAAAGATAATGAAGTACCCCTGTGAGTACTTACACCAAATCATGACGAAGAGTGTAATGAGACTAGGAGGAAGGGTAAGAATGTTTACGGTCCCAAAACACTTCTTCCCTCTAAGTTTTTTGCATACCTGAATTAAACTTTAAGAGGCATTACAGTGGTCTCAAAATGAGGGTAGTTTTAAATTCACCGTTAAAAATTTGCTAAGATCTATAAAACTATATGCAACATACACTGAATTTGAAAAGTAAGCATGGATATTACAAGTTCTAATTCCATTTACATTTTCTTTTACTTTGTACTTTGCACTGCCCACCCTCCCCCAGCACACATTTACCTTGTTTGTCTTCTGTTATTACTGAAGTACAAATGGTAAAAATTTCATAGAAGACATTGAATGAAATAATCTCACCTATGAGAAAAGATAGGACATTTCTTGGTCAATACACAGAACCATGACACTGTTAGAAAATTCTTTTTTCAAGAAAAGGTTTGACAATCATCACTGTGCGAATTTTTGCTTTGTACATGCCTGCAGACAGCTGGAGCATGCCTGAAGAGCTGGTCAGGTGGTGGGATCTCACCAGCCTGTACTCTACAGACACAAGATAAAACAAGCCCCCAAAGGGTCAGCTATGTGGGCACGTTGGAATTGTTTTGCAATATGATGTCCAGATTTTTCATCAATGTGCTTCATTTTACTTTTGTTTGAGGGCACTAATGTATGGTGACTTAACACATCTGGCTCTTGGTTATATACTGAACATGTTATTTTGCTCACATATTTATTATATTTATTATATTTATAACATAATATTTATATAAGATTAATATTAATATATCAATATAATATCACTTATATTATATATAATTATATATTATAAAATATAATTATAATATATTATAATTGATAATATTAAATATTTTTAATATTTAAATATAAATATAATATTATATTTATTAATATCTATTCATTTTTGAGAGAGACAGAGAGACACAGACAGACAGACAGATGGAAAGGGCATGAAAAGGGAAGGGGCAGAGAGAAGGAGACAGAATCTGAAACAGGGTCCAGGCTCTGAACTATCAGCACACAGCCTGACTGGGGCTTGAACCCATGCGCGGTGAGATCATGACCTGAGCCAAAGTTGGACACTTAACTGACTGAGCCACCCAAAAACACCTTGCTCATATTTTAAGAAGTGACAAATATTTCTAAGGTGAGGAACTATTAATAAAATAATAAAATTAGTGCCAAGCTACAAGAAAATCCATTTTAAAACATTTTAATTTTTGAATAATTTTCTAAAACTGTATAATACTAACACTTAGCATTTAATTAAAAGGTATACATCCTGGGAATAAAAGGCACAGCATGGAGAATATAGCCAGTGGTACTGTAACAGCACTGTATGCTGGACGGAGGGACTACACTTGTGCTGAGCATAGAGTGATGTACTGAATCACTAGCTGTAACCCTGAAACTAATGTAACATTGTGTATCAACTATACTTAAACAAAAACAATTATTTTAATTAAATATTTAAAGATATAGGGCACATTTTATCTCTGTCGCATTTTATGTTAACATGTAAAGCTTAACATTTTTTCCCCATCCTAACCTAATGTTTATTTCCATTTTGGTAAGATTCTGCCCTCATTTTCTCTTATTACAAATCATCTGTTAATCTTTATAATCCATTTTTCTCTCCAGATATTTATATGTGGTATTTATTTGCTAGAATTCTTTACATAATAAAGGAATTAAATACTTGTTTCTCACATGAGCTGCGAGAACATATTTCTAATATGTTGACCTTCTTTTTACATCATTTTTTTAAAGAAGCAAAAAGCAATAAAAATCCTAGCCACTTTTGTTGATAAATACTATTGATTTGCAGTAATTCTCAATCATCTCTCTTGTAACACCAAGGTACTACTGTCTACTTAAAACAACAACTCTAACACTTTGGTAGCTCAAAAATAAAATTAGCGTTGCAGGAAAAGTCTTTTTCAGCAAATTAAATCTGACTTCATTAAAGTTAAGAACTTTTGCTTATTAAAAGACACCAGTAAAAGAGTAAAAATGCAAGCCACAGACTGGGAGAAGATACTCAGAATGCATTTGACAACAGACTTATAGACAGAATATGTAAAGAATTCCTTAAAACCATTTATACTACCCAAAGCAATCTACACATTCAATGCAATCTCCATCAAAACAACATCAGAAGTTTTCACAGAACTACAACAGACAATCTTAAAATTTGTATGGAGCCACAAAAGATGCTGAACAGCAGAAGCAATTATGAAAAAGAAAAGCAAAGCTGGTGCATCACAATTCTGGACTTAACGTTACGTTACAAAGTTCTAGTGATCAAGACAGTATAGTACTGGCCCCAAAATAGACACACAGATAGAACAGAATAGAAAGCCTACAAATAAATCCACAATTATATGGTCAATTAATCTTCAATAAAGCAAGAAAGAACATCCAATGGGAACAAGACAGTCTTCAACAAAAGGTGCTGGGAAAACTGGACAGCAACACACAAAAGAATGAAACTGGACCACTTTCTCACACCATACACAAAAATAAATTCAAAATGGGTGAAAGACCTAACTATAAGAAAGGAAACCATAAAAACCCTAGAAAAGAACACAGGCAGTAATTTTTGACATCGGCCATCCCAACTTTTCTCTAGATAGGTCCCCTGAGGCAAGGGAAGCAAAAGCAAAAATAAACTATCGGAACTACATCAAAATTAAGAAGGCAACCTACAGAATGGGAGAAGATAGTTGCAAATGACATATCTAATAAACAGCTAATATCCAAAATATGTCAAGAACTTACACAACCAAACACCCCCAAAAAACCCAAATAATACAGTTTAAAAAATGGGCAGAAGACACAAAAAGACATTTCTCTAAAGAAGACATCCAGATGGCCAGGAGACACATGAAAAGATGCTCATCATCACTCATCATCAGGGAAATGCAAATCAACACTACAATGTGAGATCACCTCACATCTGTCAGAATGGTTTATTTTAATAAACAACACGAGAAACAACAGGGTTGGCAAGGATGTGGAAAGAAAAGAACCCTCCTGCAATGTTGGGAATGCAAACTTGTGCAGCCACTATGGAAAACAATATGAAGGTTCCTCCAAGAGTTAAAAATAGAAGTGCCCTACAATCTAGCAATCACACTACTGGGTACTTATCCAAAGAATATAAAAACACTACATCAAAGGGATACATGCACCCCTATGCTTACAGCAGCATTATTTACAACAGCCAAAATATGGAAGCAGCCCAAGTGTCCATCAAGACATGAATGGGTAAAGAAGATGTGGTGTGTGTGTGTGTGTGTGTGTGTGTGTGTGTGTGTGTGTGAAATCTTGCCATTTGCAATGACATGGATGGAGCGAGAGAGTATAATGCTAAGTGAAATAAGTCAGAGAAAGACAAATACCATATGATTTCACTCACATGTGGAATTTAAGAAACAAAACAATCAAAGGGGAAAAAACAGAGAGAGAGGGACAAATCAAAAACTCGACTCTTAACTACAGAGAACAAACTGATGGTTACCGGAGGGGAGGTGGGGGAGGGGGTCAAACAGGTGATGTGCACTAAGCAATGTATAGAATTACTGAATCGCTAAATTGTACACCTGAAACTAATAAAACACTAAATGGAATTAAAATAAAAGCTTAAAACAATTCTTTGAAGCCAGTTAAAAATGGGCCAGACTGTAACAAACATTTTACCTTGAGAAGGAAGGAGAGACAGGTAGACTACCTTTTTAAACCATTTTTTTTAAAGAACCAAAAACAAAACACTCACCAATGAAAGGAAAGACCAACAGCTGTACGATCTCACAGTCATCAGGAAAAAGTAAATTACACAATAACGGGATTCTACACACTCAACAAAATGGCTCAAATGAAAAATATTGATGCTAGCAGGTGGAGAAGTATCAAGTAGAGAAAACAAACTCTTGTACTATGCTGATTGTCTGTGGATACAATTACCTTGAAAACTGGTTAGCAGAATCTACAAGGCTTAAATACAGCTACCCCATAAACAAGTATATATCCAACACAAGTGAGTGGCATAAGTCCATCAAAAGACAGATACAAGAATGTTCCTAACTGCTTTATGCTTAATATCCCAAGTCTAGAAACC
Organism: Panthera uncia; assembly: GCF_023721935.1. Taxonomy (NCBI): domain Eukaryota; kingdom Metazoa; phylum Chordata; class Mammalia; order Carnivora; family Felidae; genus Panthera; species Panthera uncia. The sequence continues at coordinate 180,683,119 of NC_064811.1, forward strand.
ACCCAAACATACTACTTATACAGCAGCATACTACCTACAATGATAAGTACAAGAAACCTGACACAAGAGATCACACTGTAATTAGGAGGTTCAAGAAGAGGCAGAACTGGGGCACCTGCGTGGCTCAGTGGGTTAAGCGTCTGACTTCAGCTCAAGTCATGATCTCACGGTTCATGGGTTTGGCCCTGCGTCAGGCTCTGTGCTGACAGCTCGGAGCCTGGAGCCTGCTTGGATTCTGTGTCTCCCTCTTTCTTTGTTCCTCCCTTGCTTGTGCTCTGTCTCTCTCTCTCTCAAAAATAAAAATAAACATTTTTTAAAAAGGGGCAAAACTACTGTATGCTGAAGTCAGAATAAGCAGTGACCTGGGGATGCGGTACTGTCTGTGAGACGGCATGATGGAACATTCTGCACTGCTCAGATTTTCTGTATCTTTTTTTTTTTTTTTTTTAGTGTTTATTAATTTTTGAGTGACAGAGCACGAGCAGGGGAGGGGCAGAGAGAGAAGGAGACACAGAATCCGAAGCAGACTCCAGGATCTGAGCTGTAAGCACAGAGCCCCACGCAGGGCTCGACCTCATGAGCCGTGAGATCATGACCTGAGTGGAAGTCAGACGCCTCAACTACCCAGGTGCATCTGGAGTTTTCTGTATCTTGATCTGAGTTGTGATTACATGCAGGTATGCATATTAAAAACTCTACTGAGCTGTATACTTAAGATCTATGCAGTGTATCTCAACAGAAAAATACCTCAACAGAAACATTTTAAAGTGTTTTATTAAATCTTTTAAAAGCTGCAAAGGGAACTTTACCTAAAGGTATGTCAGTAACTGCTGCAATCCCCTTCATTTCCTCCTCATAAGGACCAGGAAAGTTGCCAAGTAGACCAGGCTGGAAAACAAATAAATTACCAATCATTCGACCTAAAGGGTTGTTTTGAGATTTGTGGTTTTGTTTGTTTGTTTGTTTGTTTTACATATAGTTTGTTCTGGATGCCCCTCCATAGTAAATAATTAGTTATTTTTAAGGCACTTTTACATCCCATATTTCTAAAAGACTCTACATAAGACTCAATACTGGGCCCTCAGTCTTGACCTCTTGCCTTTATTCCCTTAAACTTAGCTGTTCTCAGTATGATCCAAAGACCTAGGGTTGTTTTTCCTGCCTCACATTTCACCTCTTCTCCAGAGAGCAAAGATAACTGCACTCAGATAAGCTAACAGGGCCCACGACACAGGAACATGACAACTACCCCTTATCTCTGCCCAAACCCGCCCTCTCACCTTGGCACTACACCCTCATTACTACTTCCTTCCCACACTCCTAAAAACAAATCTGTCTTTGAGTCATTCACCAAGCCTTCTGTCTTCGTTACTGGCTTCTTGGGCCACGGTGCATGACCACGATCTGGGCGCAAACAAGGGACAAAGGGGCAAATTCCCTGTGGACATACAATTTTATTCTCACATGCAACTATTCACTATCAGGGAGATAACAATTTAAGCTCACAGCCTGCTGTTAAGAAAATAATGTGTAAACCTTTTACAAGTCCTATTTGTCACCAGCTTGGTCTTCATGTGTCATGTTACCTAACTAAGTATACGTTTTTCCTTTCGGAATTGAAAGCCTTACACAAGTGGGATGTTCCTGCGAATACAAAGAGGACTTGTTGAACATTTATTAACCACTTATTATATCCAGGCACTGTGCTTCAAATTCACAGCGTGATTTAATCCTCACGACCACCATATACAATATCTATTACTACTACATTGTTCCCGATGAGAACTCTCATGTTTCACAATGTAAGAAACATGTCGAAGGATACAGTTATTAGGTGACTGATCCAACCTTAAAATCCAATGTTTGAAGGGGAAAAACCCCAATATGGTCTGAATGCAAAGCCTGGGCCAGCTGCCCTCACTGCTGGCACAGAGAGTAGGGGGGGGACAGCAGGAGCCTCTTATCTGCTGCTCCTGCCAACCTTTGTATTTTGGGGAGGTCTGATTAGTATGAACATGAAGGATACCATTTTTTGGTTTTTTTTTTTTTTGAGAGAGCGCAAGCTGGGGAGAGGGGCAGAGGGAGAGAGGGGGAGAAGGGTGGCGGGGGGGAGAGAAAGAGAGAGAGAGAGAGAGAGAGAGAGAGAGAGAGAGAATTTCAAGCAGACCCCATACTCAGCTTGGAACCCAACACAGGGCTTGATCCCATGACCCTGGGATCATGACTGGAGCCAAAAACTAACTGAGTCGGACACTCAACCAACTGAGCCACCCAGGTGCCCCATGGGATACCTCAATTAAAAGCTCTGAGAGCACAAGCATGAGGGGTAACAGGGGTAGTGGCTGGCAGGTGCAAGGGTCACAGGGATTATATGCCTAGATCATCTAGCCTCTAGGACAGTGATGCTCAACCAGGAGTGGTTCATCCCCCAGGGGACATCTGGTGATGTCCAGAGACACCTATGGTTCTCACAAATGAAGGGATGCACCCAGTGGGTAGAGGCCAGGGATGCTGCTAAACATCCTACAATGAGCAGACAGCCTCTACAGGAAAATACTATCCAATCCCAAATGTCCTAAGTGCTGAGGTAAAACATCTGCCCTAGGCCTATGGTGTCCTCCCCAGTCCTTTGTACCCTGTGGAACTTTGAGGGTCCCAGAGCCGTGACTGAAACAGGGCGATGAGGATCCCTCAGAGGCCCTAAGGGCCAGGACCTAGATTTTCCATTGGTTCTACCTAAATTAAAAAGGAGCTGAAGAAATGGAGTCGTCCTGCATGACCAGGAGGGAAATGAATCGACTTGGTGAATACACAGCTACAAGAAACACACAACCCAAGTGAGTTTCACAGCCACTGAGGGACCTCATCAAGTACGCAGCTGGGCTGAATATGTCATCTGGTCATACACAGGTAGAGAAATGTGTCCTGGGATTGCAGGCAATGTACTTAAAAAAAACAAAAAAAACCCCAATTTCCAATAGTGAACTTGCAAAGGTATAGTTGACTGTTGAACAATGTTGAACAACGTGGGGGTTAGGAGCTCACCCCCTATACAGCTGAAAATCTCTGTATAATGTTTGACTTCCCTAAAACTACTAACAGTTTACTGTTGACCAAAAACCTTGTCGATAATATCAACAGCTGACTCACACGTATTCTGTATATGTATTTTATACTGTATTCTTACAATAAAAAAGCTATGTTAACAAAAAAAAAAGTTAAAAAAAATTGTTAAGAGAAAACACATTTACAGTACTTTACTGAAAAAAATCCAGGTATAAATGGACCTTCCCAATTCAAACCTGTATAGTTCAAGAGTCAACACACTGTGTGAGGAGACAGAAATGACATGCTCCCAGATGAAATAACATCATTTGCCCATTGTTGTATAAAATAGTCCATACTTCAAAAAAACAAACAAACAAACAAACAAACAAATGAAGGGGCAGTAAACTGCCACAATTTGACATGCTATTTTGTGTCCTATTACTCTAATACTAGCAGAACACAGAATTTTAAGTACCTCTAAAGTTGTGACAGGTGGTCTAGAATCAATGCAAACTCATCCAACCTCTTTAGAAGAGGTTGTCAAATTACATCTTTAAATACAAAAGCCTTGTGTGAACTCTGCATGTATATGGGGATGTGTGTATGTTTAAAATTTATTGTGGGAAATAATATTTCTTACCAACTTTTGATCCACTATCTGCATAATTTTTCCGCTTGGCACAAAAGCATTTATCATATTCTTCAGGGAATTCATTATAACCTTTAGCTGAAAAATAAATAAATAATTTAATTAATAGACATAAAAAGTGTTGACATTTAAGATTATAATGGTAAAATGAAAACAGATACAGACCTTTTGACTTATTCATACATAAGCAGAGTGGTATTTGAAAATATTTTAATCTAATATATACAGAGAATACATCTTTAACAGGCCATATGATTAAGATGAAGGTAGACGATACAGAAACAAAAGGCAAAGGCTAGTAAAAAGAGCAGGAAGCTACAGAAAAATGACATCTTTTCTTCTATTACTGTTAATGCGAGGAAAGTATCAAAACCGTATCTTTAAAATACCTGGTATGTATTTTCATGAACTGTTCTTTTAAAAATGCAATTATATTGAGTAAAGTCACAAACAGAAGATTTAACAGTCAGCATACCGCTGGTGCCTTGTCAGCCATCAATTCATGCCATCTTTTATAGGGCGGCAAGTCGAGATTTATGGTATACCACGGAACTGGACCCCTATAGCTGAAAGGAGAGGTGCATCACCGTGAAACGTCAAAAGCAGTTTCTTGATGGGAGTTGGACAGTTACATCTAGATGGATATGTTAGAGGCACATTCTTAACAACAATACAGACGACAGCACTCAAACCAAAGTCTGCAGAGAAGCTCATTTTCCCACCTAGTGTTTCTGCCCTATGTTGCATACACAATCACATGTGATTTCAGAAATCTTAGACTAGAGTTCTACCTTCTGAAAGGTTAAGGTGAATTGGTGACATGTGAAGAATCAATGTCGCCTCAAGAGCCTCATGTAATCTATGTATCAGTGCTAGAAGATATCTGCCTTTGGGGCACCTGGGTGGCTCAGTGGGTTAAGTGTCTGACTTCAGCTCAGGTCATGATCTCGCAGTTGACGAGTTTGAGCCCACGTCAGGCCCCATGCCGACAGCTAGGAACCTAGAGTGTGCTTTGTCTCTCTTTCTCTGGGTCCCTTCCCTGCTCACGCTCTGTCTCTGTCTCTCAAGAATAAACAAACATTAAAAAAAAAAAAAGAAAAAAGAAAAAAAAAAAAGAAAGAAAATATCTGCTTTTTTCCCCCTCCCAAATCTCTGCAAAGATTTAGTCTAGGCTCTGGGCACTTCTCCGACTGGTATCCCAGTCTCAGAGTTCTGTCTTAGACAGTCTAACACTACTGTCAAATCATGTCTTTAGCACTGGCTTCAGTAAGGGCCTCTTTTAAGCCCCCAGAAGTGGCAACATGTATTAGCTTCCCATGACTGGCTTCAAGAACCTTCACCACTCAGCCATGTGACTCTTCCTGCCATGTTCCCTCTCTTCTCATGCTTCTGTAGTCAGTCCAAACCCAAGCACTATTCCATCATACGTATTCCCTGATTTTCTACTCTTCAACTGACATATAGCAATTTCTACAATGAAGACATTGCAACATCCACTCCCTTATCGATGGAGCTGGGCCATATTTCTGGTGGATGAACTCTACAACTGTTTTCTGTAGCTGCTGAAACATTATCTTCCACCTCTTGTTACTGAAATGAAATAGCCCCTAAGGGTGTGCCATTTGGTGATTTATCAGAACTATGCCTAAAAATAGCCAGCGTTTGCTCCCTTATTGCCCTGGTGTGAGCCACCAAACCTATATCCACCCTAATCTCCTGATTCTTTTCCAGTTCAGAGCGTTGGGTAGGCTCAAGGACTGCAAAGAAGAAATGTAGAGGAAATAAACTCATTACAGCAGATGATTAGATTAACAGGACATGGGGAGACCCCAGAAACCTCTCTATAATAATACCTCCACTAATCAGAATTCTTTGAAAATTCTTCTGTTAAACTGAACAAAATTATTTTAATAACTAGAATTTAGCCATGATCCCACATTTTAATTCACATTAAGTGTCTTCTAAAATATCTCAGCATTTAACATCTCTACCTCAAATTCCTAGAGAAATAAACAGTATCTGCCTTATGAAGGCAGTGACGATTACATGAAATACACAAAAAACACTCAGCAGTACCGGTATTCAATCAATAGTAATTACTAGAGAATATTTTCCTACTTGACTACAAACAATAAACATCATTAAATTACTTTTGAGACTTGGTAACTGCTGTGCCCGGATCATCACAGTCACTATTAAGAAGTGCCTGAACCCACCTGGCTCCCCAGGTGGCTCGGAAACTAGTCCAAGTGACACAGTATATGCATGCACAAATTAGAAGGAGGAGAAAATAAATGCTAATGGGATCTGGATGGATTCTGGAGGTGCTCCAGCTGTCAGTCCCTTGATCTCTAGTACTTATTTGACAGGTCAGGCTGGATACACAGGTGTTTCTCTCTTTGCTCACAGATGCCCATGCAGAGCTCTGCAATCGATGTACTTGGTCAAAAAAAAGTACAGGAGGATTGTGTTGTCATTCAAAGGTATGTGAATACCACGCTCCCCTGTCACATGCCAAGACACATTTATAGTTCAGAGAAAAGGATCAGAGCAGAATGGAAGAATTTGATGTGGAGAACAGGCTAGTGAGGCAGGAGGAAATCCAGGAGGAATACCAGAGCAAAAATATTTACATTGTATAGATACATAAATATGAGAAAAATGTTTGTACATGTGAGCTTTGTACACATGTATGTGTACATGTGTATACACATACATACACTCAACAACCTAGAACCAATTAAAAGCCCAAGCAGAGAAGGTTTGTAGGGTAACCAGTTCATAGACACCTGTAAGGTACACATGAAAGGGAGTAGGAAAAAAGTCTTAAACATGGAAGGTAATCATTACGTGTTGAAATGAACTGTGGCAGTGAGACCAGCCACGAGATGCATGCACTCAGTAAGGCAGGGAACACCAAGATGGTCCCAGTGTTGACACAAAGGAAGACCTCCAGAGAGCAAGCCACATGACAGAGGGCTGGAATGTTCACGGCTTTAGAATAACATGGAAACTGATTACTTTTTTTTTTTTTTTTTTAAGTTTATTCATTTATTTTGAGAGAGAAAGAGACAGCATGAGATGGGCGGGGGGTGGGGGTGGGGTGCATGGAGAGAATCCCAAGCAGGCTCCGCACTGTCAGCACAGAGGCTGATGTGGGGCTTGAACCCACGAACCGTGAGATCATGACCTGAGCTGAAACCAAGAGTCAGATGCTCAACCAATTCTGCCACCCAGGCACCCCAGAGACTGATTACTTCTAAATTACTTCCTGCCATATATTTGCCTCTTTTGACATAAAGGTGAGTAAATGAAAAGAATCTTGTTTACTACAGTCTGTATCTGGGATAGAGGCTATTTAGAATACATAATTTAGGCAAGTGCAGTACAACATATATAACTGGAGTGCTACAAAAAATTGAAACTGTCATCTTATTATTACTGGTTTCTGAAAATGAATAAAGGTAAATGTCATTTAGAATGGAATCAGTGGACAGGGAGCTCTCACGATGTGCCACTGCCCCTCCTCAACTGCTGCCCTAGCAGTAAGAAAGGAACAAGTCCCAGCAGGGGAGGAAAGGCTCCCCTGGCAAAAGCCCAGCCAATGAGAAGCCACTATTCTTCCAACTCCCAGTTTGCTCCAGGAGACTTTTTATTTATAAGAGCTTTCCCTACTTCCCCTTTTCCTCTATAAAAGTGTGTTCCTGTCCTTTGTTCTGCAGACTTGCCTATGGTTTTGCCACAGCTTGCTTGTCCCTCACTATAATTCTCTGCTTTTGCTGAATAAACCCATATTCGCTGGTAAAACAACAGGCAAATTTATTTTTAAGGGTCACATTACCTGGTGATCAGAAGTGGAATCCAGAGAAAACCCCCAACAATGCCAAAGCTGGTGAGGAAACAAACAGGTGCCCATACCCACAGAGTCCATTGGACTCCCTGCTTTCTTGCCAATCCTGGGGTTTGAGGGTAAGATTTCTCCAGGATTCAAGTTCCTCTCTCTCTGTATCGGAGCTCTTCAGGCTTTATTTGGGCTCTGTCTTAAAGACTTGCTTTTTTTTTTTTTTTTTTTTTTAAAGAGAGTACTCGTTGACTCCTTTACAGAATTGGACTGTTTCTGTTACAACTGTAATGACCTTTAGTCCAACTCCTGTTTAGAACCAATTGTCCCTGTTTAAGTTGTACCAGTCTGTGTTGACATTCCTCCCGACTCATTTTGGGATTGCACTATGCCTGCTGGAAATGCACTAGCCTTTGGTCTGACTCCAGTTTGGAACTGGACTGTTCCTACTGGAAACACACTGGCTTTCGGTCTGATTCTTTTGGAACCAGGCTGTTCTGTTCAAACTGTGGTGTTCAGGAACTTTTCTCTTTACAGAAAAACATCTAAAAAATGGGAATCCAGTCATCAAAATGCTTTGAGGGTACCTGGCCCCTACTTGGACTCCAGCTGCTTTATGTTTTAAAGTGGATCCATCCGCGTGCACATTTATGACTAAATGGACCGAGTTAACCAAAAGGAATTTAGAATTTCAATGGCCAACAAGGAGAAATTTTGATCTCCCCAAACTTGTTTTACTCAAAAGTAAGCTAGAGAGCACAGTTCCCAAAAACACAAACAAACAAACAAACAAACCTAAATAGGATACCTATTTTATCCATTTATTTGAGAATGAGAGAGTGTGAGAGAGCACACATGCATAGGAGAGGGGCAGAGAGGGAGAGAGAGAATCTTAAGCAGGCTGATGCCTATTTTAGGTGGTACCCTGAGACTTCTGGATCCTTACCAGGATCCTGAATTCGTCTCTTAGTAATAATCAGTAAATTAACTGATGCAACAAGTGAACCAAGTCAAAATGGTTTCGGAGACCTCTTTTTCTGCTCCCCTACCTTCTTGGTTTCCAGACTCAAGGCAGCCACCTGGTGTCAGGCCCCCCATCAGGTGCCACTTTCCTTTATTCTCACTGCCACACCTCCTTTTTCCCCTGAAATGTTCCCTGCTTCCTCTCCTGAACCTACTAAATCCTGCCTCTTTAAAATGGACTCTTCTGAGGATCTACAGAAACTCCAAGTTTCTCATGTTCCCAGCACCAAGGAAACTATGTAAGCCACACTTAAAGACTTTTCTAAAGTGACTGACGATCCCCATAAGCTTGCTATTGAATTTAACCTACTTATTCAAACTTAGCAATCTGGTTTCTCAGATTCATATCCATTAGTCCACATGCTTATTTGTGAAGGCCACACTGGATGAAACTAGCCCACTGGGAACATCCCGGAGGATATTTAGAGAAACAGACTCCTAACTTTTGGCAAGATGCTAGAACACTTGCAAGAAATCCGCACTGAGCAATGACAGTAGCTTTTCCTAAGCCTGTTGATGGGAACAAAAATCAGGCCTGCACACAAAAGCCTGATGAATCTCCTCATGGCTACTATAACAGACTCTAAGTTGTTTTTATTTTTTTATTATTATTTTTTAAACGTTTATTTATTTTTGAGAGAGAGGGAGAGACACAGTACGAGCAGAGGAGGGGCAGAGAGGGGGAGACACAGAATCTGAAGCAGGCTCCAGGCTCCACACTGTCAGCACAGAGCCTGGGGGGCCTGAACTCACGAATCGTGAGATCATGACCTGAGCAGAAGTCGGACACTCAATGGACTGAGCCACCCAGGTATACCGACTCCAAATTGTTTTTTTAAAAATTCTGGTTTTCCTCTAGATGCTGAATCCACCCAGGTAGCATTGAACTCTATGTTCATTAATGACCTGAAGTGGGATGTTTCTTCTTTAGCTGAAAGGACCAAGATGAAATGGAAAACTACGTTCACTCCCGATTGGACTTGGCAAACCAGGTCACTGGCATCCTAGGTGGGTCACCTGAAAAAAAGACTGCTAAAATTCTCAATTTTCAACTTTGGCAAATGAAGGCTCCTAAACAAAACCAAAAACCTCCTAGTTTCTGCTGTTATTGCAATGAGTCAGAACATTAGAAAAAAGACTGTCAGAGGGGCGCCTGGGTGGCTTGGTCGGTTAAGTGTCCAACTTCGGCTCAGGTCATGATCTCGCGGTCCGTGACTTTGAGCCCCGCGTCGGGCTCTGTGCTGACCGCTCAGAGCCTGGAGCCTGCTTCCGATTCTGTGTCTCCCTCTCTCTCTGCCCCTCCCCTGTTCATGCTCTGTCTCTCTCTGTCTCAAAAATAAACGTTAAAAAAAAAAAAATTAAAAAAAAAAAAAAAAGAAAAAAGACTGTTAGAAACTTAAGCTCTCCAAGCGCTGTTAGCCCCCTAGGGAGTTTTTCCAATGTCCTCCTAATTCCCCATTATGTGGCCCCGAGGGACTACAGGGGTTTGTCCCGATCCTCCCTCCTAACTGGCCTGGAGAAGCCACTTTCCAGACTGGGAACGAATCTCTGTCTGTAGTGACGCCAGAGCCACACTCTTGGTGCTGAGTGCCACTGCTGTAAAGCAGCCTCAGCCTCAAGAGCGCCAAAAGAGTTCAAGTGGGGGGTGGGGGTCTCTGATAAATCTCAACAGGTTCCCATCTCTGACGCTACTCCCTTTTGTCTAGGCCCTTTGAGAAATAGGCCCCTTTTCTCCTTAGTTCCTCTACCTCTATTCACTTACCGGGCCTGGATTTCTCACAGAACTAGCATGCCAGAATCTCCCTCTCCCCAAAGGGGAAATAATTCTAGAATTGGACAACAGTAATCAAAATAGCCAACCAGGGGGATGCAATGACACTTCCACATCTTTCATTTGCTCCATATCTGACTATAGCTGCATCTATAAGCTGCATCTAGGGACCCTGATTATTTGTTCCTACCGGATCACCTACCATCCCCGTAATGGGCAAAATCCTTAACTGATATGGGGAGAATCCCAAGTGCACCTCCCCATGAAGATTCAAAGAGATCCCTCAAAACCTCTCTGCAGAATTAATCAGTAGCCTGTAAATGAAGAAGCCCTTCAAAGCACCAAGCCCTTAATAGATTATAAGGCTCAGGCTTCACTAGTTCCCTGTAATACTCCTATTTTATGTGTAAGAAAATCCAATACCCAAGGATGGAGGTTTGTCCAGGACCTAAGAGCAACAAATACCATTGTTTTCTCTCGGCATCTTGTTGTTCTCAACCCTTCTATGCTACTGATATCCATTCCTAGTGAAAGCAAATTTTTCACAATTTAACGATGCCGTGCATTTTTGCATTCTAGCTGGTAGGAATAGCCAGTATCTTTTTGCCCTCACTTGGGAAGAACAGCAGCACACCTGGACAGAAATACCCCAGGGTTCTGCAGAGTCCCTCTTACTTTTCACAAACCTTAAAAGATGACGTGGATGATAGGAAGTTTTCTGAAGGCTCTACTTTGTTAAAATATGTAGATGATTTGCTTCTCTATACCCCCTTCTCAAACCTCTTCACAGGAGACAGCATCCACCTGTTAAAATTTGTGGCCTTAAAGGGATATAAAGTCTCCAAAGTGGGGTGGGGATGGGGGCGGGGAGCAGTTTGCTCAAATTTAGGTTTGATACTTAGGGCACCTGATCTAAAAGGAAACGTCATTTAGAATGGAATCGGGAGGCAGTTGGGGAAACTCTCCTGCCCTCTCACTTCTCCTCAACTATAGACCCAGCAGGAAGAAAGGAGCCTGGCAAGTTGATAGTATTTTAGGTGCTACTTACTAACCTCATAGGAGGAAGAAAACCTGGCAACAGCCCAGCCAATGAGGGACTGTCATATCAGCCAATGACAAGCCACTATACTTCAAACTCCATTTATTCCAATGGCCTTTTTTAGTTGAACAGCCTTTCCAACTCCCCCCAACCCCACCTGCCACTCCCTGCTCTCCTCTATAAAAGAGTGTTCCCCTCTTTTGCTCTGTAGGCTTGCCTATGGTTTTGCTGTAGCTTGCTTGTAAAGGATTGCAATTCTCTGTTGTTCCCAAATAAACTCCTTTTTGCTGGTAAAATAACTGGCAGATTGATTTCTTTCAATTTTTTTTTTAATGTTTATTTATTTTTGAAGGAGAGAGAGAGAGACAGAGCATGAGCAGGGGAGGGGCAGAGAGAGAGGGAGACAGGGAATTTGAAGCAGGCTCCAGGCTCTGAGCTACCAGCACAGAGCCCTTCATGGGACTCAAACCCACAAAGTATGAGATCATGACCTGAGCCACAGTCAGATGCTTAACCGACTGAGCCACCCAGGCGCCCACGGCAGATTTATTTCTAACACGTTCAAGTTGTTTTCTTCCTTCCCCCACACCCAGCAGGCCACTTTCAGAAAGTAGGAAAACAGGGGGCGCCTGGGTGGCTTAGTCAGTTAAACGCCTGACTTTGGCTCAGGTCATGATCTCATGGTCTGTGAGTCAAGCCCCGCGTTGGGCTCTGTGCTGACAGCTAGGAGCCTGGAGCCTGCTTCGGATTCTGTGTCTCCCTCTCCTTCTCTGCCCCTCCTCAACTCATGCTCTGTCAAAAATAAATAAACGTTAAAAAAAAAAAAAAGAAAGAAAATAGGAAAACAGGGCAAAAAGATTATCCTTCCCTACACCTTTCCCTTTTTTTCCACATTCTGTACCCTCTGGGTGGGTGGGCTATTCTTGGGTCTTTCTCACAGGCTCATTTAGCCACAAAAGATTTGAAAAGGCCATACACCTCGATTAAAAATATAAACATTAAATGCACTAAAATATGACAGTGACCCTTCCTTCCCTTATGTTTTTGAATCCTGTGCTGTCTTTGACAGCTTTGATTATCATACCAGGGTTTATTTCTTGAAGGTCTCACATATAAGACTCTATGCTTTTTCCAATATAATCTAGTGGTTCATACTGAGGCACCAAAAAAGTCATCCTCTGCTCTGCACTTGTTGGGATGAGAAAATGCTTAGCGGTAGACAGAATTTACTGGAGAATGGAAATTTTTTTCCCTCTGATTTTGATAGGCTAGAAATGGGAATTTTAATCATGGGGTATTTCCATATTTGTCCAGGGTCAAAGGCAAATATGTAATACACAAACTTGAAAAAATAATTGTCTCGGAAAAAATAAAGGCCTCAGGATAGAAGACATCACTTAATTTTTTGTTCATTATTGTCGTTTTTATGAGATCATTAATTACATAGAGAAAAATCTCCCTAAAGGTCAAAGTCCATTTTGACCATTTGATATTTACTCACGTTGGTCCAGAAGGAGGATAGGTTGATTTTCTGCAATCTTCTGTCCACTAAAAAAAAAGAAAATTAAGTTTCAGAAAGTCACAAATTGAACAGGCAATTTGAAAAACAGTCAAAAGTCATGGCGACAAAAAACAAGCATGGTTTGCCCTTTTATATCATTTCAATACCTCTTAAAAGTCTTCTCCTCCCATGAAAATTTCTATAGTCTCAAACTCAAGTACATTTTCAGTCTTAATTCAGTTTGCACTAGTGCTGTAATGTGGCTTCTATGTTGCAAACACACTGAGTAAAGAGGAAATGTAAAAAGTAGATGGACACGTTCATGTCTGATAGGCTGACTTGTGAGGACCAGTGAATTGCCTGACAAAATATGCTATCGCTTGAATTTATTAGCTAACTCCAGTGTAATAGAGATTTGCATCGCAAACCAGATTTTCGGGACACACTGCGTAGGCCCTTCATAATCTGGCCATAATTTACCTTCTCCGCTTCATTTCCTGCCACTCCCCCACCACGTATAGTCACATGCAACCACATCCTCTGATCGCTCACCCTTCCCCGCCCCAGCATGCTGTTCCTGCTGCCTAACATGCCTTTTTTTCCACCTAGTGAACTCTGGGCTTTAATTTCTAAGATCCAGTTCAAATGCTGTCTGTTTTGTGAAGTCTTCCTGTACTTCTCATATGAAAACAGCTATCCTCTCCTCTTATGAAAACAGCTATCCTCTCCTCTACCTTCCCCATGGCACCGAGCCCAGCTCCATTACTGTAGTTATACACTGCAGTGTAACTACTCATTTTCTCTCTCCATGACCAGATTCTGTGCTCCTTGAGGTGAACACGGCTCCTATCACTGAGGCCACTCAGTGAATGAATGAGTGAGACGGTTTCAGGGAGAAGTGTTTTAAGCTCGGTAGCAAAATAAAAGGAGCTCTTAACGTAAAATGAGAAAAGTCCACATGGATTTATGATTCTTTTATTACTAATTCAAGATAGCAAGCATGTTTATCTCCTTCTCTCCACAGACCCAATATTGTAAAAGTAAAATAACTTTTTTTATAAAGAAGTATAGGGGCGCCCAGGTGGCTCAGTCAGTTACGCGTCTGACTCAATTTTGGCTCAGGTCATGATCTCACAGTTTGTGGGATCGAGCCCCATGTGGGCTCTGTGCTGACAGCGTGGAGCCCACTTGGGATTCTCTCTGCCCCTCTTCCCCTCTCAAAATAAACATTAAAAAAAAAAAAAGAAGTATAAATCCACAATAAGAGGTGGAATAGGGAAGGGAACTACTAGAACTAAAGTATGAGCTCAGAAAATATACCTGCAGCAAATTTGTGTAGGAATGTACATCTAACATCTTAACTTTTTTTTTTTAATTGAAGTATAGTTGATACACAATGTCACATTAGTTTCAGGTGTACAACATAGTGAACCCACAATTCTATACGCTGTGCTATGCTCACCACAAGCTACCATCTGTCGCCATACAAACTATTACAATACCACTAACTATATTCCCTATGTTGTACGTTTCATCCCTATGGCTTATTCATTTCATAATGTCTTAATTTTTTATAGGAAGGAGGTATATAATATACCCTGACATTACCTGTGATGCAAACATTAACTTTCTAAATAACTTTACTACAGTATAAGTTTCTCATCAAAGTGCTCAAGTTTTGCCTTGTGATTTTAGACTGAATTCACTAAGAAACAGCAGTGAGCATCAAATGATCAGAAGCTAATCCAATCATTAGAATTTAAACTGTTTCTAAATTACTACAGCATAACATACTAGATAATAAATAATAGCAATTTGATAATTCATTATCAAGTTGGCAAAAGCTAATGTTCAAAGCCATTCAATGTTCAGTAACAGTGGTTCACAGTGGTTCTTGTTCGGAAAAATTTTGGCCCGCAGCGCAACTTCACCGCTGTTAACCTATCTAACTACTACTAATACAGTAGTTTGGACATTTAGCATCTATGTCTTATAAAAATTCAAAAAAAAATGATAATGGTTAAGTCTACGAAAGCAAAAGAAGTTCATAGTTGATATTACTGGTTTCATTAGCACATGACAGATTCAAATATTTTCCACAAAGTACCTTTCAACCAGTAATATAATTAATAATCACAAGCTTGAAACAGCTTGCATTTTCACAAGCTTTGAACATCTGTCCAGCTAAGCTTTGTCTCCTCTGCACATATTTTTACCATTGTCAATTGTTATACAAAATAGCAGATTCCATTTCAGGTCTTATTGAATTACCAAGTTCTCAAGTTCTTTGAAAGCATCCTTGCCTATAATTGTTCCATGCAGACTATTCATTTTTCCTTTAATTTATAACATTTATCGGGGCGCCTGGGTGGCTCAGTCGGTTAAGCATCTGACTTCAGCTCAGGTCATGATCTCACGGTCCGCGAGTTCGAGCCCCGCATCGTGCTCTGTGCTGACAGCTCGGAGCCTAGAGCCTGCTTCAGATTCTGTGTTTCCCTCTCTCTCTGCCCCTCCACCACTCATGCTCTGTCTCTCTCTCAAAAATAAATAAACATTAAAAAATTTTAACATAAAAAATAAATTTATAACATTTATTTAGGCAAAAAAAAATTCCAAAACAAAACTCTATACACACAACATTAACACCTAAGTGATGCCCTGATGTTAATTCAGTTTCAAATTGGCAATGGTGCTTTAATAAATAGCAATAACTGGTCAGTATCAACAACTGGGAATCAATTTGCCTTGTTCTTTAATGAATATGGATGTTTCTGTCAAAGTCCTGGAGAACTGTTCTCATCTAAAGGCTAATAGTGCAACACAATTTTTTCAGGGTGCATTTCTTCTGCAGCAGTCAAATGTGATTTCATTAACTTGCCATTGGGAAATAGTTTTCGTTGCTTTGATAACAGATGAGCTACTTAAAGACCTACTTTGACTGCAGCCTCATTTGCTTTTTAAAATTTGTAAATAAATTCTGCTGTGATGAGATATTTTGCTTTAAATTGTCTTGTTTTTCTGATCATTTTCTCCTATAAGATAGGAATACTGTGATGAGTGCTTAATCATGCCAAGTTGATGTATATTTTATTCCTTCAGCGCAACTCTAGATGTGCTGTCATCTAGTTGAGTGACAAGATAATCCCACTCTCTACTTTGCTTCAAGGACACAACATTTGAAGCCCACTTTTCTTGTTTCGACATGACAGGTTTGCATTGGTAACTTTCTTTTTTTTCCCTAGAGATTAAAATAACACAACACATCGATGGGGCACCTGCGTGGCTCATTTTATGTAAGCATCCGACTCTTGATCTTGGCTTAGGTCATGATCCCACGGTTAGTGGGGTCAAGCCCCGCATCAGGCTTGTACTGACAGCATGGGGTCTGCTTGGGATTCTCTCTCTCTCTCTCTGTCTCTCTCTCTCCTTCTGTCCCTCCCTCCGTCTCCCCAGTCTGCTTAGGATTCTCTCTCTCTCTTTGCCCTGATGGTTTTCTTTCTCTCTCCCTCTCAAAATAAATAAAACACACACACACACACACACACACACACACACACACAAAATAATAATAACATGGTGCATTGATACATGTGGCACTTACAATGCTGTTGAGTTCAAAGTGCATGCACGTCACCTGAAGTGTGCCAAGCAACCGGGAAAAGCCCCAAGTGCACTGTACCCAGGCTCTGCTAGACCATTCAACTGTTGCAATGCTAAGCAGCCACAGACAGTAAGCAAACAAACAAGTGTGGCTATGTTCCAGGACAACTGTTTATGGGCACTGACACGTGAATTCCGTATGATTTGCACATGTCACAAAATATTAATCTTTTGATTTTCCCCTTCCAATTTTCCAGAAATGTAAAAACCATTCTTAGCTTAAAAAAAAACAAAACAAAACAGGGGGCAGGATGCATTGGGCCAGCTGGCTGCAGTCTGCCAGCCACTGCTGTAAAGCGTGAACACCTATACAAGCTACCTCTGTTCTTCCTACACTTTTTTGTTTCTTTAGAGGAAAACCCTTTGCGGTGGCGTGTGTGAAAAAAAGAGAGAAGGAGATGGAGAGAGAGATTGTGTGTGTTTAGTTTTCTGCCCAGTGATAATGCCATATGTGGTTTTGTATGCAGTGGTCAGGATGGCGGTTATTTCCTGTTTACCGACCCCTCAATTTAACTCTACCTTCATCCTCCTTTATTATCTTTATAAGACCCTCCAGAATAATTGCCACTCTGAGCCAGGAGCCTCTTGGCGCTCTCCTTTTCTCACAACAGCTTCTTCTACTTTGTCTCATCAGCCAACACTCCTCCATTTACTACCTACATACCAAAAATTAATTAGAAGTGCCCCAGATGCAGAGTCCTTAAAATCACACATGAATGGACTTATGCAGTACTTGGCCGCACTTAGCTTTCCTATGGCTGCTGTAACAAATTACCACAAACATAATAGCTTAATATAACACAAATTTATCATGTTATAGCTCTGAAGGTCCGAAGTCTAAAATGGGTCTGCAGCTCAGAGCTCCCTCGGGGACTCTAAGGCAGAATCTGTTTCCCTGACTTTTCCAGCCTCTAGAGATCACCTGCATTCTTTGACTTATGGTCCCTTCCTCCAACTTCAAAGCCAGCAGCACAGCGTCTTTTCTCTTCTCTGGCCTCCTGCCTCCCTCTTATAAGGACCTCTGTGATTATATTGGGCTCCTCTGAATAATCCAGTATAATGTCCTCATCTCAAGCTCCTTTACTAAATCATATCTGTAAAGGCCCCTCTGCCATAAAAAGCACATACTCACAGCTTCTCAGGACCTGGGCATCTTTGGGAAGCTATTATTCATCCCATCCATACAAAAGAAACTGTCAAATATGACATATAGTAAAATCTCAATACAGAGCAGGAATAACATATAAACATTTGCAATCAATGTGGGACACTAATCCTGAATCCCAATAAGCAAAATGCCCATCCTATAAGAATTCAATTCTTCTCATTAGTAGACTATGTTACAAAAAAAATGTATTAACTTGCTAATATATTTTCATCAACAGAACATTCGTGGCAATATAGAAATCATGTAAGTACCTACATAATATCCTTGATTTGTCTCTTGGCCCCAAATGCCTAAAAGATTTACTTTCTGGCCCTGCACCAAAAAAAAAGTTGAATGACTCCTGCCTGAGAGTAAAGGTCTCCTATTCTTTTTTTTTTTTTTTTTTTTCATGTTTATTTGTTTTTGAAGGAGAGAGAGAGCATGAGCAGGGAAGGGGCAGTGAGAGAGGGAGACACAGAATCTGAAGCAGGCTCCAGGCTCGTAGCTGTCAGCACAGAGCCCGAAGCAGGGCTCAGACTCATGAGCCGTGACATGATGACCTGGGCTGAAGTCAGGTGCTTAAACAACTGAGCCACTCAGGTGCCCCTAAAAGCCTCCTATTCTAATATTTAGGCACAAAGAAAACAAATTAAAAACAATCTAACTAAAATATACTCCAATAATTTAAGGAACAGAAAAAAATAAATAATATCAAATAATTACCAGTTTCAATATTCTGATTATTCACAATTTAAGGAACAGAAAAAAAAAGTAATATCAAATAATTACCAGCTTCAACATTCTGATTACTCAAATAGTAACCTCAAGAGAAAGTCAGTATATTGTTATATCCATGAAACAAGAGCAGAATGATATGACAAAGAGGTGACCCAAGTAATTAAAAGTGTAAATGCTGAAATAAAAAGACAGGAAAGGAAAGGTGAGAAAATCTGTCTTAGAATATAGAAAATATCATACAGAAAATACAGGAAAAATAAAATAAAACCACAGGAGGAAAAAAAAAGATAAATGTTTATAAAATCAATATGTGGGGTCTAACAACTGATTAATAGGATTTCCAGAAAGAGAAAACACAGAAAACAAAGGGGAGGAAATTATGAGTGAAATTATGTAAGAAAATTTTCTAGAGCTGAATGGAGATGTCTTTGAAATAAAAACGCCTACTGATTACTCAAAAAGTGACTGAAAAAAGAACCTTCAGTCAGACACATTACTGTGCTATTTCAGACATAAAGAATAAAGACAAAAAACATAAAAGCCTCTACACCTAAACTGGGGTGTGGGTCCTACAGAAGAATAAAAATAACACTCCCATCAGACTTCTCAACAGCTATATGAATGCTAGAAAAGAGTTATGCCATTATTTCCTTGAGAAGGAATTAATTTCAAACTAGAGTTTTACAGTTCATCAAACAATGATCAATTTTTATATTTAAATAAAATCTTTGATTTTAAGTCATTGCAAGGACTCAGTTTACCTCCCACACATTATTTCTTAAGTTACTTCAAGACGTATTCTAGGAAAACAAGGAAGTAAACCAAGTAAAAGAAGGAACAGAATCTCAAAATAATGGCTCCAACTTACAGAGTGGTAAAGGTGATGGAGGGCTCCAGGATACAGGTGTCTAGAAAGGGGGACTCCATACAGTAAACTGTATGGTTTAAGGGCTGGAAGAACTTGAGGATAGGAGAGAAGCATAGAATTTAAGAACAAAAAACAAACAACAACTAGAAACTAAAGGAAGAAACTGTAGCATTGGAAAAATATGGTCCCTGCAAAAAGAAACTCAGTAGGTTTCAAGAATAGACACAATAAATACTGAGATAATAAGTCAGAAGCTGAACAATATACAGACTACAGTCAGGATGGCATAGCTTTGGTTTCTTCTTCTAATGACAAACAATGAAAAGAAAACAATGAGAAACCCCAAGGGAAAAAATTTGTACAAAAATGCCATGGTATAAACATGAAGCAAACTAAAATATGGCATGAATATGAATATTTGGCAGAAAATATAGTTGAATATACTTTCAGTGCCATTAGAGTTTTGGCTTCCGAATTATAGAGAAGGAAATGAAATCACAGCACACTAGGCAATAACCAATATTTACAGGTCATACTTCTTTAAGCTGTTTACTATTTCCATTTTTTAAAAGGAGATATACAAAGAATGGACGACTCAATTACAGTTACAATTATGTTATTAATGTTTACTACGCAAGAATAAAAGTATATGGAACTGAAGAAGGGAGAAAAAAGTTAGAGGGGTCAAGGATGTCTGTGAGTACCACTTCAGTACTGTGCTACAGTATCTAGCCAGAGCAAGTAGGCAGGAAAATAAAAAGAATTCATACTGAAAAAGAAGTAAAATGGTCTCATTTTCAGATGATGTAATCCATAGAAATCCTAAGGAATCCACTAAAATTTTAAAAAATAATAATAAGTTAATTCAGCAAGTTTGAAGTGTACAAGACCAATGTACAAAAATTAATCCCATCAATAGCAATGAACAAACTGAAAATGAAATTTGGAAAACAGTTCTACTTAAAATAGTATAAAAAAGAATACAGTACTCAGCAGTAAATTTAACCAAAGAAGTGCAAGACTTGCACACTGGAAACTATAAAATATTGTAAAAAGAAATTAAAGACCTAAATAAATGGAAAGACATACATGTTTATAGACTGGAAGACTTAATATTGTTAAGATGGCAATGCTCCTTAAACAGATCCACAGATTTGATGCAATACCTATTAAAATCCCAGCTGGCTTCTTTGCAGGAAGACAAGTGATCCTAAAATTCATATGAAAATTCAAGGGACCTATAACAGCCAAAACAGTCTTGAAAAAGACGAACCAAGATGGAGGACTAACACTTCCTGATTTTAATTTTTTTTTTTTTCAACGTTTTTAATTTATTTTTGGGACAGAGAGAGACAGAGCATGAACGGGGGAGGGGCAGAGAGAGAGGGAGACACAGAATTGGAAACAGGCTGCAGGCTCCGAGCCATCAGCCCAGAGCCTGATGCGGGGCTCGAACTCATGGACCGCGAGATCGTGACCTGGCTGAAGTCGGACGCTTAACCGACTGCGCCACCCAGGCGCCCCAAACACTTCCTGATTTTAAACTCACTGTTAAAGCAACAGTAATCAAGACATTGCAGTATCAGTATAAAGACAGATAAATCAATGGAAGGGAATTCAGAGTCCAAGAAATAAACCCTCACATTTATGCCAATGGCAAAACTTAGAAATATATATATATATATCTTACAGCTTAGTGAGAAAAAGACAACTTAATTAAAAATAGGCAAAAGATCTGAAGAGACATTTCTCCAAAGAAAATCTAAGTCAACAAACACATGAAAAGATGCTAAACAATAGGGAATATTGTAATAGTCAATAGGGAACAACAGTCAGTAGGGAAATGCAAATCAAAACCACAGTGAGGTACCACTTCACATCCACTAAGATAGCAATACTACTACTAATAAAACAAGTGTTGGCATGGATGTAGACAAATTGGGACCCTCATACAGCGCTGGTGGGAGTGTAAAATAATGCAGCTGCTTTGGAAAACCGTCTGGCACTTCCTCAGCTAAACATATAGTTATCATGTGATCCAGTTAATTCTGCTCCTATGTATAAAGTGAAAAAATATGAAAACGTGTACATGCAAAAAAACCGTACACAAATACAAATGTTCACAGCAGCATTACAACAGGCAAAATGGAAACAACCCAAATGTCCATTAACTGATGGATGGATGATCAAAATGTAGTGTATCCATACAATGGAAATTATTCACTCATAAACAGAAATGAAGTACTGATACATGCTACAATGTGAATGAACCTTGAAAACATTATGCTAAGTGAAAGATGTGAGTCACAAAGGACCACATATTTTATGATCCCCTTTACATAAATGTCAAGAAAGGGCAAATCTATGGACAGAAATTATGTAAGTGGTTGCCTAGGGCTGAGGGGTAGGTTTCAGGGTCAGGGCTAAGGGATAAGGTTTCCTTACCTTAGGGATGATGAAAATGTTCTAAAACTATCTGGAGAGATAGTTGCACAATTCTGTAAATATGCTGAAGCCATTAAATCATATACTTTTAGGGGGTGAATTGTATGGTATGTCAGTTATATATCAAAACTTAAAAAAAAAAAAAGAAAGAAAGGTGCATGGAAAATGGTTGAAGGTAAGCTAAACTTTTATCCATCACTGAAGTATTAGAGTAGACAATGTCTAAAGCTGAGTGAGACAAATTGAGCACGACCATATCAAAGTCATATTCATAAAGATAATCAGGAGAGATTCAAAACTTTTTGCCCCCAATATGACACAAGCATCAATTAATCAAAAAAGACAGCTGCAAACTACTAGTGTGATAGTAGACATAGGTTCTGGCTGAATGTCACCTGAGTATTAACAGTTAAAAGTGTTTGCTTCTAGGGAAGGGAATGGAAAAAATCAAGAAGACTGTTGATTTTCATCATAAGCCTATCTACATCATTTGATTTTCTTGGACTATATGCTTTGGTAGAAATTTTAAAACATTAAATTCAAAAGTACATGATTCTGAGGTGCCTGGGTGGCTCAGATGGTTAAGTGTCTGACCCTTGGTTTTGGCTCAGATCATGATCTCATGGTTCATGGGTTCAAAGCCCCACATTGGGCTCTGCACTGACAATGTGGAGCCTGCTTGGGATTCAATCTCTCTCTCTCTCTCTTTGTCCCTTCCGCTCTTGCTCTCTCAAAATAAATATACTTTAAAAAATAATAATGTCATTTCATATACATGATGTGGAATATTTTCAAAGAATGAGTCTCTGACATTGTTTTTTAGTGTTTTAAAGCATCATTATCTAAAATTATTTTAAAATAACAACTTACAGAGCAAGCACAGGAAGATGGTGGCAGAGTGGAAGGACCCTAGGCTTTCCTCATCCCACAAATACAACTAGATAACTATCAAATCATCCTAAATGCCTCAGAAATCAACCTGAAAAGTGGCAGAAAATACTACTCAAGTAAAGGTAAAGAGGCCACATTGAAGAAGGCAGGAAGTGCAGAGATGTGCAGTATGGGAGAAAAACAGATGGTGGCTGTTGCAGTGGGGAGGGAGCCAAGGTCATAGAGAAGGGCAAGTGACAAACTAGCACACAGGGGAGCACATGGCAAAACAAAATCCCCACAGCAATAGACTTAGAAAGCAAGAGGGGCCAAATTTTTTGACTTCTGGCAAGCAGTGGGGCTTAAAGCCTGGAGTTTTAAGGGTCAGTGGGCTTGGCTGGGATACACCCCAGAGGGCATTGTGCTGCTCTTGGACAGAAAGCAGGTAAACAATCTGCAGAAACTGTGTAGAAATAGCGATGTGAAGAGTGCCTGGGGCACACAGAATGGGGATTATTCACTCATGTAGGAGGATGTCCCAGAGAGACAGCATTCACAGAGAGACCCCTCTAGGAACAAAGGAATCGACTGTCACTATTCCCTCCCCTGACCCTCAGCATAAGCACAGGACCACCTGCAGGAACGAGCACCACTCCCACACTTACTGCCTAAGGTGCTTAAACCAAGCCTTGATCCCACTGACTAGTGGAACTACCCACTCCTAATAAGCTTGCCTCGGTCTCAACACAGTGGAGCCCTTCCCCCAGAACACTGGCTCAACCTCCTGCTCACACTGCGTCTTCCAAAGTGGGAGTTTTGCAGAGCTTCTGCTCCAGCAGGGGTGGCAAAAGGTCTCACTTCACAGGTCAGAGCACACCTAGTCAAAATGTGCGACATTCAGACCAGGGACCAAACACTGCCCACAACAGGCAAAGAGAGCTTCTGTAGACAACTGGTCTCACAGATAAACTGTCCGGGACACCAGAAACAGAGCATAGGCAGCACACACTAGAGATACTCCAGGAAGCACCAGGCCCTGGAGAACAGAGGACACCATACAGCAGGGCACTGTAGGACCTCTTCTTCATAAGGCCATTATCCTCAAGAATAGGGGATATAGCTGACTTTCCTAACACACAGCAACAGGCACAGACACTTGGACAAAATGGAAGACAGAGAAATTTATCCCAAATGAAAGAAAAGGACATGACCTCAGCCGGAGATCTAAGTGAAACACATATAAAGTAACATGCCTGATAGAGAATTTAAAGTAACAATCATCAGGACACTCACTGGACTTTAGAAAAGAGTGAAAGACATGAATGAGACCCTTAACACAGAGATAAGGAATAATATAGCAGAGATAAAGGGTACAGCAAATGAAATGAGAGACATGTTAACTGAATGAACAGCAGGATGGAAGAAGCAGAGGAATGAATTAGTGATCTAGAAAACAGTAATGGAAAATAATCGAGATGAACAAAAGAGAGACAAAATAATTATGCAACACTAGAAAAGATTTAGGGAACACAGTGACTTCATCAAGTGTAATAACATTCATGTTATAGGACTCCTAAAAGAAGAAGAGTGAGAAAAGGGGCTGGAAAACTGACTTGAAGAAATAATAGCTAAAAACTTCCTAATCTGGAGAAGGAAACAGATGCCTAGATCCAGGGGGTACAAAGAACTCCTATCAAAATCAACAAATGCAGGGGCACCTGGGTGGCTCAGTCACTTAAGTGTCTGACTTCAGCTCAGATCATGTTCTCACAGTTCATGAATTTGAGCCCCACTTTAGGCTCTGTGCTGACAGCTCAGAGTCTGCAGCCTGATTTGGATTCTGTGTGTGTCTCTCTCTGCCCTTCCTCTGCTTGCACTCTCTTCTCTCTCTCAAAAATAAATATTAAATTTTTTTTAAATCAACAAAAGCAGACCCATTCCAAGACTATAATTAAATTGGCAAAATTTAGTGATAAAACGATTTTAAAGCATGAAGATAAAACAACGCAGTAACTTACAAAGGAAAACCTATAAGGCTAGCAGGAGATTTTTCAGCAGAAACTTTCCAAGTAAGAAGGAAGTGGCAGGATATATTCAAAGTGCTGAATGGGAAAAATCTGCAGCCAAGAATACTCTAACCGGCAAGGCTATCATTCAGCTAGGAGGAGAGGTAAAAAGTGTTTCCCAAACAAAAACTCAAAGAATGCATGACCATTAAGCCAGCCCTGCAAGAAACATTAGAGGGGACTCTTTGGACAGAAGAGACCAAAAGTGACAGTATAAAGGTAGGAAACATGAAAACAGTAAAAAGTAATATTTCTGTATAAAAATCAGTCAAGGAACTCACAAAGTAAAAGGACATAAGACATAACATATATCTAAAACATGGGTTAGAGAGGATTAAGGAATGGGTTCAAACACAAATGACCAACAATTTAATATAGACTGCTATATTCAGATGTGGTTATATACAAATCTAACAGTAATTATATATCAAAACCCACTAATAAACATGCAAAGAACAAGGAGAAAGAAATCCAAATATACCACTAAGAAAATCAGGAAACCATGAAGACAGAAATACAAAGAAAGGATCAGAGAAAATCTTCTGAAACAACCACAAGACAAATAATAAAATGACAATACATACATATTATCAAATACTTTGAATGTAAATAGATTAAATGCTTCAATTATAAGACATAGGGCGATTAAAAAAACAAGATAAAAAAACAGGAATGGATAAAAATGGATAAAGAAACATGAAACAAGAAACAAGATCCATCTATATACTGGCTACAACAAACTCATTTTAAACTTAACAACAAGTACAGATTGAAAGTAAGGGCATGGAAGAGCACCTGGTGGCTAAGTCGGTTAAGTGTCTGGTTCTTGATTTCAGTTCAGGTCACAATCTCATGGCTCATGGGATCAAGCCCTGTGTCAGGCTCTGCTTTGACAGCATGGAGCCTGCTTGGGATTCTCTATCTCTGCCCCTCCCCTGCTTGTGCTCTGTCTCTCTCAAAATAAATAAAATTTTTTTTTAAAAATAGAAAGGGCATGGAGAAATATCTATCATGCAAACGGACGTCAAAAGAAAGCCAGAATAGCAATACTAATATCAGACAAACTAAACCTTATTTTATTTTATTAAAAAAAATTTTTTTAAACGTTTATTTTTGAGAGAGACAGAGACAGAGCATGAACAGGGGAGGGTCAGAGAGAGGGAGACACAGAATCAGAAACAGGCTCCAGACTCTGAGCTGTCAGCACAGAGCCCAATGCGGGTCTTGAACTCACGAACCGCGAGATCATGACCTGAGCCGAAGTTGGACGCTTACCCGACTGAGCCACCCAGGAGCCCCTAGACTTTATTTTTTTTTAATTTTATTTGGTTAATTATTTTTAATGTTTATTTCTGAGACAGAGACAGAGCATGAGTGGGGGAGGGGCAGAGTGAAAGGGAGACACAGAATCAGAAGCAGGCTCCAGGCTCTGAGCTGTCAGCGCAGAGCCTGATGCGGGGCTCGAACTCACGAACTGTGAGATCATGACCTGAGCTGAAGTCGGTCACCCAACCGACTGAGCCACTCAGGTGCCCCACAAACTAGACTTTAAAAGAAGACTATAACAAGAGACAAAGAAGGGCACTACATAATCATAAAGGAGACAATCCAACAAGAAGATATAACATTATACATATTTATGCACCCAAAAATATAAAACAGTTAATAACAAACGTAAAGGAACTAATTGATAGCAATACAATAATAGTAGGGGACTTTAACACCCCATTTATGTCAAGGGACAGATCATGTAAACAGAAAATCAACCAGTAAACAACAGCTTTGAATGACATGCTAGAAGAGATGGATTTAACAGATATATTCAGAACGTTCCATCCTAAAACAGCAGAATACATATTCTTTTCTAGTGCACAAGGAACATTCTCCAGAACAGATCACATTTTAGCCCATAAAACAAGCCTCAACAAATTCAAAAAGATTGAGGTCATATCATGCATCTTTTCTGACCACAACACTATGAATCTAGTAGTCAACTATAAGAAAAAAATCTAGAAAGACCACAACAAACACATGTAGGTTAAATAAGATGCCACTAAACAATGAATGTGTCAGCCATGAAATAAAAGAAGAAAAAAAATTACATAGAAACAAATGAAAATGAAAACACATTAGTCCAAAACCTCTGGGATGCAGCAAAAGTGGTTCTAAGTGGAAGTTTATAGGAATACAGGCCTACCTCAAGAACAAGAAAAATCTCTAACAAAGTAATCTTTCACCTAAAGGAGCTAGAAAAAGAATAAACAAAACCTAAAATCAACATAAGGAAGGAAATAATAAAGATTAGAGCAGAAATCAATGATACAGAAACTAAAAAAACAAAATAAAAGAACAACAACAAAACAGTAGAACAGATCAATGAAACCAGGAGCTACTTCTTTGAAATAATCAACATTGACAAACCTCTAACCAGACCTATTAAGAAAAATAGATAAATAACTCAAATTAATAAAATCACAAATGATATAAGAGAAATAACAACCAACACCACAGAAATACAATTATAGAAGAATATTATGAAAAATTATATGCCAACGAACTGGACAACCTAGAAAAAAGTGGATAAATTCTTAGAAACATACAAACTACCAAAACTGAGATACGAAGAAACAGAAAATTTGAGCAGACAGCAAAGAAACTGAGTCAGTAATCAAAAAATTCCCAGCACCAAAAGCCCAGGGCCAGAAGGCTTCAGAGGTAAATTCTACCAAAACAAAAGGGGAAGGAAAACTTTCAAATTCACTCTAAAAGACCAGCATTACCCTAGTATCAAAACCAGATGGGGCGCCTGGGTGGCTCAGTCGGTTGAGCGTCCGACTTTGGCTGGGGTCATGATCTTACGGCTCGTGAGTTTGAGACCCGCATCAGGCTCTGTGCTGACAGCTCAGAGCCTGGAGCCTCTTTCAGATTCTGTGTCTCCCTCTCTCTCTGCCCCTAATCCACTCTCATTCTGTCTCTGTCTCTCTCAAAAATAAACATTAAAACAAAAAATTAAAAAAAAAAAAAAAAACAGACACCACAAAAAAAAAAAAAAAAAAAAAGAATTACAGGCCACTATCCATGATGAACACAGATGCAAAAATCCTCAACAATATACTCATAAACTAGATCTGACAATTCGTTAAAAAAAAAATCATTCACCATGATCAAGTAGGATTTATTCCTATGTTGAATGGATAGTTCAATATTCACGAATCAGTCAATATGATACATTACATCAATAAGAGAAAGAGAGAAAGATTATTTCAATAGACAAAGAAAAGCATTTGACAAAGCACAACATCCATCCATGATAAAGACCCTCAACAAAATAGGTTTAGAGGGAACATACCTCAACATAATAAAGGTTATATATGAAAAACCTACAGGTAACATCATCCTTAATGGGCAAAAACTGATAGCTTTCCCCTTAAGGTTAGGAATGAGACAAGCACCACATTTATTCAACACAGTATCAGCCACAAATGTCAGATAACAAAAAGAAAAATAAAAAGGCACCCAAATTGGTACAAAAAAAAAAAAAAAAGTAAAACTTTCACTACGTACAGGTGCCATGATACTATATATAGAAAACCCTAAAGACTCCACCAAAAAACTGCTAGAATGGATAAATGAATTCAGTAAAGTCACAGGATACATAATCAATCTATAGAAATCTGTTGCATTTCTACACCCCATTAATGAAGCAAAAAGAAAAACTAACAATCCCATTTAAAAGTGCACCCAAAATAATAAGATACCTAGGACTAAAACTAATGTACTCTGAAAACTATTAAACACTGATGAAAGAAACTGACGAGGATACAAAGAAATGGAAAGACATTACATGCTTATGGATTGGAAGAACAAATACTGTTAAAAGGTCTATACTACTCAAAGCAATCTACACAGTTAATGAAATCCCTATCAAAATAGCAACAGTATTTTTCACAGAACTAGAACAAAGGATTCTAAAATTTGTATGGAGCTACGAAAGACCCTGAATAGCTAAAGCAGTCATGAAAAAGAAAAGTAAAGCTGGAGGCATACAATCCTGGACTTTAGCCTGTACTACAAAGCTATAATCATCAAGACAGTATGGTACTGGCACAAAAACAGACACATAGATCAATGGAACAAATTAGACAACCCAGAATTAAACCCAAAACTCTATGGTCAACTAATCTTTGACAAAGCAGGAAAGAATATCCAACGTAAAAAAGTCTCTCCAGCAAATCGTGTTGGGAAAACTGGACAGCGACATGCACAAGAATGAACCTGGACCACTTTCTTACACCATACACAAAAATAAACTCAAAATGGATGAAAGACCTAAATGTAAGACAGGAAATCATCAAAATCCTAGAGGGGAAAACAGGCAACAATCTCTTTGACCTCAACCACAGCAACTTCTTACTAGACATGTCTCCTGAGGCAAGGGAAACAAAAATGAACTACTGGGACCTCGTCAAAATAAAAAGTGTCTGTACAGTGAAGGAAACAATCAGCAAAACTAAAAGGCAACCTTCGGAATAGGAGTAGATATTTTCAAATGACATATCCAAAAAATAGCTTATACAACTCAATACCCAAAAACAATCTAATTAAGAGATGGTCAGAGGAAGTCAGCAGACACTTCTAAGATGCTATCCAGATGGCCAACAGATACATGACAAGAAGTTCAACATAACTCATCAACAGGGAAATGCAAATCAAAACCACAATGAGGTATCACCTCACACCTGTCAGAATGGTTAAAATCAACAACAAAGAAACAACCGGTGCTGGCAAGGATGCGGAGAAAAAAGAACTCTCCTGCACTGTTGGTTGGAATGCGTACTGGTGCAGCCACTCTGGAAAACAATATGGAGATTCCTCAAGAAGTTAAAAATAGAACTACCCTATGCTCCAGTAATTCCACTACTGGGTATTTACCCACAGATAACAAAAATACTAAATCAAAGGGATACATGCACCCCAATGTTTACAGCAGCATTATTTACAATAGCCAAGACATGGAAGCAGCCCAAGGGTCCATCAATAGATGAATGGTAAATGAAGATGTGGTAATATATATGTAATGGAATATTGTTCAGCCATAAAAAGAACAGACTCTTGCCATTTGCAATGACATGAATGGAGGAAGCTAGAGTATAATGCTAAGCATAGTCAGAGAAAAACAAAATACCATATGATTTCATTCATATGTGGAATTTAAAGAACAAAACAAACAAGCAAAGGAGAAACAAGGGAAAGGGTCAAACCAAGAAACAAACTCTTAGTTATAGAGACCAAATGGATGGTTACTGGAGGGGAGATGGATCAAGGAGGGCACTCGTGATGGGCACCAGGTGATGTATGGAAGTGTTGAATCACTGTGTTGTACCCTGAAACTAACATTATACTGTGTTAAGTAACTGGAATTACAAACAATGACAACAATATATAACTGCACTGAGGGCACGTCACTCACCAGTCCTTCTCTAGCAAAGTCAGAAAAGGACACCAAAAAGTAGCACTGTACCTAAAGTCTTAAGGTGCAACTATGAATTTTCCAAACATATCATTGCATAAGGGTAATTCTTAACTTTAGAAATGCAGCTCTTACTTCATTCTAACTTATTCACCATAAGATTCTCCTAAATATCACAACTTTTGGTTAGTTTAAGATGTGATTTGATTCATAAAAATCCAATGTAAGCCCTTTTACCAAATTTCAAGTTATCAGGAACTTTAGGTTCATGTTCTGGATGCAAGGCCCATCTCCACCAGTGACGGAAGGTTACACAGGTGAAGACAGAGCCAGTCTCCAAAGCCCCGGCCCAGCTTCCGCCCCCCACTCCCTGCTCTCTCTCACATAGTTTCCTACAGAGATAGCAATAAAACCAATGCCTCAATTTAATTCCTAATAGTGAACAATCTAAATTCCCTTCAGGGCTTTTAACAATCACTAGCATCAACTCGGCAAGTAGTGCAATGTAATAATGCTCATCTCTCCCTAATAATTCTATCTGCATGAGCTGGGTGGAAAAGCCAATATAAAAAATCGAACTACAAGGTATATTTCTTATGAGACAATGTGAGGAAAGTTAAAAGTGCTCTATCAAGTCCAGGAGAGAAATCAACCTGCCCCAGAGGTGAGAGCAGTCTCCCCATAATATATGTGGGACTTTGAGGCCAATAAAACATCGTATTAGGATAATCCTGGCAGCAAAAAATAAACATGAAGTACAGACATGACATCTACATAAACTCGGGCTGA
The DNA here is from genome assembly GCF_023721935.1 of Panthera uncia. Classification (NCBI taxonomy): domain Eukaryota; kingdom Metazoa; phylum Chordata; class Mammalia; order Carnivora; family Felidae; genus Panthera; species Panthera uncia. The sequence goes on from NC_064811.1 coordinate 180,714,044, forward strand.
AAGAGTTAAGGTTAAATGTGAATGAAATTTTTTAACGCATCAGCTCAAGACCAGAGTATTTCAGGTGCTCAGAAGGTATTAACACCGAAGTCATGTTAAACAAAAAGGTTAGATTTGGGGGTAGAGACAGCTGTATCCTCACCTTCAAGGGAGATTTCAACAAGGAAAGACCACTTCAAAATCTATGTAGAGACTTGAAATGGAATTACAATAATCTCATCTGTTATATAAAGTTTCTTACTATCACCAAAATTAACTATACATAGTTTAAATAATAGACATCCTTATCAAGGTAGGTAAATATTTAAATAGGTGACAGGTAAAGATTACAACTAGGGGATAGGTAGAGGTGCTATTTGGTTGGCCTGGCATATTGTGCTGCACTTTACCACAGGGGAAAAAAATACAACCAACTTAGAATCTCAATCTCTCTCTCACTTGCTCTCTCTCATTTTTGCTTCCCAGCAGCAGAGGAAATGGTGGAAATCTCTGGAAAGTGTTTTGTCAACACTTTCTGGGTCAGTGAATTCTCTGATTATTCTAGTTATTTGATAGGAACTTGAACCTCTTTGAAATTAAACAATCTTTATGTCCTCCCCACTCATAAAGAAAACTTACAGAGCTACTGGACACACTATTATTTAGGAAAACAACATAGAAAGTGAAAATTCTTCCATTAGCAACTCAAATGCTCCATGCCTAAAAGGAATGACCTAACTCATCCAGGTCCTCAAAATATTTGAGTCCTGCAGAATCAGCGAGACGAACCAGTCCACGAACTGGGTGCTTCTGAGAGTCTACAAAAAAGTTCAGGAAGTCCTCGTGCACATGTCTTATTCACATACTCAGAAAAAGACAATGAAGGGTAACTCGAAGAAATTATGTAACTCACACCAGTGTTCACACCATCAGAAAAGAAGTCGAACAATTCTAGCCAGACAATTTTAATTCTTTAATTTACCGACAACAATTTTCTAAGATTTGTTTCTTAAAATGTTCTCTTGTGTACCACAGAGCAGACACTTACCTACTGAGTAAGGCATGTTTCTTGCATATGTAACAAACTCAAATGGGCAAGCAAAACTTACTTGTTTTCTCACCTTTGATGGCATGGCACTCTGTTAAACTAGGAATATTCAGGTGAAAGGAAGGGGAATAAACCTTCCACGAGGGCTAGGATCCTTATACCTATCACTAACCCGTTCCCAGCATCCGGAACAGAATCTGGCACACAGTAGGCATGCAGTATTTGCTGGCTAAGAGAACAGATTACACCTGTGTGTTCCTTCCTTTGGCGTACTGGGGGAACACAGACACAGTACGGTAATATTGGCCAGGCCAGAAGGTGTGTATGTGGTTTGTGGAAACTTTGTGAAAATCATTGCCAAAAGCTGACCTAGTAGCTCATGTCAACAATGTTATTAATCACACGAGAAGTTCATGCATAAAAAGAAGTTTGATCTAGGGGCGCCTGGGTGGCTCAGTCGGTTAAGGGTCCGACTCTTGATTTAGCTCAGGTCATGATCTCACAGTTTGTGGGATCGAGTCCCACACTGGGCTCTATGCTCACAGTGCCGAGCCTGTTTGCGATTCTCTCTCTCTACCTCTCTCTGTCCCTTCCTCCCCTTCTCCCTCTCTCTCTCGAAATAAATAAATAAACATTAAAAAATAAAAATAAATAAATTTGATCCAGCAATTAAGTACTGGGCCATTGGGTTTCACTTTCACACAGTTTCGGAATCTGCTCGCATTTATTACTGACAACAGTCATCTCTCCCATGCTGATTCCTTTCCTTCTCATCACTCCTCAGCCCAACTGCAAGCTATCTTCTGCTCCCAACACCGCTCAGGCCAAGTGACCAATCTCCTCCAACTGCCAAATATAACGGACACCTGACATCTCAGTGGCATCCTGCACAGGGAGACCACTATCCACTCTCTCCTCTGAGCCTCCCCAAGACTCATCTTCCCACTGTTACTGCTGCTTCACCTTTGCCATCTCTTCTCTACTTGACACATGTACGTGCGCAGGTGCCCTGACCCCTGCTTAGTCCTCTTCTTTTCTGTGTCACCTTTCTGCTCAACGTTCACTTGCTCCTAAGGCTTCAAGTGATAAGCCTGGGACTCCCAATCTCCCTCTTCTGAGCTTCAGTCCCAAAGGCCTGCTGGATACCCTAGAGCCACGGGAAATGCCACCTAACCAGAATAAAAACAATCTTCATTCTTCCAACCCCAGCTTTCCCCCTCCTGTGCTTCCTGGCAGTGATGCCACCATTCAGCCGATTGAGCACTTGAGAAACGTGCTTGTCCCTCCTCCTCATCCAATCCTTCCTTCTGCTCATTCTACCTCCTACTTTTCTCTGGAACCATCCACTTCTCTCCCTCTTCACTGCACCACCCCACATGTATGTCACCCTCCACCTGTGTTCTCCCCTGGACTAGTCTCCTCATATCCACCCCTGCTCACTTCCAACCCAGACTTATCTTTTTATTTTTTTGAGAGTTCATTTATTTTGAGAGAGAGAGAGAGAATATGGGAGGGAGAGAATAAGAACAGGGGAGGAGCAGAGAGAGAGGGAGAGCAAGACTCCCAAGCAGGCTGCCAGCAGCCAGCACAGAGCCCGACTCTGGGCTCAATCCCGGGAACTTCATCAACTCAGATCATGACTTGAGCCAAAATCAAGAGTCGGATGCCCAAATGACTGAGCCACCCAGGCACACTGCCCCCTCCCCCACCCCCAGACTTTTTAAAATGAAAACACTTGGGGCACCTGGGTGCCTCAGTTGGTTAAGCGACTAGCTCTTGATATCAGCTCAGGTGATATCACAGTTCTTGAGATTGAGCCCCCATCAGGCTCTGCACTGACAGCGTGAAGCCTACTTGGGACTCTCTCTCTCCCTCCCTTTCTCTCTCTGCCCCTCCCCCACTAGCGCTTGAGTCCCCCCCCCCCCAATAAATAAACTTAAAAAAATAAAATAAAAACTCTTCCCAAGGCCACAGAGCCCTGAATGACACTGTGTCCATCTCCCTCTTCAGACATTTCTTGTGCCATTCCCATCACCACCATCTTTTAGTAGGTCTTTTAATAAAGTCAGTAATTAAGAATGACTCAGGAAGACCTTAAAATATGCTATACTCTGAAAAGCCTCAAACACAAAACCCACAGACATTCCAAATCAATAATTTTGTTTGTAACTTAAAGCCAGTCTTCATTGTTCACATTTATCAAAAGTAGTTTTGAAATATCTTTTGTTACTAAGTCGCTATGCACAGTTTATCGTATGATTCAAAAAGTGCTTCTTCTCATCAGGGAATGAGGTCACTAGACTTCTATGAGGTTCCAAAGGTCCTTTCAGCCAGAATTTTTCAGATCAATAAAATATTAAGAGAGGCCCAGCACAAGGGAGTCCAAATTTTTATTCTTCTATGTGGAGGTGTTAAAAACAAACAACCCCCCCACACACACACAGAAGAAAGAACACTTTAATAACAAAAATTGAAAAGCCATAAAGTCAGAATAGCAGCTAACATTCTAAATGAACAATTTTGGTTTGATGCCCTCATTTTTCTCATTTCATTAAAGATTTGTGAAAACAGGTTCCCAAACTAAAATCAGTAGCTAGACAAGATTTTGACAACCCTTATCCTAGAAAAGAACTACTGTTCTTCTAAAGACAGCTTCATCAAGGCTCTTGCTTGAGGGGCACCTGGCTGGCTCAGTCAAAATTCGACCCTGGATCTCGGGATCATGAGTTTGAGCCTCCTACTGCATGTGGAGATTACTAAAAAATAAACACATAAACTTTAAAATAAAATAAAAACCTTCTTGAAAAAAATAAAGTATTGAAAGGGGGGAAAAAAGCAGCCCCTGACATCTAAAACTGTTCAGAGGTTCATAATTAGACCCCAGTATGATTACAAACTGGTATGATACTTACATGAAGGCCACTTCTGTTTGCCTGTTGGATATAACTAATTTCATGGAATACCCACTGCAGTTAAGGTTACTCTGAGACATGATAAAATGAAACAAAGCAAGGCTACTTCTGTTTTAAGCACAGACAAAACAAGGGTATTGTGCAACCTACAAAATACCAAACATCCCCTTCTCTTGCTAAATTAAAGTTTCTTCTTTACCCAGTCACAGAATTTTAAAAGTACCCAATCGTGGAGTGCCCGGGTGGCTCAGTTGGTTAAGAGCTTCCGACTTAGGCTCATGTCACGATCTCACGGTTCCTAGGTTCAGGCCTACGTAGGGCTCTGTGCTGACAGCTCAGAGCCTGGAGCCCACTTTGGATTCTGTGTCTCCCTCTCTCTCAGCCCCTCCCCAACTCATGCTCGCTCTCTCTCTCTCTCTCTCTCTCTCAGCAATGAATAAACATTAAAAAAAATTTTTTAAATATCCGATCTAGAGCAAACCCCCTGTTCCTTGGACCCACCCTCAAATTACACAACCCAAGTCCAGATTATGAAATAGGTTTTGCCAAATGCCCTTCTACCAAGAGGGCAAAAGTTTGCGTTCTTTTTCACTGCAAAGAGTAATAAACCTAATTTGTTCAACTACAGATGTGTTTACTGCTGGCCTTTAGCCGAAGGCACTTAAGAGTATCAAAGTATTAAACTCTTTTAAAATACTCATAATCCCAACCACTTTAAAGCAAAGGAATTCCCTACACACTCTAAAACAACCCTAATTTTATGTCTTCTTATGCCCTTCCAGTTCTTGTCCACATGTATATACTGTGTGTTTTTCTGTTACTGAAATCACTGGACATACTATTTTATTCTGCTTTTGCTTAATGTTCTATCAATTTTAATGAATGAATAACATCCCACCGTGATTTTATTCTTAAATCATTTCTCCTCAGAAAAATAAGAGTAAAAGGAGAGAATGCGTATCTTGTTCCCACTGCTGACATCCTAAGCTATTCAAGACCACCCTCATCTAACCTCAGGTCAGATGCACCCAAGTTCCTTTATATCTGATCTGCTGGCCTGTCCATTTACTCTGCAAATGGAGTTTTACTGTTTCCAAAGAGAATTATGAAAGAGCACCAGACTAGGTGTCAAGAGGCCTGAGTATCTAGGCATACTTCACTAAACAATAGTGTAACCTCTGGCTAAACGTTTTCCCACTGGGTTTACTTCCTCCTCTGTAAAGTAAGTCAGGCTGGTCCCTCAGTGTCTCTTGCAGTTAACAAATCTGGGTTCCCCTGACTTCCTTCTGGGAAAGTGCCACGGGACAGGCGTTCCCATGACTGGGGGTCAAGGCCACAGCAGCCACATGGGGCCAGTCTGGGCAGCTCCCACAGCCCTGATTGTGGACTCCTCGGCCTTTCCCAGGGATCTCAGGAGCCTCGGGGGCAATCTCTCCCTCAGCGCCTCTTCACCTGGCAAAGAATGCCCCAGTCATCAAGCAGTCTCTCGCTTAATTGAGTCATGTACACGAGTCGACTGAACTTTTCTCTTAGCAGTGCAGGATGCGCAGGCCTGGAACTGGTAGAACAAGTGCAATCACTCAAATTTGGGGGGCGTGCAAATCACAACCAGCATTCCGCCGAGGCCAGGATTTCCTTAAAGGTTTTCTTGTTCAAAGGTGTACGGAATCAAACCGAGGTAGGGTTCACCAGCCCACTCTGCACCCACACTGCCAAGCGGGATACCGTAGACCCCGGAAAGATGCTGTCCCGCACCAGGTGTTCCTCAAGCCACACCCGCACCTGCGCCACCTCCACGCTGCATGCCCCTCTCCGCGCCCTCCCCTAGAGCTCACTCACCGGCGGCGCATTCTGTGCCACGGCGCAGGTGGCAACCACGGTCAAGAGTACGAAGGTTAGGCGACCCCAGTCCAGCATGGTCCCGGTAGCTCTGAAAGACGCCTGCCGAGGCTGCAAGAAGTACCACCTGAACTCGAAAGCAGGCCTCGCCCCGCCGCCGCGTGACCAGATGCACGGGGCCGCACCAAACGAGACGGGGCGGGGCGAGCGACGAGATGGGGCCAAAAAGAGAGGCTGGGGCTTTTCTGTGTTGCGGCAGGTGTAGCAAGAACAGGAAGCCTTCCGAAAGGAGTGAGGAGCGGGGAGCCCTCGCGATGGGAGTCAGAGCTCGCATGAGGACCACGATATTGGTCGGGCCTCTCCCCCGGTCTCCTGGGCAGTGGTTGGGCCCAGCCAGAGCCCCGCCCCCGGTGGGTGGGGCTCAGGAACTTTTCTTCGGGTCGCGCCCAATGGAGGTCCGCGCGCACTTCGGGACCCACTCCGCTGCCGGCTGCGGGGCGACAGAAGCCGGGAGCTCCCGCTCTACTCCGAGCTTGGTGCTACCTGTACGATGTCCCCAAACGGCCCAGGACGAGCTGTTCACTCGGGCTACCCGGTACCAAATGCTCACGAAACGGACCCAACTCACAAGAGTCTCAAAACGCGGAGGCATAACCCGCTACTGCGACTCATTTTTGCACTCTGAGCAGAGCAGGCCCGAAGTGAGTGCGTTTGTTCATCCTGACCGTGGAGTCACTGGACGGGCTCAGTTGTTAGGGGCAGGGAGGGGGGGTGGTGGGAGTCTAATCCCCACCGACACTCCGGACTAGGAATTACCCATTTAGCTTTCACCGCAGAGCTGACAAGTCACAGAATTTAGGTTTCAGTTACTTGAGCTTAGACACAGGTGGAATGATCAGGTAGAATTGCAAACCTTCCTTCACTGATGTATTCAGCTACTGAGCAGCTGTTTTCATCTAACTCGTGAAAGCCTTTAGGCTGGCAGAACTGAGCTAAACCCGGGAGGAGGGGGTGTATTCCGTGTTGTTTAGCCTGCACCTGAAAAACAGTTAATTGCTTGTCATTCATACCTTCCATGGACATGATTGTCCTGTTGGATGTTACTTAAAAGTGCGACTGGAACCCCTACCACCCGGATTGCACTTTCTGGTAGAGTCTTTAGGATATCCTAACTAGCATTGTTTTAATGCTTAATGAAGCTTAGAATACTTTCACTAAAATCTTCATTTATTTTTTTCTTGTGTGTGAGAAATTATAATTTTACCCATTTATAATCCTTCCTTAGAAAAATCAATCTTTTTACTTGGAGATTGGGAAATGAGAATTTAATGTTTGGGGCGGGGGGCTGGGGTAGAGAATCTTCTTGTCAGCCTTAAAATACCCAGTTAATTTACCAGCAGAGTAAGTTTGTTGGGAATGGCAGAGTAATTGCAATTTGGGACACTGAAACTATGGCAAACCGTAGGCAAGTTGGGAGAACAAAGAAGAGGGGACTGTTTTTATGGAGGAAAGGAGACAGTTGGAATCTATTTGAATCGAAAGTCCATTGGAGGAGAGCAAGAGTTCGGTTGTGGCCACTATTCATTGTCTGAGTTGTGGGGATAGTAAGAAATTTTCCTTTCTATTACTGGGATAGTAAAGTAAGCTTCTTCCTATTGTGGAAGGTACAGGTAAGCTTTTTCCTCTTGGGGTCTGTAAAAGGTGGGAAGTGGTAGTGTGTGAGAAGTCTCCCTTCAGGACTTCCCAACTCCATTTTAAGTGAGATTTCTTTTGTTCATTTTCACACTCCTTTCGAGGAAGTTTGACTTTTGAAACATATCACATGATTAAAGTGGTTCCTGACTGAACAGTGAATAAGCAGATAATAGAAATGTTAATTAATTCAAGAAATATTTGCTATCAGCCTACAATGTACCAAGCATTTCTCCAGACACTGACTGGGGTTAAGCAGGTACCAAAAAAGAAAGTTCTTCCCTCATGAGGCTTACATTCTAGATGAGAAATGGACAATAAATACAATACATAAGAAAGTTCATATAGAATGTTAGAAGGTGATAAATGTTGTAGAGAAAAAGCAGAGTAAGGGGGATCATGAGTGAAGAGAGTCAAGGGCACCTGGGTGGCTCAGTTGGTTAAGCGTCTGACTCTTGGTTGGGTTCAGGTCGTGATCTCATGGTCTGTGAGATCGAGCCCCACATCAGGCTCGGTGCTGGGAGCACTGAGCCTGCTTGGGATTCTCTCTCCTGTCTCTGTGGCCCTCCCCCCCCTCAAAATAAATAAATAAACATTAAAGAAAAAAGTGGGAAGAATCAGTGTTAAATAAAAGGGACAGAATAGGCATTATTGAGAAGGTAAAGTCTGAACAGAGATTTGGAGGTGAGGGAGTTATCCTGGTGGATGTCTAGGAAAGAATTTTCCAGAGAGTGGGAGCGACTGGGACAAAAGCTTAAAAAGAGAATGCCTGGCATGTGTGGCTAGGCAGGGAAGGCAGTGTAGGTAGAGCAAAAGGAAGGGAGGGAAAAGAGTAGATAACATCTCTGAAAAGGAGAGTAAGGCAGATTACACAGGCCGTTACCAGCCATTGTAAAGGACTTCAAATATATTGAATTATTTTGGACCTTAAAATCAGTCTGTAGAAGGAGAGGATTCCCATCTTTTAGTGTATAAATAGCTATTTGGTTTGAAGATCATTCACTTTAAATGCCACTGAGGGCACTTTAAACATGTCACCAGATATGTATTTTTTTCCTCTGAGAGGATATTCATTGGTGGTAAGTGGTCTAGCAAAATCAGATTCTTTATGCAAAAAAAAATATGATGTCAATTGGCATAATATTCTTAGGCACAATTTTTGTATAATTTTGCATTTAACTTTCAAAGGGCTTTTATATACTGTTGATTGTTTTCAAATTAAAAAATTTAAATTCACTCTTCCAAAATATACCATTTTATGCATTTATTTTTTATTTTAGAGAGAGAAAGTGCATACATACATGCAAGTGGGGAAAGGGCAGAGAGAGAGAGGGAGAGAGAGGATCCCAAGCAGGCTCCGCTCTGTCACACAGAGCCTACCTGACGAGGGGCTCAATCTCATGAACTATGAGATCATGACCTGAGCCAGAATCAAGAGTCGGTTGCTTAACCAACTGAGCCACCCAGGTGCCTCCATTTAAAAAAAAAATTTTTTTAATGTTTATTTTTGAGAGAGAGCGAGAGCAGGGGAGGGGCAGAGAGAGACAGAGACACGGAATCCGAAGCAGGCTTCAGGCTCTGAGCTGTCAGCACAATTTATGTGTCAGCATATATATTTTCCTACTCCATTCTTAAGTACTAGAAATATACAAAAAGCCAAGGTGAGGCGTGTAGTCATAGGAAAAAAATTTCCTTGGTTTGCAGCATACTGATGTATTCACAGAAAATGACATTTAAATGTACAAATAAGTGACTGTGTCAGTGGGAAGAGTGATTCAAATACTGTCTTCACAACAAGCATCACATTTAAGACTTGGATAACCTGTTTAGTATGCAAGAGTCAGTGTAATCAAATTGTTTATCAGAATAGCATGAGTACTTGGCAAGCTGTGGACCTTTCCAAATCTCTTCCTAACATTCCTAGGTTTCTGAGGTGGAGCCTTGATTTAAAGTCTATCTTAGCCTAGTGTTTCAGTTTGAAAAATAAACCTCTTGCCAGAAGTATTTGCCATTGAATTAAAAAAAAAAAAAAAGGCTTACTATATTTAAAAGGTAATCTGAGTTTCCAAACTTAGATTACTGTCTACTTTTTAGGAAGGATTCTAGAGAATAAAAGATGTAAAAAATGGAAAATCGGAGGTCATGCAAAATTGTTACCTGATTTCTTCTCTTCCAGTAGGTTTACCATACTAAGAAAGCTACTTGCTTTGTGTTTTACTTGTATATAGAAAACATATTCGGGGCGCCTGGGTGGCTCAGTCGGTTGGGCGTCCGACTTCAGCTCAGGTCACGATCTCGCGGTCCGTGAGTTCGAGCCCCGCGTCGGGCTCTGGGCTGATGGCTCAGAGCCTGGAGCCTGTTTCCGATTCTGTGTCTCCCTCTCTCTCTGCCCCTCCCCCGTTCATGCTCTGTCTCTCTCTGTCCCCAAAATAAATAAACGTTAAAAAAAAATTTTTTTTTAAATAATAAAAAAAGAAAAAAATATTCAATCATTACATTCAGCTTAAGGCATTGTGTTACACAACCATGAATTCAGTGCTCACATTGTACCTAATTGTCCTTTCTTACATAGTGTCAAAATAAAATAATTATCTTAATTATCCTTCGCTTTGCAGTTATCTTTCTGTTTGGGAAATATTTTTGATATTTTATTGAATCTTTGATATCTCAGGCATGTTAGAGTTTGAAGAGCCACTTTAAAAAAATCCTTTTGTCCTATTTGTACTTTTTTTTGATTATTCTGACCCAAAAAGTATTTAATTTAGCTCAAATCCAATAATCTCTCATTTTTTTGTTCTGACTTCATATTCTTATGTAGTTCCATTTGCCATAAACCCTTATGGATACCTATTTAATGTTCTGGCCATTAGGAGAAATGTTGTTTCTCCTAGGTTTGTGGTAAATTCATGTATTCTCTCAATACATTTTGAGCACTAGGTGCGGAATAACTCGTGAAAAAATGGCCCTTGCCTTCCTGGGGCTTTCAGTCTTGTGGTAGGGAAAAATGATGATGGAGGGGAAAATGTAAATCAAATGAGTATCTGGAGAACTTTCAGTACATTTAGATCATTTCTCCATACTCATCTCTGGTTTAGTATTGTGCATGTTACACTGACCTCAGTTCCACTCCTCCGTGATGCAGCAGCCACATGATTTGGATGAGCCTTCTCCTTCTCCTCCTTCTCCCTGGAGGTGGCCCCTGGTTGGCCTGACATTGAGGTTGCCTGCCCTGTCTCTCTTGCCACCGTGCTTGGCTTTGGCTTTAACCATGGAGACTCTTGAATCCAACAGGCCACGGTTTGAAGTTCAAGGTTTTGCTCTATGATTGAGGCAACTGTCCTTTATCTTCTAACAGGAAAAAGGAAGCTAGTAGCCCTCACTGCTACTGGCATGCCTTTGAAATGCTGTGCATTTCAAGGGAGCTGCCTAAGGAGGAACAGATACTGTGGACAGCACAGAGGAGAGATGGACCGAAACTGGGTCATGATGACATTGTTAAGCTGCTAGATCAACGAACCTTGGAGCCCGTCCAATAACTGGACTCTTCATTCATGTGAGCCACTACTCTTCTTTATTATTTAAGCTAGTTCAGGTTGTTTTGCTTGCGAGTTTGTATCTGAGAGCATCCAAATGGATGCACATATTAAAATAGGTATTGCTACCTTCTGAAGAGTGGAGGATTTATTGTAAAAGCTATATAATGCTTAAGTTTTAAGACCTTCTTCACTCACTTGTTCAGTCCTCTTCCAGACTTTTCACTTAATTTCACACTTGTAATTTTATATTCTTTTCCTTAAAGAGGATTATCCAAATTGTATAACCTCTGGCCTCACAACACCTGGATGTACCATCAGATGTTTTGGGGAGGAAATGTCCACCTTTCCCTCTAATTCCTTCCATGCACATCTCCCTAAGAGAGGAGTGGCTTACCTAGTGGGTAAAGAGCTGGAAGGGTCACTGCGCACATGTGGCCTGGCCTCTCCGGCTCTCTCATTCGGATCTGCTTGCCCATAGCTGTACGTTCACTGCAGCAAGCCCCAGGGGACAAGAGTAGAGGGGAATTAGTTGCTGCCTTTGACCACATCTTTCAGAACTGGCACTTGTCCAGCAAAGGTGAAAAATACTGTGTTAACATGATGGCTGTGAAGACTTTGAAGGAAGCATCATGAAGGGCTGGCTGTGCGAGATGTGGAGAGAAGGTAGTCAAGCACTGGAGCCTTTTGCAAGTCCTTGTGTCTGCTACCCCCATCCCAGCCTCTCGCTGCCTTCAGTCTACACCCCTCATGGTAGAAACTGGCTGCACCCACTGGGGAAGCAGTTTGCATCTGTTCAGGGACCGAGTGCATAAATACATTCCTGAACAGAAAGACTCGGGATCCCATCTCGGCCTTAGGTCCAAGGGTTTTCTCTATTCCAGTTTACTCAGCAATAAAGCTCATATTGATCTCCATTTAATGCCTTTGTATATTTCCTAGACATTTTCACCTGGAAGGTGAGGAGAAAGATCATCACCCTGAAATGACAATAGGAGTCAGCAACAGCAATTACAGTAATTACGTATAAAATGTACTATATGACCAACTAACAGTACCAAGCAAATCCTAAGTGCTATGTGGGAGAATACAAATTCCTGATCTCAGGGGGTCTACAACTGGAAAAGAAAATAGCACTAACATATATACATATCAACTTATGAAGCCAACCACAATTCAAACATTTTATATATGTTCAGTTACTAGACTGAACCATATGAAATTGCCATTTTTGTAGGCTAAAAAGTAGTTAAATGTCAACATTTTCACATGGCCATGCTAATGTTGCCAGCGCCCGACATACTCACAATTATTTGACTCGATTTGGAAGCTGGTGCCATCACACTAGATAGCTGTAGACCTCTGGTGGGCACTGCTTCCCCTCACCCCTTGGAGATTTTTCATACCTGGCTCACTGTCACTCTTTCTAATTTGATTTTCAATATTCTCAGTGACTGCAATATCCACAAAAAACAATTCTTTTAATATTCTGGTTTCTTGACCTCTTGCCTTGCGATGTTCTTGACCTCTATTTTACCTCAGATACCCAATTCCACATTTGTATCTGAGACATTGGAAAACTTACTTCATTTTGCTTAAAAATACCACTGTCTTTGACTCTTCCTCACTGGCACAAGATCTTCAGAAGATCTTGAATATCCTCTTGGTTTTTTCTCATCATTCGACCTCTATATATGGGGTGGCCCAGGGCCGTCTTCAGATGTCTTTCCTTCTTTTCCTCTGCTCACTCTTTATATGATCTCATCCAATCTCATGACATTGATGCCTTCTCTCTATTGATGACTCTCTAATTTATATCACAAGCTCAGACCTATCCCATGAACTCTCATCTGTCTTTTCAACATCATCTACTTTGTATATGTAATAGGTATCTTAAGCTTATCATGTTTAAAAATGAACTTGTGGGGTGCCTGGTGGCTCAGTCGGTTGAACATCAGACTTTAGCTCAGGTTATGATCTCACGGTTTGTGGGTTTGAGCCCCATGTCAGGCTTTGGGATGACAGCACAGAGCCTGCTTCGGATTCTCTGTCTCCCTCTCTCTCTGCCCCTCCCCTGCTTACACTCCCCCTCTCTCAAAAATGAATAAATATTTTAAAAAAATGAACTCTTTATTTTTTCTGTCCTAACCCACACTGTCCCTATCTCAGTAAATGACAATGCCATTTTCTAGTTGGCTTGGACCAAACCTTTGACTTTTCTCTTTAAAAAAAAATTTTTTTTTAATGTTTGAGAGAGAGAGTATGTGTGGTGCAAGCAGGGCAGGGGGAAGAGAGAGGGAGACAGAGGATCTGAAGTGGGTTCTGCGCTGACAGCAGAGAGCCTGATGCAGGGCTTGAACTCATGAACCATGAGATCGTGACCTGAGCCGAAGTCGGACACCCAACCGAGTGAGCCACCCAGGCACCCCTGACTTTTCTCTTTCTTACCATACACCCATACACCAGCAAATCCTATTGTGTCTACCTTCAAAATGTATTATATGCAGAATCTGATCACTTCTTACCAGTTCCACTTCTGTCTTGGTCCTAGTTACTCTTGTATGGATTACTGTTTAAGCTTGTAATCAGTGTCCGCTTTTTCCCATCATGTAATCTCCACATGAATCAGATCGTCCTCTCCTCCAAACCCTCCAGTGACTTCCTGCCTCACTCAGAATGGCAGCCAGTGTTCTTACCATGGCTCACAAGGCCACTTAGGCCCTGGGTAGCCTGCTACTTCTCTGATCTCATGTCCTTCCAGCTTTGCCTTTTCTCATGATGCTATAGCCACACTGGTCTTCTTTACAGACTTTAAACATGTCAAGTATGCTTCATTTGAGAAACTTGGTACTAACTTCTCCCTCTGTGTAGAGTGTTCTTTCCCAGATACTTGTGTGGTTCACACAAATGCTCAAATAGTCCTTTATGAGGGAAGCCTTCCCACAGCATCATGTATAAGAATCCGCAGGTATTCTTTTTCCCACTTTTTTTTAATTAAATTTTTTTAAATTTAATTTTGAGAGAGAGAGAGAGACAGAGTGTGAGCAGGGGAAGGGCAGAGAGAGAGGGAGAGACAGAATCTGAAGCAGGCTCCAGGCTCTGAGCTGACAGCACAGAGCCCGACGCAGGGCTTGAACTCACTAACTGTGAGATCATGACCTGAGCCAGTCGATGCTTAACCGACTGAGCCACCAGGCACCCCCTCCTTTTTCCCACTTAACCTGACTCCAAACATCATCACCACCTGCTGTTACACATATTTTCTTTTTGTTTAGTTTCTGTCTCCTGGCCAGAATGTAAGCCTCATGAGGGCAGGGATTTTCTTTTGTTTACTGCTTGGTTTAGCGCTTAGTGTCTGACACATAATAACACTCTATAACAAATAGTTGTTGAATAAAGGAACTGCATTAATATCATATACCAAGTGGTGTCTAAAATAATGTAAGGCATCACCAAATTACAAATGGATTTGTTTCCCCAGAAGCTTTTAAGTTGGGCATTTGGAAATCAACATGCATTTTCCATGCAGATATGAAGGAAGTGCTGTTATTATTTATTCCCATCTTATGGTTGAGAAATCTGAGACTTAGGATAAGTAACTGTGCTTAGGTTTTCCTATTCCAAGTACACCTAACCACTACACTAAATTCCCAGGCCAGATCACAAAACCAATATGTACATCCCATAGTTCTGATATATTCTATAAAAAGGAAGAACTACAATGGAAGACACTTATACACAAACAGCTGTACCCAGAGCCTGGATTGACCTCCCAGCTCTCTAGATGGTTCACTCAATTGCCCCCATTCCTTGATGGTCTTTGCCTTCATCAGCCTTATTGCTTTCTTGCTATCCTCTCCAGCTTTGAGCCCATGGTCCATCATTTCAACTACTCACTTGCCAATATAGGAGATGTTTTTGCTTTCTGTCCTTTCATTACCTGTCCCGTAAAACCCCAGCTCTGGATGAATACAACTATCTGTACTGTGCATCTGCACCAGGCCTGCTGAGTTCTGCTTGACCAATTAAGTATCATTATAAAATCACTATACAAATCTTCTGAGTCCCTAATGCTATATAGCAAGTCTGTGATCTCATGTACTTCATCTGTCCCTTAACAACTCTTTCAAACCCTTTTCCTGAAACTTTGATCATCTACTATTTCTTCCATTATTCTTAGGTTACCTTATCTTCTTCATGATGAAAATCTAAATTTCAGAAGGGAACGACCTCACTTCTCTGCCACCAAATCTCCATACAGGTCTGTACCTATCCCCGATCTTTCTGCTTCTCTTCTGTCACAGTGGGAAGGTTGTCCCTCTTATTTAAGTCCAATCTTTTTACTTGTCTTCTAAGTTCTCACGTCCTTTTTAGGAATATGATGCGATAAATTATGCCTTCTCTCTTGCATTTCCAACTTCTTCTCTCTTGGCTTCTTGACATTAGCATTTAAACATACTCAAATCTCCTCTACGTTAAGAATAAAGTCTCCCTTGGATCCTGTGCTAATCTCACTCTCCTCCATTTGTAGTCAAAGTCCTCAAAAGAGTACTACACTGGAAATTCCCAGACACTGATCCCTAGACAAGTACCAGATTGTCAGGAGATTTTTATGCATTTGTGGTAAAATAGGAAACAAATAAGTTAATGCTGCCCACGTCTACCCGTATAGCCAAATTCGAGATCTATATGTTGGGTCAAAATTACCAATTTTCTCCTTCTAAGAATTGTCTTACACTTTCCAAATATGTAAAATCTTAGTTCTTTTTTTTTTTTTTTTTAAATTTTCAAGAGAGAGTCAGAGCACTAGCAGGGCAGGGTCAGAAAGAGAGGGAGACACAGAATTCAAAGCAGGCTCCAGGCTCTGGAGCTGTCAGCACACAGCCCAATGCTGGGCTCGACCTCATGAACCATGAGATCATGACCTGAGCCAAAGGTGGACGTTTAACTGGCTGAGCCACCCTGGCGCTTCCAGATTTATCTTTTAAAAACACTCCACTTGTGCTTGAATATTCTATCTTCCTTAGCTCTGTGTTAATTTCTAGAAATAAATTCCAAGAAGGAATAGTTTCTGCATTTTTTGTTTTTCTCTGTATGGTATATATCTCTCTTATGGTAAGTGTATTAGAAGATGGCAAAGAAATTAGTAGTCTTTTATAAAATCTAACGGAGGCAACTCCATGTGGATAAGAGGTATCCCTCACTAGGTATCAGTTAACTCTGTAAATTATCTTTTGTCGTAGTTCTAAATAATTCACTGCATTTTACAGAATATATGGTCTTTGTTCCCTTTTTTTTATTTTTGGAGGCCAACTTTATGGCTAAGCATGAGTCTAATTTTTGCATGTTCTAAATCCCTGAAAGAGTATGAATCCTGTTATGTAAAGTGGTATTTACATATCCCATAGATCACACTTTATGATCATTCCATTCAATTCTCAGAGTTTTGTCTGCTTGATTTATTAATTATTTAGAGAGGTATGCTACAGTAGATTTTCCAGTTTCTCTTTGTGGTTCTCAAAGTTTTGCTTATAGATTTTAAGGCTGTTATTAGATGTGTATAAGTTTAGAACCATTTTATCTTCAAAGTGAAAAGCCTCTTTATCACTGTATAGTAACCTGATTTATTTATATAGTAATTTCTTTTGAATTTGTAGTTATCACAGCCAAAAATGTTAGAATATCTTTTTTCCATTATTTGATTTTATGAATTCTTATGTCCCTTTAAGCAATTTTTGCTTGACATTTAAAAATCCATTTGAAAAATTTTGGAGTGCTTGGCAAATTTACATTCATTGTGAATGTAACACATTACGTGATTTCTCCTATTTTTCTTTTCCTTTTTAAATTTCTTTTGGATTAATTTTTTCCCCTTTTTGTTGGAGAATATATATTCTTTGCCTCTTCTTTCACTGGTGACCCTAAGTATTTTAATTTGCCTACTTAACAGAGTATAAAGTTAACATTTTTTTTACATCTCTTAAACATATCTAAGACCTTGTAATAGTTTGTCCAGTGCCCCTCTCCCTGTCAATAACATCCTATTTTTGTCTAATTTTTAGTTTTAACATCCCTTCTACAAATTATTATGTTTTTAAATGTTTATTTTTGAAAGAGGGAGAGCAAGGGAGGGGGAGAGAGAGAGAGAGAGAGAGAGAGAGAGAGAGAGAGAGAGAATCCCAAGCAGGCTCTGCACTAATGAGACTGACACTGGGCTCAATCTCACCACCCTTAGCCGAAATCAAGATCATGACCTGAACTGAAATCAAGAGTCGGACGCTTAACCGACTGAGTGCCATCCAGGTGTCTCTAAGTATTATTGTTTTTAATACATTTTGCTTAGCCTCACCCGTATCTTTGATATCTTTGCTTGTCATTTCGTCTCACATCTCTGACCTTCCTTCTGGGATCATTTTTCTTATGCCTAGATTTTCTCTGTTGTAATTTCTTTTAATAGTGATCTATTGGTAATAAATTCTGTTTGAATGTCAAGAATGTCTTTATTTTGCTTTAGGGTTTTTTGCCTTACTATTGAGATAATTTAATAAAGGATATCATTCTAGGTTGACAATTATTTGTCTCAGCTCACAGAAGATACTCTTCCACTGTCTTTTGGCTTCCTATCTGCTGGTGAGAAGTCAGCAGTCTGCTGATTGGCCATACTTTTTGGGTGATTACTCCTTACTTTCTAGCTGTTTTTAAGACAAAACGTTTTTCTGTCTAGTTCTGCAGTTTCACCACAATGTGTTTAAGCATGTATCTTTGTTAATATCATTCACAGGGATTCCAAGATCTGGTGTCTGAAAAATTCTGTTATTATCTCTATTACCTCTTTCCCATTCTGTTACCATCTTTTTATACTTCAATCGGACATATACTAGACATTTTCATTATATTCTGTGTGTCTCTTGATCTTTACTTCATCATATAGGCCATGTCCTTGTCTGTGAGCTGTACTTGGGGCCGATTATTCAGATATATCCTAGTTGATTCTGTCTGGCTTTGATGTTTAACGCATTGCTGAATTTTTAGTTGTTTTTTATTTTTTGATGTTATTATTTTTTCATATCTGCTTGGTCTTTTTATTATGTCATATTTCCTACTTATATTTGGGAGTTTTACTTCTTTAAACATGTAAGTATATTTAATATTCTACATTTGGTATTTTTAAGTGTTCTTTTTGTTTCTCTTGGCTCTAATGGTAGTTTGCTTCTCTGTGTATGTTTAATTTTGACTGTGAGCTTATTTTCTTTGAAAAAAAATTTTTGGTACGATTTAAGATCAGAAAAACAGAACCAACTGAGTATTTTAAATTGAATTCTCTCCTTGAGACTTTTGTTCTCTTTTAAAATAAGTAGTAGTGTGATTCAGAGTCACAGACCCATCTGAAGTCAGCTTATAGTTACATCTCAAGACACTTTTTCCTTCCATTCTACTCAGTGCCAAACAAAACATTTCTTTGTACCCCTGTTTGTGCAATAAGATTTTTCATTGGCTGTTACCTTTGAAGGTACAGTCCTTTGTAGTCATAGATTCCCTCTTGGATGAATACAGGCACCTACATCCTGTATCTTGGGCTCTTGTCGAGGGAAAAGCTCAACGTCTCCAGGAATTGGTACAACTTTCAGGTCAGAGTGGGCTTGGTATACATTCTTCTCTGATGTTCCTGCTTTTTATTTGTTTGGTATTATCTATAGATTCCTTTCTTTGATATGGATGAGTGACATTTAAAAAGATATTTAGCGGCCCCTGAGTGGCTCAGTCAGTTGAGTGTCCAACATCGGCTCAGGTCATGATCTCAGTTAGTGGGTTCGAGCCCTGCGTTGGGCTCTTTCTTGACAGCTCAGAGCCTGGAGCCTGCTTTGGATTCTGTGTCTCCCTCTCTCTCTGCCCCTCCTCTGCTTGTGCTCTCTCTCAAAAATATATAAACTTAAAGAAAGATACATAAAAATATTTTATCCACTGCATTAGTTGTTTTACTAAGGAGTGCCATTCATGGTATCTCAGCTATCATACTTCTGAAAGTGGCAGCCCACGTTTTGTAAAATCAAGGTGAAACACTTCCCCTTCTCTTGGGTTTAACATGAGGGAGATGAAAAATCCCAGGAAAGAGAGAGAAAGAGAAAGGAAGAAAGAAGTCTGTGCATTTAATACTTGTTAGTTTCAGACCCTGTGTAGTTCAATGGTAGGTAGATGAGCACCACTCCCCTCGGCTCCTGGGTAGGAGCTGCAAGAGTGGGGCTGGGGAAGAGAAGAAAGAATAGTGAGAGTGTTCGTTGGCATGTTAAGAGGACGTTTCATCTTTCATTGCATTTACACCATATGGCAAATTTGTCAGTAGTTTTCTAATATTAAAGAGGAAACTTTGGATCCTTATTACAGTAGGAACTGGGCGAGATTTCAAATTTCTAAGACATAATATATTTGTTAGAAAAGAAAATGTTAGCATTGGGTTGAAAAATGGCACTTTATAGTTCTTTGAATGCAGGAACTTAAATAATACAATGTATTAAAAAGAAAACAATTAGATTTAGAAATAAGACACTAAATTCAAGAAAAGAAAATTAAATCTATTAATAGCAGAGGGCATGGCACTGAGAAAGTATATTGCAAAACATTTTAAATGAAAAGTGCACTGGGTAAAGGGATGCTCTTGGAGGGTCACTCAGAGATAGAGATCAGGATTTCCAATCTCAGAAGACAGTGAAGCAAAAGCGCAATGTTTAACCCAGCTGGGCTGCAGTTAAAGTGGAGTGAGAGATCAGCTGGGCCGAGAGGACAGAATTTTTAAGGCAGATGAAAGAAAGGTGGCAACGTGAATGCTGGAGTCAGTGAAACCAAGATGGGAGACCCCATGAAGACAGACTGTGAGCCAGGTTTCAGGTGGGTCCGGACGCTTAAGAGCAGAGGGGAACTGCAATGATAATGGGTGTGGATGGTAAGCCCTTCACAGCCTGAGTTGATGGTGGGGAAATGAGAAGTTTCAAAACTGATACTTGGGGCCATGGTATATGATTCTCCAACTATGGGTGCGCTGGAATGAAAGCTGAATTCAGCTTGGGAAAAACCAGAAGGGGCATTTTCATGGGAGAATTAAGTGGAAACTTTGGTTTACCCTTCTTCTAAATGCTTAAGTCTTTGTCCATTTTCCTGTATTCTGGAAAGGACACACACAATGGTGTGGAATGAAGCTACCGGAGTAAAAGGAATGTGGGAAAACAAAGTTGGTAGTCACAGGTGGAGAGGTAAAAGCAGCAGGGCTGGGATACATAGAGGGCCTGCTGGAGAGGATTTCTGGACTTAAAATGAAGAACAAGGGAACGTGCCAAATGTTCTGTTTGCGTAGGCAGTTGGGGAAATTATTTTTCTAAACAACATGAAACTGCTGTGTGCAAGCTGATTTAAACTAGCATTTAGGATCGAGGTGCTGTAGAACAGCCTAGGTTGGACTCAAGTCTACTGGTCTTTCCTACATAAGCACCACACTTCAGAAAGTCATTTTACACATACAGGTGAAACCAAACTGAATGAATGCTGATTGGCTGCTAAACTGTTACCTTAGTTTTAAGTTCTCCTGAACCTAGGTATATCCCTGGGGTTTTTCTGCTATCAGTTAAAAAGCAAACGAACAAAAAACCCTTGGAGGAATATATTTAGTAGCAGAATAAGAAAATAGGGATGAATACTTATACAAACATAAAGTATAATACAGAAAAAGAAAAAACAAGACATTAGGAGCTTAAAGCACTGCTTTTTTTTTTTTCCCCCTCCTATGTGATTGACTGTAGCCATACAACTTAATTTTGTCCAGTGGCAGTTAGGGAACTAAGGTTAGAAGTCATGACTTGATTCCCTACCATGGCATCTACTTTTATTCAGGTTTCCAACTTTTTAAAGGAATAAAGAGGTATGCTTTGTTTTTTTCCTTACAGTTCCACTTAGTATCTAAGGACCAGAATTAGGAAATTGCATGATGGAAAAATAAACACTAACAAGTAGGGCTACACCCCTTTTGCTCTATTAGCAGCACTCAGAACAGGATTGCAAAACCTCATTAGATTTGCGAAACACTCTAAGAGAAATGAACACCTGAAGATTTTAATTTAAAAGTCCTGGCTATGCACTCTGAAAAAAATATTTTTAAAAGGATTTTTTAAATGTTTTATTTATTTTATATATAGAGAGAGATAGAGCAGGAGAGAGGCAGAGAGAAAGGGAGACACAAAATCCGAAGCAGGCTCCAGTTTCTGAATTAAGCAGAGAGCCCAATGCAGGGCTTGAACCCACGAACAGTGAGATCATGACCTGAACCGATGTGTGTGACAGCAATTTGGAGATGGTAAAAAAGTGAGTCAGTGAACTTGAAGATAGAAAAATTGAAATAATCTAATCTTAAATGTGAGCAGTCAAAAAAAAAAAAAAATTGGATGTGAGGAGCTTTTTCTTTGGTCAATGTTTTTATTTTTTTATTATATATAACCTTTTTGATAAGGCTACTAGGCTGATAAATCAGGGGAATGCTTGGCCAGAACGCATCTTGATTTTTACAGTGCACTTGACTTTGAATGTGGAGCAGATGACAATATTTAGATGCATTTATTCTTGACCCCTGCTACTCTGCCAGATTGACTTCAGTCCTGTAACGGGGAGATGAATATAATACAATGACACAAATAGGAAAGAACACTTATCAGTTGCCTGAGAATCACCGCTGTCCTCCTTCAGGAGCGTATAAACTCCATGAGGGCAGCCAGTGTATATTTTTAACCTGTACCTTCCTTCCCAGTTACCAGGACCTGTAACTAGTTCTGCTCTCTGGACTGGGGGAAGCATGAGGGTGAGCACGGTGACAGGGAATCCAGTCTCAGGTACCAAGACACTATTGGAGGCAAGACTTTAATTTCTTGAGTGAGTGTTTCTGAAAGTGTAGTTCAGATCACCTGCTTCAGAATTACCTGGACTTTTGGTTAAAATGTCAATTTTGGGATATAATTCTAGACTTGCTAAGCAGGCAAGGGTAGGTCTTGGAAATCTGCAGGTACCCTATGCAATTCTTATTTCTAGGGGTTGGGGGCTGGCAAAGGCAAGGAATAGACTGAGTCCGAGGCAGGTGTCAGAACCCTGGCACTGTTAGCATCTTGGCTGGAAAATTCCTTGTTGTAGGGGCTACTGTCCTGTTCACTGTCAGATGGTTAGCAGCATCCCTAGTCTCTAGCCCTCTAGATGCCAGTAGCACCCCCTCTCTCAGTTGAGATTGTCTCCAGACACTGCAAGATGTCCCCTGGGAGGCAAAATAACCCCTTGTTGAAAACTACTGCCTTGAGGGACCCAAGTAGTAAGAGATGTTCCCAACCTAAAGATCAGAGGAAGAAGGAGAACACAAGATGGGTGGATGTCCAGCTCTTGGAAATGGAGTGGCAAGTTAGGGCTAGTTCTACACCAAGAGCTCCTTTATAAGGTTGATATCGGTAGCTTAGCTTCCTTGCTGTAGAGGAGCCGTGTTACCCGAGAGCTGGTGACAGATGGAAGATAAAGGCTGAGAACTAGACAGGGTTTGGCAGCTTAAGTCAGGTCTCAATCCTGGCTGTGTATCATCAACGGGGAATCCTAAAAACATACAGATGCGTCAGCCAACCTTGGTCCTTCTGAAGCAGAATTTCCAGTGGTGAAGTCCAGGCATCTGAGACACAACCTGGATTTTGGAATACTCACAGAGTTAGAGGACATCTGGAATACTGTGTTCAGGAATTCAGAAAAAGGCTAAGAATAAAGATGTCTCAGCACTGCAGACATCAGCAATGTGTAGTGTCTGAATATCTTTAATAGCTCCGCTCCCATCCCATCCCATCCCACAAGTGAGGACAAAAGCATAATACCCAATGCACTGTGGGTAAACTGTTCTAAGTAGGGAATTTTCCCAATTTTACTCTTATCCTCCAATCTGAGCCTACTTGCTTTTTTGTAATGTTTCCTGTTCCCATTTCACTGCCTAATACCTGATTTCTTTCTCTCCTCCCAACCCCTCTGTCTAATAATCTGTTTGGTTTGTGTGATTTGGGCAATATTTAGAAAGCAGAATCAAAGCCTTGTTGACTGGATTGGGAGTTTCTAGCTTCCTTTTAAAGGTACCAATGAAGCACTGGTGGTAGAAAGTAAGTAATATAAACTAATACTGTAAAGCAGTAAGAGATTCATTCCATAAGCTTCACAGGAAACATGAGGTTCATAGAGTAGCACCTCATGCTTTAGGGCAGAAAATGTAGAAAAGAAAAAAAATTCTGTGGCATGTTGAGTATGTACTCAATGTTTCAATTCCACGTGAAACACTGCAGTTAACTAAAAAGTACATCCATGAAGATCTCAATTAAACTTGATTAATCTTATTTAAACTAGCTACGATTTCAGCAGTAATTCCATAATAGCCCAAGACCTCTGTAAAAACACTTCCATTGATTATTTTATTCAGAAAAAAACAATAGGGGGAGACAGAAACAAAAATTCTGGTCATTTGCAGTATCTATCAGCCTTCAATTTGGCTCTCCTGTTTAAACAAAGACAAATGATAAAAATTATGTAAAACATTCCATATATAGTCAGCTACTAAATATATACTCAAACTCAAATTGTGTTCTCAATTTGGTTTTTATATCACCATCCCACTTATATCAAAATATTTTAATTAAAATTTAACTTTTCAATGTTAGGTTTCATACTAAATGCATTCTGTTCTTATGAAAGCCTTTCCTAATCTTGAAGAACTGTTGCCTAAGAGCTTTTTAAATCCATAATAGAATTTTAATTGCCTCTGAATTTAAGCATGCCCTAAACTTCTATTTAACAGGGTGGCAATCTTCTATTTTCATAAGCGGTAAAAGTGACAACACACGGACCTTATGTCTTTTGTGTCCACATTCTGGTATTGTTTTTTTACATCCTATTCTTATTTCTTAAAACCAGATACAGGCTTTCTCAGCAGGAAAAATTCTTACATCACTTATTAACTTCAGATAACAACATGATCAACTCAGTTAACAGGAAATATATGCTGAAGCATCATCTTCATCAAGTAATGTAAAGAGATGTTTTAAGACTAATTTTGCAACACAGGACTTGAAGGAGTGGCAGATTACCACATTCTCTTTCCTTCTGGTGCTTACTTGATTTACAGTTCTAAATGTACAGCCAACCCTCTCTACTCATTTTTTTTATGTTATAAATCTAGGACATTACTTACCTAAAAAGGAATAGCAATAGATAAATATTAATAATGTGCTCTGATAAATATCCTGCACACTTCTAAATTCAACTTGGTTAAAAGTGCTTCCATTTCATTTATTTCATTTTATACTTGATAATTTTTAAACTGATTTATTTTTACTTCATTTTTAGGAAGCTGTACTACTCTACTAGAACCCACTGAGTTTTGAAATTTAACTACTTCTTTCTAATAGTTCTAAAAAGATGATGATAAATAAATTCATGAAGGAGTTTCAGTCAAACCTGAATTTCTTACCACAAAATATGTAAGTTTTTGAAACCTGGCTATTTTTAGATATTCTTTATTGGTAATGTTTTCCTAGACTTATGATGTCCTTTGTAAGTAACATTACCATGTTCACAAATTAGAAGATGAAAACTTAAGAACTGTAATAACTGAAAAAGAACACTGGTTACACATAAGCCATTTCTACTGGATCCTGAAAATGGCTGGAAATAAGTAAAAATATACCTACCTGTCCAGAAGTGTTTCATGTAAAAATCCATCCTTCCGGGCCTTTTTGAGAATTTTACTGTCTTCTTTACTTATTTTAAGTTTGTGGTCTTGGAAGCTCTGAAATTTCTTTCTGTTAAGAAAATGCCTTTCTTGAAAATCACCTCAAACTTTGATCATACATGTTTACTCATGAAATTACAAATATTTTAAAAGTTTTTCATTTATTTAAAAAAAATAATTGTATTTCTTTAATGACATACAGCTTTTCAGCTGCAGAGATGACCTCAGTGCTCCTCCCCGCAGAGGGCAGTGGCCTGCGCAGCACTACAAGGCCTCCCTTTCACTGAGGGGTGTTGGCCGGGGTCCCGAGTGCTGGCTCTGGAACATTGGGTCAGCATCATGTACTAATAAGCTATAGTCATTCTGTTAATGAACAGGGAGTACAGACTAACCCAAGTGACTTTAGCTTTGAAAGCCAGCAGGATAATTAGGAAAACTGAAGCTTTGAGAAAAGAAAAGCATTCAGCCTAGTTCTTTGTCCCAGTCTGTTATGCCTCATGTCGTTCAGGCCTTGAGAAGGACCCGTCTAATCTGTAAGGTCGAAAAGGAAAATAATACGTACACATAATTGATTTCACACTGTTTAACATTTCCTTTGTCTTCTTCTGGAATATCATCTTTTTTCTTAGTTTCTCTTTCAGCACAGGATCTAATCTGGACAATGGAGAGAACTCAACAGGTTATACGTGAATCTTCCCCTTCCCCACTTATTTCATAAGAACCCTCTAGATGATTTTTTATGCAAAAGAAGAAAACAATCAACTTAGCAATTAGATTCAGAAAAAGACAGGTTCTAGATATGTTTGTATATATGTTTATATATATGATTTATATAAATAATTGCTATTATGTTTCTCTAGAGCCCTTGCATCAGACATGGAGAAATTTATTTAGAAAAACATTTTATAGATCAGATCCTGCTGAGCATTTAGGCAATAATTTAATTTAATGGTGGCACCAAAGTAAATATTCAAATTATTCTGTAGTGTTTATTTTATAACACTGAAAATTTAAGATAGTAGTTACTTTACTTTGCATAGGCTATTCACAAATCCATTAAAATTTGTAACATTACACAACTCATTTTTACCTAATTGGAATACACTCCTTCTAAATCTTCCTTATGTCCTCATAAATTGTGACAGATATTTACTATCACATGCCATAAACTGATACAGCAAGTGGGATCTACGGAATAGGGCAAGAAGGGGACAGAAGTCAGGCCCTTGGAATTGGCAATTTGCAACCCGAAGGACTGGGATTCTATCTCCAAGGATTTACATCTCTGAAGTGAGCTTTGTGGCCCCGAGCCCAATTCCAAGACTGCTTAGAAAGCAGTGACCAATAAAGCATGCACCAATGCCACGTGTGTGACAGGTCTTAGTGGGGTCCTTACAGATCTGGGGAGATTACTGGCCAGTGCATGTGACAATACTGCACTACTTTCGGCAGAAGGGAATGTGCTCTGGTCGATAAGGTTAGGCTACAAAGGTAGATGGATGATACAGACTAGCAGAACCTGCGAAATAAAATGCAAGGTGGGAAGAGTTTTGGATTATCACTGCTCAGGGCTTCTAGATACTTGACTAACCAAATGAACCCAGGGAAATATGACAGGTACTTCATTTAACAACAGTTGTTGGGGCTCCTGGGTGGCTCAGTTGGTTAAGTGTACGACTTTGGATGAGGTCATCATCTCATAGTTCGTGAATTCGAACCCCGAGGTGGGCTCTGTGCTGACAGCTCAGAGCCTGGAACCTGCTTTGCATTCTGTGTCTCCCGCTCTCTCTGCCCCTCCCCCACTCATGCTCTCTCAAAAATAAACATAAAAAAAATTAGATATTTAGAAACAGTTGTAATTAGTGACAAATACAGCATAGTATTGTTTTTTCCATGAAGTGCAGAGTTACTGCATTTTATTTGCATCGTTTCTCTTCAAAAATCATACTTTTAGGTAAGTGAGAAATCCACCAGTATTTTTCTCACGACCTATTTCTGGAGAGGCGGTGTGGTATGCAATGTCAGTTTCCAGTCAGCTGGGTCTGGGTACATATCCCTGTCTCATTGTAGCTAGCTGTGTGACTTTCATGAAGTGACTGATCAAAATAGGTAAGGATATAAGGAGGGCTACAGGCCATCCCCTCAGAGGTAAGGTGACTAGCTACCTCCCAGGAGCACAAGGAAGATTCAAGATGATGCATGTGCCACCTTCAGCAGAGTGCCTGCAGCTACTTGCTTCTGCTTTGTTTTTGTTTTGTTTACGTAACTGCAAAGTGTTATGACTAACGCTTTTCATATACCTTGTAATTCTGCTTGTGGGAATGTGTCCTCAGATACACTTGCACAACTAAAGAAGGATGAATATTCAAAGTTATGTGTGTTACAGCACTGTGTGAAGGAGCAAAAGACTGGAGGGAACCTAAATTTGCATTTATAAGGAACTGATTAAATCAATTATGGTACATCCCTAAAATGGAATATCATGTAGTTGTTAAAAAAGCAAGAGAAGGGGTGCCTGGGTGGCTCAGTCAGTTAAGCGTCCGACTTCAGCTCAGGTCATGAGCTCATGGTTTGTGAGTTTGAGCCCCGTGTCGGGCTCTGTGCTGACAGCTCAGAGCCTGCAGCCTGCTTTGGATTCTGTGTCTCCCTTGCTCTCTGCCCCTCCCCCACTCACACTCTGTTTCTCAATAATAATAAATAAAATTAATTACTTAATTTTAAAGCAAGAAAAAAATTTCATACATCATGATAAGGGAAAATTTGCAAGAGACAATGTTAAGGAAAAAACTCAAGTTCTAAAGAGTGTGTATTGGAGGCTAACGTTAGTCTAAAAAGGTAGAAAATTATAAACATATCCATTTTTTATAAACTCTGGAAGGTACAGAAGGATAGCAGTGATGTCTTAATATGTTTGTATTTTAAAAATTTTGAACCATGTAACGTACCTATTTAGAAAACTAAATTTTAAAATTCAGGCTTTAAAAAGAAAATATAGGCCTAAAAAGCATGTGGCAAAATACTAATACATGGGGGTAAGATACAGAGTAATTTTTCTACTGCATGGTACAAACCACCCACCAGTTATGGGATTTATAATTAAAAATAAAGGTTATTTGGATCATAGTATAAAAAACTATGCATTACATCTTTAAAAGTGATGGCAAATGACTATTCAACATTTTAAAGAGATATATATGTGACATGTATTAATGTATAAAAAGTCATGACTACCTTTATCATTTCTTCTTCTCCTGCTGTTTTACTTTTCGCTTCTATATCACCTGCTTCGTTGCATCTAATAAAACAGCTATTTGAGGCCAATAGGGCCATTTTCCCCTGTAAAACAAAACAAAAAAGTCACAGGAATACCTACAAAATAATTCTTATATCTTGAGAATGAAATTCTACTCTTACCCCCAAGTCTAAAAGTAATCAGCAAAAAGAATTTGGAGAAAACATAGAAAATAAAGACATACAGAAAAGAAAACCAAATCACCTATAATCTTACTATTCAAAGATAACCACAATAAACATTTTCAGTATATTCATTCTGTTAATAAGATGAAATAGAATTGTTTCCTTTGGCCTCAAAGATCTATTGAGAATATAAATGATTTAGTTCAGCTGGAAAAATAGTTTTTAAAACAATACAAATTATAAAATTCACAGTTTACTCAAATAGTACTGTTTTAAGTAAAATTTTCTTCATAATTAGAAAATATAAAAATAAAAGCTAACTTTTGGTGCCTTTGAATTTACTGCTCAGAATGTTAAGAATTAATGTCTGAGGGACTTTTTTATGTGGACAGAAATATTCATACTCTTTATTTTTTTTTAATGTTTATTTTTGAGAGAGACAGAGAGAGAGAGTGCATGAACAGGAAAGGGGCAGAGAGAGAAGACAGAGGATCTGAAGTGGGCTCCGTGCTGACAGCCCCATGCGCGGTTCAAATACAAGATCATAACCCAAGCCGAAGTTGGCCGCTTAACCGACTGAGCCACCCACGCGCCTTGTCATACTCTTTTCAGTTGTTCAATGCCCACTGTGTTATACAGATTCTAAAAGGCAAAACGTGAAAACGAATTTTCTCGTGTATCTAAACCTAGATTTAATTAAATCTCCTTAACAAATATAAGGCTTAATTATGACTTGCAAAACTTTGAGTACCTTAAACGGACAAAATATTTACAAATATAATCATTACAAAATGTATGAATAACTTTATATCACACTCAATTACAAAAGGGCTAATAACAGTGGATGTGATTGATTTTCTTATTTTTTTTTTTTTAAGTTTATTTATTTTTGAGACAGAGAGAGACAGAGCATGAACGGGGGAGGGTCAGAGAGCGGGAGACACAGAATCAGAAGCAGGCTCCAGGCTCTGAGCCATCAGCCCAGAGCCCCACGCGGGGCTCGAACTCACGGACCATGAGATCGTGACCTGAGCCGAAGTCGGACGCCCAACTGACTGAGCCACCCAGGCGCCCCGATTTTCTTATTAAGGTGGCCAGGGCTGGGCTTTCTACCATCTGGACGACGCTTGGTGTGCGGGGTATGGCTGTATCATCCAGTGTAATTTAAACTCGTAATTTAAAGCTGAATCCCTCTTAGCAATCAAGTTTTCCTTGTTCCATCAGGAACTTTTATGTGTCTTTTTCATTTAAATATTAAAAGTTAGTGTCTTTCCCCAAAACAAAGTGCAATGAACTTCCCAAACATTCTGTATGAGTGGTAGTATCTGGGTTATCATCATGCTGGCCTGATGATACACTGGTCTTTTCTGTTGATAGAATTTGTATTGAAAGTACCTTATTATAGTGGTAAGATCACCTAGAAGGGGTTGCAACCCATAAGTGGTTCATGAAATCAATTTAGTGGGTCCTGCTCAGTATTTAAAAAAAAAAAAAAAAAAAAAAAAACACAAAAAAGGTACAACAGAATAGAAAATACTGAAGTGCACAACACGAAGATTAAATAGGTATTAAGTACAATGTGTGTACTGGGCTGCAACGTAAAAATGTTTTTCTCACTGGACTGAGGTCAAAGAAAGTTTGAAAGTTACTGACCCAGAGATTTTATCCTACGGGATGAGGGAATGAGTCTAAATAATTCTTTTGGGGGGATGTTTGGCATACAGAAACACCGTGGGATCCTATTTTGAATTCGTTATTGTCTATTCCCAATGGTTCTATGCAGTTACCAAACTCCTCTTCTACTGGTGGCTACCTATCCTTCCTCTTCTCAATACAGTACCTCCTTTTAGCTCTGTATGGATCTAAATATATAGAGCTATATAGAACTCTGTATAGAGCTTGATATAGTATCTCCTTTAGCTCGGAGACTGTTTTAGCTCTGGTATATTTTTGTTCAATCCTTACTGCTTACACAAACAGAAAAGGAACTTATATATTATAATTTTTTTTCTTTGGAACGTAGGTATTCTGAATAAACAGACATAGACTTAACAAAATATCCTTCCACTGCTAAGTGCCTATTTACTAAGATCAATAAAAACTAATATATTATCTTCATCCTTCTTTTATACTAAAACTATCTTTTTGTACACTATTTGCTTTTGAGTTTTACCATGAACTCAGATGTTTATAGACTAATTTGATTTCAGTGAACCATTATCACTATTTACTATTTTATGCACAGATTGTCACAAGCTGGCCATAAGCTTCCTCCACTGTTCTCTTACCACAGTCTCTAATGTTTTTGAAAGCATCCATAATTTCTCCTAAGAAGGTATTCCTGAACTATCCTATTTTTCTGCCCCAAGACATAAAATGGGCTATCCTCTGAGAAATCTGGAATCTTTAATGAAAAATAAGAACTGAATCCAGGCACCAAGGGTATACAGAAATGATGGTGGGCAAAAGTATTTTTGCTATTTTTGTTACACTATTTCCCCCCCAGTTTTATTGAGATATAACTGACAAAATCACTGTGTATAAGTTTAAGGTACACAGCAAAATGGTCTGACTTACGCATGTTGTGAAATGATTATTTCAGTAAGTTTAGTTAGACCCATCATCTCCTGCAGTTACAATAAAAAGAAAGCATAAAATGGAAAAAAAAAATTTTCCCCTTATGATGAGAACTCAGGATTTACTCTCTTAACTTTCCACTTTATTATATAGCAAGGTCAGCTGTGGTCCTCATGCTACACATTATATCCCTGGCACTTATTGTATTTATCTTGTAACTGTAAGTCTGTACCTTTTGGCCACCTTCCTCCTCTAATTCTTGCTCCCAGCACCTCTCACTCTGGTAACCACAAGTCCAATGTCTTTTTCTGAGTTTAAGTGATTTATTTATCTTATTATTATTATTATTATTATTATTATTTAAGATCCCACATGTAAGGGAGATCCTACAGTTGTCTTTCTCTGTCTGACTTACTTCACTTAGCATAACGTCCTCAAGGTCCACCCATGCTGTTGTACATGGCAAGATTTACTCATCTTTTATGGCTGAATACTATTCCATTGTGTGTATGTATGTATATATGTGTATATATATATATACACCACAACTTCTTTATCCATTCATCTGTCAGTGGATGCCTAACTTGTCTCCATGTCTTGGCTCTTGTAAATAATACCCCTATAAACATGGAGGTGTAGATACCTTTTCAAGTTAGTCTTTTTGTTTCCTTTGGATATATTCTCAGACACGAGATTGTTGGATCATGTGGTAATTCTATTTTTAATTTTTTGAGGAGCCTCCACACTGTTTTCCATTTGGCTGTACTAGTTTACAATCCCACCAACAATGCACAAAGGTTCCCTTTTCTCCACATCCTCAAAAGCGTTTATCTCTCGTCTTTCTGAAGATAGCCATGCTAAGGGTCATGAAGTGACATCTTACTGTGCTTTTGGTTCGCATTTCCCTAACAACTAGCGATGTTGAGCATCTTTTCATATACCTGTTGGCTTTTCATATATCTTTTTTGGGAAAAAAAAGTCTAGTCATGTCTTTTGCTCATTTTTTAAAACTGGGTTGTTTTTTTTGATATTGAGTTACATCAGTTCTTAATATATTTTGGATATCAATCCCTTATCAGAAATGCAGTTTGCAAATATATTTTCTCATTTTATAGGTTGTCTTTTCATTTTGTTGATTATTTCTTTTGCTGTGTTGTACTATTTTTTGACATCTTTTTTTGTGACATCTTTTTAAGGTTATGAGTTCGTATTGGTTTTCTCCAATTTAATGTATGATATTATTACATTCTTTTTTTGTTGTTTTTTAGAATATATACTCTCATTGACTGTTAAAGACTGTATCTTACCTTGACAAGAAGCTTTATTATAAACAACAATAGCACTTACATCTTGAAAGACTGGTTCCCATTGTTCTCTTGGTCCAATTGCATCCGAACGCCCCACAACAAGTCCATCTGAATTAATACCAAGGTATTTTCCATAGCCAGATTTCAGGGCAATTCTTTAGATTAACAGAAAAGAAATGTTACAGACTAAGAAAAAGAAAATTAAATATGGAACATAAAAATAAATGTGGGTGTGTATAATAAAATTCCAGAAAAATCCAAAAATTTAAAAATGAAAATTATCAAAAGCATATGTGCCTAGTGACTACCATATCAGAAAGTGTAGTTCTCTCGACATAATTTTATATTCTAATTATAAAGCTCCCGTTGCATGCTATCAAGTCACTTCCCAGAAAAAAAATTCTATCAACTTAACATTCTCACCTCAAAAGAGGAGAGTATTGTTTTATCACAGATCTTATTTAATGTTATAACTTTAAAAAAACTGGAATACAAGATATAGGAAAAATAGTATCCTATTTTATATTTTAATCATTATAAGTGACATTTGTACTTCTTTTTCTTTCCTTTTTAGTTTTTATCTTTTTGTTCATTTTTCTATTGGGGTCTATTTTTTTTTCTTAGTATTATGAATCCTATACACACATGTGAAGAATAAAAATTCATTGCTTGTTAAGGTTATTGCAAATATTTTCGTTTGCCCTTTTTATGTTTTTTCCCCCAGTTGTTAAGAAGTTAGTGTTTATTGATTATTCTTCTGCTTTTATTCTTCCACCATACTTATTTGCCACTGAAAGAAAGTATAGAAGTAATAATGTGATTTTGTTAAAGAAAAAAATATGGTTTCTAACTTCTTAGTTTACCAATCCTTTATGATGCCAAGGGATTGATTTTATATTCACTTATAGTTAATATAATACGAATCATTATCATGTTGATGCAGCTAATTATTAGAATACTGAAATTCCATTTCTGCGTGTACTACCCAAAGTATCATTCTGTACTTTTGCACTGTGAGAATATAAAAAGTCAGCTTATGAAATGGTTGTAAAAATAGTGAGTAAAATATTCTTTTGCTCTTTATGACTATGTAACATTCTCTACTGGTTTTAACAATATTCCTTTCTTCTATCTTCCTGTTTATCTCTTGACTTCTGACCAGTGAGTTTACATATCACAATAACATCAGACTCCATTGTGTCTTATATCTGTTTTCTTCACATGATCTTTCTTCTAATCTACATCTTATTTGGCCTGTGACAGTATTAATCTTCATTTTTTTCTAGCCTAATATTATATATTGCATACACGATGCTTTATTATATAAAGCATCGTGTATGCTTTTATTTGGAGCTTTAATTCTCTTTCGAAGACACAGTAACTGCAAATGAAATTTAATAATACCTAAATATGGGATATATACATATTCTAAGTTTAAAATTTCACAAAATACACTTCAAAAAGATTGTTTTGTTTTTTACCTCAAAATTACTCTGTGGAATTAAGTTGACTTAATTAATTAGCTATATGTTGGAATTTTTCAGTGAATAAAATGAAAAAAATAAAGGTTATTAATTATAGTTCAACTTAGTTACCTGGAATCAGACAATTTGACAGCTGTAAACTGCTCTGGAGGACTAGGGCCCTCATCAACTATGGAGAAAAAAGCATTTTGAAATAATTTGACATTTGTTACAAATATACATGTAAAGATATTCTTCAGCTTTAAAAAAAATATTTTCTCTTAAAATTAATTAAGAGTATTTTGATATTTTGATACAATATACTATTCAGATTCAAAGTATCAAGATCTACTTTATCTCCTTGTAACTACAATATTAGTTTTACATCCTGAATAGGTAAGTCAGCATGATGCTTAGGCTTATAAGATATTTTCTTTTTGGGGCACCTGGGTGGCTCAATGCGTTAAGCATCCAACTTCAGTTCAGGTCATAATCTCACAGTTCATGAGTTTGAGCCCTGTGTTGGGCTCTGACAGCTCAGAGCCTGGAGCCTGCTTCGGATTCTGTGTCTCCCTCTCTCTCTGTACCTCCCACATCGTGCTCTCTCTAAGAATAAATAAACATTAAAAAAAGTTATTTTCTTTTTGTGTTTTAAAATGCACTCAGTACAGGGATGCCTGGGTGGCATGGTTGGTTAAGTGTCCGGCTCCTAAATAAATAAAGAAAAAGTGTCTGGCTCTTGATCTCGGCTCAGGTCATGATCTTGCAGTTAGTGAGTTTGAGCCCTGCATCAGGCTCTGCGTGGATGATGCGGAGCCTGCTTGGGATTCTGTCTCTCTTTCTCTCTGCCCTTCCCCTGCTTGTGTGCTCTCTCTCTCTCTCTCTCTCTCTCTCTCTCAAAATAAATAAACTTAAAAATATATATATATAAAATGCACTCAGTACATAGACAAATAAGCACTTAGTATTTAAAAAAGTAAATGCTTTAACTTATTCAAGGGATGGACATTCAGACCAAAACATACAGCTTTTTATCTTCAGTTACTTCATATCTCATTAGTGCTTATTCTGATGTGCTAGAAGGAATAACAAAACTTTAAGTTGTCAATAATGCTCTAGGTTAGTTTTGGTAAGAGATCTAAAGAATAAAGGAATCAAAGCTTTGACTCAACCAGGTTTCCCTTTCAATTTAAATTATTCATATTGTTTTCAATTAATAGAGATACTCTTCTGGAACCATATAGAATGTTTTCAAATGCTTATGACTAAAAAAGAAGGATCTGTCAATATGTGGTAAATATTAAGGAAGGAAAAAAGGTGAAAAGTCAAATGCAATGGATTTGTTTCTTTGGAATATACTGGATATTAGTTAGAATTTGGCCTAAGTGAATGAATGTCATAAAATATATAGTGTCAGTGGTCTTTTCCTTCTCATTGCTTCTACTAGACACAAACCTTCTTTATGTGGAGCTCCCAGTGTAAAAAGTCCATTGTCAAGTGCGTGTATATAGGTTCCTTTATCCATTTCAATTGCTATGGTTCCTGAAATTTCACCAAAGTTTGTTACTGTCCACCAGATTCCTAAAAAGTAAAATCAGTATTTTAAATTTGTTAGATTTGATACAAATTATTTGTTCTTGCTGTTGTAACTTATTTTTTAAAACTTTCGACTTTGCAGTTGTAAGAAACAATACAGAACAATCTCTATACCCTTTATTCAATTCTCCCAGTGGTAACACCTTGCATGACTATATAGTACAATATCAAAACCAGGAGATTACCCTTTATACAAACCATGAGCCTTATTCAGATTTCATCAGTTTTACACATACTCATCTGGGTGTTTATATATGTATGTGTATAGATATGACTACCACCACAATGAAGATTACATTTTTTTCCTAACATGAAATAGCAGAGCATGTGAAGACACAAAATGATAGAGAACAGTCTCTTTCATTCCATCCCCCAGTCATCCATGATTACTTTTCAGAGGCAATGACTGTTATAACCTGTTTCTTATGTAACCCTCCAGAAAGACTTCCCAGCACAGTATTTTTTTTTTCAAGTTTTTATTTAAATTCCAGTTAGTTAACATACAGTGTAATCTTCATTTCAGGTGTATAAATTAGTGATTCATCACTTACATACAACACCCAACACCCAGTGCTCATCACAACAACTGCCCTCCTTAATACCTGTCACCATGCCCCCACCCACCTCCCTTCCAGCAACCCTCAGTTTGTCCTCTATAGTTAAAGAGTCTGTTTTCTGGCTTCTCCCTTTCTCTTTTTTCTCCTGTGTTCATCTGTTTTGTTTCTTAAATTCCACATATGAGTGAAATCATATGGTATCTGTCTTTCTCTGACTTACTAGGCTTAACATGATACTCTCTAGCTCCATTCACATCGTTGCAAATGCCAAGACTTCATTCTTTTTTTTATGGTCTAGCACAGTATTCTTAACCAAGATTTTAGATTAGAAACAAAATGAGAAGCTATATACACTAGATATACAAATAGAAATGGGTTTCTTTTTTTTATTCATTTTAAAATTCAAGTGTAATTAATATACAGTGTTACATTAGTTTCATATGTACACTATAATAATTCAGTAATTCTATACATTTCTCAGTGCTCATCAAGATAAGTGTACTATTTTTTAAAATTTTTTTAATGTTTATTTATTTTGAGAGACAGAGTACGAATGAGCAGAGAGAGAGAGAGAGAGCAGAGAGAAAGGAAGGCAGAGAATCCAAAGCAGACTCCACACCGTCAACACAGAGGCCCAATGTGGGGCTCGAATTCACAAACTGTGGAATCATGACCTAAGCCGAAATCAAGAGTTGGACGCTCAACCGACTGAACCACCCAGGTGCCCCAAGGTAAGTGTACTTTTAATTCTCTTTCACCCTATTCCCCTATTCCACCTATACCCCTATTTATGCTGCACATAAATGCAATCCCTATCAAAATACTAACATTTTTCACAGAATTAGAATAATCCTAAAATTTATGGAACCACAAAAGATCCCGAAGAGCCAAAGCAATCTTGAAAAAGAAGAACAAAGCTGGAGGTATCACAATCCTAGATTTTAAGATATATTACAAAGCTGTGGTAATAAAAACATGATACTGGCATCAAAACAGACACATAGATCAATGGAACAAAATAGAGTCCAGAAATAAGCCACACTTTTATGGTAAATTAATTTATGACAAAGAAGGCAAGAATATAGAATGGGGAAGACAACCTTCAACAAACGATACTAGGGAAACTGGACCTCTTTCTTACACCATATACAAAAATAAATTCAAAATAAAGACCTAAATGTGAGACCTGAATCCATAAAATTCCTACAAGAAAACATAGGCAAGTATCCATCCCTCCCGATTCTTTGACATCAGTCATAGATACATTTTTCTAGATATGTCTCCTCTGGCAAAAGAAACAAGAGCACAATTAAACTATTGAGACTATACCAAAATGAAAAGCTTTTGCACAGTGAAGGAAACCATCGACGAAACAAAAAAGGCAATCTACTGAATGGGGGAAGCTAGTTGCAAGTGATACATCCAATAAGGGGTTAATATCCAAACTGTATAAAGAACTTACACAACGGGCTCTGTGCTGACAGCTCAGAGCCTGGAACCTGTTTCAGATTCTGTGTCTCCCTCTCTCTCTGACCCTCCCCTGTTCATGCTCTGTCTCTCTCTGTCTCAAAAATAAAAAATAAACCTTAAAAAAAAAATTAAAAAAAAAAAAAAAGAACTTGCACAAGTGAACACCAAAAAAATCCAAATAATCCAATTAAAAAATAGGCAGAGGACCTGAATAGAAAATTTTCCAAATAAGACATAAAGATGGCCAACAGACACGCTGAAAATGCTTAACATCACTAATCATGAGGGAAATGCAAATTAAAACCACAATGAGATAGGATTTTAACACCGGTTAGAATGGCTAAACTAAAAAAGACAAGAAATAACAAGTGTTGGCAAAGATGTGGAGAAAAATGAACCCTTGCGCATTGTTGGTGGGAATGCGAAGTGGAGCAACCACTGTGGAAAAGAGTATGGGGTTTCCTCAAAAACTTAAAAATACAATCGCCATGGCATCCAGGAATTCCACTACTGGGTATTTACTCAAAGAAAACAAAAATACTAATTCAAAAAGATATATGCATTTCTATGTTTATTGTATGAGTTTGTTTCTGGGCTTTTTGTTCTTTCTGTTCTATTGATCTATGTATTGTTTTTATGCTAATACACAACCTTTTTGATTAGTACAGCTTTGTAATAGTTTGAAATCAGGAAGTATGGTTCCTCCAGCCTTATTCTTTCTCTAGCTTGTTAGCTATCCGGGGTCTTTGTGGTTTCATACAAATTTTAGGATCGTTTATTCATTATTTGTGAAAAATGCCACTGGAAATTTGATAGGTATTGCAGTGAATTTGCAGATTGCCTTGGGGTAATTGCTTTTAACAGTTTAATTCTTCCGATCCATGAGCATGGGATCTCTCCATTTATCTGTTCTCTTCAATTTCTTTTATCACTGTCATAGTTTTCAAGTACAGGTCTTTCACATCCTTGGTTAAATTTATACCTAGGTATTTTATTCTTTTTGGTGCAATTGTAAATGGGATTAATTTCTCTTTCTGGTAATTCATTATTAACATACAGAAATGCAACAGATTTCTGTATGTTTATTTTGTATCCTGCAACTTTACTGAATTCATTTATTAGTTCTAACAGTTTTTTGGTAGAGTCTTTAGGGTTTTCTATATATAAGATCATATCATCAGTCTATAGTGACAGTTTTATTTCTTCCTTTCTGATCTAGATGCTTTTTCTTTCTTTTTTCTTTTTTGCCTACTTGCTTTGGCTAGGATTTCCAATACTGTGTTGGATACAAGCGGCAAGAGTAGGTATCCTTGTCTTGTTCCTGGTCTTAGAGGAAAAGCTTTCACATTTTCTCTGTTGAGTATGAAACTAAATTGTACTTTAGCTAAAGAAGAAATGTATCAGTCATTAATAAGATATTAGATGGACATTAAGGAATTCTTGTTAATTTTGTTAGGTCTGATAACGACATACTCTTATGTATTAAAAGGCAGAGCAAAACAGAAGAGAGAGAGAGACTGACTTTATAAGCAATGTACATTTATGTATATACATGGATAGAATGACATAATACCTGTGTTTTACTTTAAAATTCTCCAGGGGATGCCAGCATGGTTTAGTTAGTTGGTTGTCCAACTCTTAATTTCAGCTCAGGTCATGATCTCATGGTTCATGAGACAGAGCCCTGTGTCAAGCTCCACGCTGATGGTGTACAGCCTGCTTGGGATTCACTCTCTCCCTCTCTTTGCCCCTCCCTCTGCTCGTGCATACTCTCTCTCTCCCAAAATAAATAAATAAAACATTTAAAAAAATAAAACTAAACTAAACTAAACTAAAATAAAATAAAATAAAAATTCTCCAGAAAGAAGTGCGTATAGGGTATTATTTCAGAGTGGTAAAGTATGTAAATGAAACAAGACTGTCAAAATAATGATCATTACTAATGATGGGGGTATGGGCACATGGGAAATTCATTATTTTTTTCTACTTATGTATTAGTTTGAAAATTTCCATACAACAAAGTTTTTAAAAATTGAATTCATCACACTGCACAAGATTTCCTATTCATCTAAACAGGGAAGGCTTTTTGTAACCAATAAAAAATTAGTAAAATTTTCACTTATATGAAGTTGGACTTTACCTAATGTTATATATATAAATTAATTCAAAATGGATCAAAGACCTAAATTTATGAGTTAAAACTATAAAACTCTTAAAAGAAAACATATGGTAGAAGCCTCATGATATTAGATTTGGCAATCATTTCTTTCGTAGGACACCAAAGGCACAAACAACAAAAGAAAACTAAGACAAATTAGACTCATCAAAATGAAAATCTTTTGTGTACCACAGGACATTATCAACAGAGTAAAAAGACAACCCACAGAATAGGAGAAAATATTTGTAAATCACACATCTATTAAGGGATTAATATCCAGAATATATAAAGAACACTTGAAACTCAGTTCAAAAAATGGGCAAAGGACTTGAATAGATATTTCTCCAAAGAAGATATACAAATGGCCAATGAGCACATGAAAATTGCTTGATATTGCTAATCACTAGGGAAATGCAAACTGAAACCATAATGAGATACCATTTCATACCCATTATGATGGGTATTATCATGAAACCAGAAATAATAAGTGTTGGTGAGGATATGGAGAAAATGGAACCCCCATGCACTGTTGGTGGGAATGTCAAATGGTACAACCACTATGCAAACGGTATGGAGTTTCCTCAAAAAACTGAAAACGGAACTACCATATGATCCAGCAATTCCACTTCCAGATATATGACCAAAAGAATTGAAAGCTTTGCTTTGAAGAGGTATCTGTACAGCCATATTCATCGCAGAATTATTCACAAGTCAAAAAGTGGAAGCAACCCATGTGTCCATTGAAAGATGAATGGATAAATGAAAT
The DNA here is from genome assembly GCF_023721935.1 of Panthera uncia. NCBI lineage: Eukaryota > Metazoa > Chordata > Mammalia > Carnivora > Felidae > Panthera > Panthera uncia. The sequence continues at coordinate 180,754,132 of NC_064811.1, forward strand.
GTGGTCAATGTGCACAATGGAGTATTATTCAGTCTTAAAAATGAAGGAAATTCTGACACGTGCTACAATATGGATAAACCTTGAAGACATCACCTGATTTCAAAACATTATGAAGTGACAGTAATCAAGACAAATGTATCAGTAGAATAACAGACGAATCAATGGAACAGAAATATGTCAATACACATAAAGTCAACTGATTTTTGACAAATATATCAAAGAAGTTTAATGGAAAAGGAAAGTGTTCAACAGTGGTGCTGGAACAATTGGATATTAATATGAAAAAATAAAAAAAAGAACCTCTGGGGCGCCTGGGTGGCACAGCTAAGTAAGCATCCAATTCTTGATTTCAGCTCAGGTCATGATCTCAGTTTGTGAGTTCAAGCCCCAGGTTTGGCAATGTGCTGAGAGTGTGGAGCCTGCTTAGGATTCTCTTTCTCTTCCTCTCTCTCTGCACCACCCCCCTCAAAATAAATAAATAAACATAAAAGAACCCTGACTCCTTACACCATACCAAAAATTAATTTGAAATAGATCACAGATCTAATGTAAAAGCTAAAACTATGAAGATTTTTAAAGAAAATATATAAGAATTTCTTCATGACTTTGGGGTAAGTGTTAATTTCTTAGACTGAAGACATAAGGTGGTAGCCATAATAGAAAAAAAAAAGGTAATAAAGTTTTATAAAAACTAAAAACTTATATATATATGTATATATATATATCAAATAATGATGTTGTACACCTAACACTAATACAATGTTACATGTGAATTTTATTACAGTTGAAAAAAATTTCTAACTTTTGCTTTTAGAAAAATTCCATTTCAGCAAATTAAAAGTCAAACCACAGACTGGGAGCAAAGACTGATAACAGAACTGTATTAATTCTTGGTGAGGGGTATAAAATGGTGCAACCACTTTCAAAAATTCTTGGTGGTTTCTTATACAGTTAAATATTCACCTATCTTTTGGGGCGCCTGGGTGGCGCAGTCGGTTAAGCGTCCGACTTCAGCCAGGTCACGATCTCGCGGTCCGTGAGTTCGAGCCCCGCGTCGGGCTCTGGGCTGATGGCTCGGAGCCTGGAGCCTGTTTCCGATTCTGTGTCTCCCTCTCTCTCTGCCCCTCCCCCGTTCATGCTCTGTCTCTCTCTGTCCCAAAAATAAATAAAAAACATTGAAAAAAAAAAAAAAATATTCACCTATCTTTTGACATAGCAGCTCCATGTCTAGATATCTAGCCAAAATATTTACTCTAATTTGAGAATTGTTGATTTGCTATTTCAAAATAAAGTGAGATTTTCTAGAATATTAGCTTTATACCATTTCATATAAAATGTAAAGGAGCCATAATTTATGAAATTTCAAAATGCGACTGGTCCAGTTTTAAAAGAGGAAAAAAATTGCCTTAAAGTATAGATGTGGGGATAGAAGGACTGAATAGAAAACAGGATGGTTATATGTGTTTGGGTCAGTTTATCTCTGGTACCATTTACTATCTCTGGTACCATTTACAGGCCACTGAGATGCTCTGTTCTGTTCAATTAAGATTTTCATTCATTTCACGGTATACAAAATAATCACTTTTACTATCCATTACTGTTCCTTTAGGGACATGCATATCACTGGCTTCTACAATTAAAATGCATAGACGTTCAAAGAAAATAATTTGTGAAATATATTTGATTAGATAATATTTATAGCAGGTCTTTAAAATTATGTTCAGAATCTCTAGGATATTATGGCATTATCGTATTTTAAATCAGAGAGCTGCGTTTCCTTTCTCTGTGTTTTGTTCTGATGATGAAAAAAAGGGATCAGTGACATCTCCTGTGGCAGACAATAAAAGGGATCCACAGTGTAAATAATATTGAACACTTTAAGAAAACTATAAACAGGTCATAAGTTCTTTTGACTTTCTTTATACTATTTAATCCCTAACTAAGAATTTTTTTTTTTTTTTTTTTTAATGTTTATCCATTTTGTTGAGACAGAGAGAGAGACAGAGCATGAATGGGGGAGGGTCAGAGAGAGGGCGACACAGCATCTGAAACAGGCTCCAGGCTCTGAGCTGTCGGCACAGAGCCTGATGCGGGGCTTGAACTTCCAGACTGAGAGATCGTGACCTGAGCCGGAGTTGGATGCTCAACTGAATGAGCCACCCAGGTGTCCCTAAGAAAATATTTTTAAAGGCATCTCAACCTGTGTTAACTTTTTGCAGAGTAAAGTATAGAAAACTGGGGGACCTGGGTGGCTCAGTCAGTTGAGCATCGGTCTTCGGCTCAGGTCATGATCTCGTGGTCATGGGTTCAAGCCCCGTGTCAGGCTCTGTGCTGGTAGCTCAGAGCCTGGAGCCTGCTTGGGATTCTGTGTCTCCCTCTCTCTGCCCCTCCCCCACTCATGCTCTGTCTCTTTCTGTCTCAAAAGTAAATATAAACGTAAAAAATTTTTAAAAAGTAAACTTACCAACAATATCAAGCTGAGTTTCTTCATCTTCTTCTCTTTTTCTCTTCTTCTCTTTGCTCTTTTTCTTCTTACTGCAGGAGATAATTCATATAGATGAGTTTAGAAATATGAATTTGATGTTAAGTATCACAAAATGGAATCTTAGAGGAATCTTTTAAGCTGACCATAGATTTATGAGTTATTGATTTACAGTTATCTACACTGATATACCCTCTTACTTCTAATCCTGAGAACTCACTTCTGATCCTGTATGTATTGTGTTATAGTTAAGAGAACAGACTCTGGGGCCAGACTGCCTTTTTAATCCTGATACTGTCATTTCTGAGCTCTCTGACTTTTGGAAAACTACTTAATCTCTTGTCAGTTTCTCACCTATAAAATGAGGATAATAATTTAACTGCTCTTAAGGTTACTGTGAGGACTGAGAGTTAACTCACACCTTCATATATTGCTGGTAAAAATGTAAAATGGTATAACCACTTTAGGAAACAGTTTGGGGTTCTTCAAAAAGTTAAATACAGAGTTACCATATGACCTAACAATTTACTCCTAGGTATATACCTAAGAGAAATGAAAACACATGTCGACACGAAAATTTTATAACAATATTCATAGCAGCATTATTCATAATGCCAAAAAGTGGAAACAACCCAATGTCCATCAACCATTGAATAGATAAACAAAATGTGTTGTATCTATACAGTGGAATATTATTCAGCCATAAAAATAAGAGTAGTGATACATGCTATAATGTGGATGAAGTCAGATACAAAAGGCGGCATACTGTAGGACTCTATTTATAGGAGATATTCTGCACAGACAAACTGATATGGACAGAAAGCAGATTAGGGGAAGAGTGAAATGGAGAGTGACGGCTAATGATTATGGGGTTTCCTTCTAAGATGATGAAAATGTTCTGCAACTTGATAGTGGTGAACTTTGTGAACACACTGAAGACCACAAAACCGTACTTTAAAAGGTGAATTTTATGGTATATCTATTATATCTCAGTAATAAGAAAGAAAAAAATCCAGGGGTGGTTAAAAAAAAAGTTACAAGCAAAGTGCTTAGAATAGTTCTTGGCACGTAGTAAGTGCTGTATGTGTGTTAATTAAGATAGAGTTGTGATAATTATAAGATACACTTGTTTGTATTTTCACCATAACATAAACTTTCAGAAGTTAACTCCCATCTCTCCTGTAAAATCAGAGAGTACAAGTTTCAGATTTATTCCGGATAAATTCTTTGTGATTCCAGACTCCGAGGCAGAGTTCCCAAGGGCAAAGTTTTCAGCTTGCTCCTTGACACTTTCATCTTACCTAAAAGTACCAAACACTGTCCCTGAGACAGGATGAAATGCTTAACGCTTGTATGAATAATCAATCCTGAGCAAATCGGCCAGGTATAAAGAGAGGTGGAGATTGGAATGGGCAGATACCTTTTCCTAAAAATCTACTAATTATAAATCACTACAACCTTTGCTTGCATTTGGCTCTAGTTACTGTACATGGTATCTAATCCTAAGAATTCTTTTATAGTACCACTAATATTTCCTAATAAATGAGTAAATGGAAGTTCAAGAATGTTAACGAACTTGCCACAAATCGCAAAACTGGTGCCAGTCACCAGTGGCAGTCGCCACTGGTGGTAGTCGAGATGGGAGCCCATATCCCTCTCAAAAGACACATCTGCATATTGTATTAAATTAATTAAGAATCTGGGCGCCTGGGTGGCTTGGTCGGTTTTGCGGCCGACTTTTCGCCGGGCGACGATCTCGCGGTCCGTGAGTTCGAGCCCCGCGTCGGGCTCTGGGCTGACAGCTCAGAGCCTGGAGCCTGTTCCGGATTCTGTGTTTCCCTCTCCCTCTGCCCCTCCCCTGTTCATGCTCTGTCTCTCTCTGTCTCAAAGATAAATAAACGTTAAACAAAATTAATTAAAATCTTTTGGGGGAGGCAGGAGACAAGAGTGAAAATAATGGCTTTTAATAAAGGAATTCATTGTTATGGCCTACATCATAAGACTAAGACCCCATCATGCGAAGGTCTGGAGGGGAACCTTATCAAGGGACCCAAACTCGTGGCTCCTGGGTCTCGCTCTCCTGTCTCCTCCCTTTTGAAGGCGCGACAGTCATGGCGCGTCTCTGGGGCGGCGTCCGTCCAGGTCTGTCCAGGTGCCAGGAACGGAGTCGCAGCATCAATCCATGTGGGACCAGGGGCCAGGCCCAGGGGCTGGGAGCATGAATAACAGCTCTCTTAAGGCTTCTGCAAGAGTCTCCGCGGGGGAGGGGAGGGCGGAGTACGCACAAACTCCCGCACAAACTTTGGTCTTACCTCTTAGCCTTGGTTCCCTTGAGCACAAGTTTGGTGGACTTCACATAGGAGTATTCGGCCATGATTCTGGGGACACTGTATAAAGAGGTGAGAGCGGGCTCAGGGCAAAATACCTCCACCGGAGTAGGCACGCGCGCAGGAGTGCCAAAAATAGAAACAGAGGGCAGACCCCCTGGAAAGCGCAAGTTACCGCGGGAGTGAATCCCTTCTGGGTCCTCGGTGTTTTTCACCCGATCATTGAATTCTACTTCCTGTTTACTCTCTGGGAGTACGGCAACTGCAGAGGGCCGAAATACGTCAGGGTTCATTTGCTTGGGGCTTCTCGAAGCAAGAGCGTCAGGAGAGAGCGCCCTCTGGTGGGCGTAAAGGGTCTAATAGCTGTGGTTGGCACCTCAGCTCCTCTTGTGGTTTTCTCCTGCTAGGTCACCCGGGTGGGCGGCAGTTTGATGGGCAAGAGGGTGAAATGACTCAATCAGTGCTTCTCCTTCTACTAGCTATGAACTGGGCCTGACTACCCGGCGCGGCAGAATGCATTATTGGGCCTTGGACGACTTACAAGCCATTTCGATTCCATAAACTCTTCTTGTATTAACTAGGGAGACTTGAGTAATGTACAGGAAACAGCTAGGGAGTAAAATAAAAGATAATCACGTACATAAATTTGGGCCACAGATTTCACAAGCGCTGTAGGAATGTGGGTGGAGGTGGGGTGGGAGGTGGACGTTGAAAACTAACAGAATCAGGGAAGTCTTTCTGTGTAGGGTGGGTCTTTTGAGATGTTTTCAGTGTCACTAGTTCTCCTGCCTGCTCCAATCTCTTCGACAGTTCCATAGTTCACCTCTCTGATTCCATTTTCTCCCGCTTCCAAACCATCTCCTATAATGCTACCCGAATGATCTTTCTAGAGAAAAAGCTGCTTATTCTCCTATCTGAAATCTATTTAAGGCAGCCTATTACCTTTGGGAGGGAAAATCCTGGAATCATTCAATAAACTATTGAGTCTGGCATCTTTTCCCACCACTTAACCTTTTGCCATCTTAGTTCAGGTTACAGCAAATCCTTGGAAATGTCTGAATGCTCTGTGTTTACTTCTGTTTGCTTCGAATGCTGCCCTTTCCTCTTTTCCCACACTCTTCCCTTGGCCTTGTTTTTCAGTCTTTAAGACAAACTCAGGCATTATTTGTTCCTGTGAATATTAATAAAGATAAGCCTCACTAAAATGGAGAAAGGAGGAGAGTAGAGCAAGTTAGAAGGGGAAGCCTTACCCCTCGACTTCAATTACAGGAAGAATTGTCAATTACAGAAGCCAAAAGAAGAATCATCAGCAGGAAAGATCACCACTTATAGGCCCCAGCAAGGGAAAGATGTACTTTGCATCTCCTACAAGATATCACTACCCCTGCAACTCAGCCCATTAGAAACCATCATCACCAGGACGTCTGCTTTTTTTCCCCAATGGACTTTTGTTCAGAACAATGCCTTCCAGCTTCCTCCTTCTGCACAAAATAATGTTCCTCTTCTCTGCTTCTTGGACTTGCCCATGGTTTTGCCGTAGCTTGTGTACCCCAAATTACAATTCTTGGATAAATTATTGTTGAATAAATCCACTTTTATTTTTCAGATTAGCACTCCCAAAAACCATCTTTGAATGATCTCCTGCATGACTCGTTCTGAAGCTAATTGCATGCTTTTTCAGGGCAGGAACATATGTAGCTTATCCATCTTTGTTTCACCTATACCCCTCCCAATGCCTGCTTCAGAGTAGACCCTGTGTAAATGTCTGTTAACGTGTTAAGATTCTGAAGCCTGAAGTTTAGCTGTGGGATAATGAAGAGAGTGGAGCATTTAGGAGTTAGACTTGACTACTCAGGAGGGGTTGTGGTAGAAAAACAGGAGGAAGAAAATTCGATGGGTAAAGAATATCATATCATGGAGGCCACTGGAGGTCCATTTCTTATTTATATATCAGCCATCGATGCAAAGACACTGTGTGCTTGGTGATAGAGAATACAAAAGATGCTTCGACTCAAGGCCTGATCTTTTTTTTCAAAGTCAAATCTATAATTTTATATCTTATAGTTTGTAATGTTTGGATAGTTGGTTTCCATAATAAAATTATTAGCTAGTAACAGATTACTTAAACAGTGTGCCTATAAAAATGCATAATTAGATACTATTTACTATTCAATTATATCAGTAAATAGTGATAAACTGAAGTTAGCAAAATTATCTCAGTATACCTAAATGTGATAGACAATTCTTATCGGGTTACTGAATTTCAATATGCCAGAAATGACTTCCCACTAAAACAAGTTATTAAAGATGATTAATAACTAGATTAAATATCAACATTCTTATGGGTTATCATAGTCTATGTGATATATCTAAGTATGTATAATTCATACTTGATTTTTTAACATTTAAATCCAAGTTAGTTAACATATAGCGTAATCATGGTTTCAGGAATAGAATTTAGTGATTCATCACTTATATATAACACCTAGTGCTCATCCCAACAAGTGCCCTCCTTAATGTCCAGCACCCATTTAGCACCCCCCCCCACCCAAACCCCCTCCAGCAACCCTCAGTTTGTTCACTGTATTTAAGAGGCTTTTATGGTTTGCCTTCCTCTATGTTTTTATCTTTTTTTTCCTTCCCTTCCCCTATATTCATCTGCTTTGTTTCTTAAATTCCACCTATGAGTAAAAATATATGATATTTATCTGTCTTAGATTGACTGATTTTGCGTAGCATAATATAGTCTAGTTCTAGCCACATTGTTGCAAGAGGCAAGACTTCATTCTTTCTGATTGCCGAGTAATATTCCATTGTATATATATACCACATATTCTTTATCCATTCATCCATTGATGGACATTTGGGCTCTTTCCATAATTTGGCTATTATTGATAGTGCTGCTGTAAATATTGGGGTGCATGGGCCCCTTTGAGTCAGCATTTTTGTATGCTTTGGATAAATACCTAATAGTGCAATTGCCGGGTCATACGATAGCTCTATTTTAATGTTTTGAGGCACCTCCAAACTGTTTTCCAGAGTGGATGCACCAGTTTGCATTTCAGTCTGCCTTCCCACCAGCAGTGCAAAGTGTTCCCTTTACTCTGCGTCCTCACCAACATTTGTTGTTTCCTGAGTTTGTTAATTTTAGCCATTCTGACAGGTGTGAGGTGATATCTCATTGTGGTTTTGATTTGTATTCCCCTGATGATGAGTGATGTTGAGCATCTTTTCATGTGTGTGTTAGCCACCTGGATGTCTTTGGAGAAGTTTCCATGTCTTTTACTCATTTCTTCACTGGATTATTTGTTTTTTGGTTCTTTATAGATTTTGGATACTAACCCTTTATCCGATATATCCTTTGAAAATATCTTCTCCCATTCCATCAGTTGCCTTTTAATTTTGTTGATTGTTTCCTTTGCTGTGCAGAAGCTTTTTACCTTGATGAGGTCCCAATAGTTCATGCTTGCTTTTTCAAAGAAGTTGTTGCCTGTTCTCTTCTCTAGGATTTTGATGGCTTCCTGTCTTACATTTAGGTCTTTCATCCATTTTGAGTTTATTTTTGTGTATGGTGTAAGAAAGTGGTCCAGGTTCATTCTTCTACATGTTGCTGTCCAGTTTTCCCAATACCATTTGCTGGAGAGACTGACTGTTTTACATTGGATATTCTTTCCTGTTTTGTCAAAGATTAGTTGACCATACAGTTGTGGGTTTAATTCTGGGTTGTCTAATCTTTTCCATTGATTGCTGTGTCTGTTTTTTTTTTTTTTTCCTTTGTTTGTTTTTTTAATTTTTTTTAATGTTTATTTATTTTTGAGACAGAGAGAGACAGATCATGAACGGGGTGGGGGTGGTCAGAGAGAGAGGGAGACACAGAATCTGAAGCAGGCTCCAGGCTCTGAGCTGTCAGCACAGAGCCCGACGTGGGGCTCAAACCCACGGACCATGGGATCATGACGTGAGCCAAAGTCGGCTGCTTAACCGACTGAGCCACCCAGGCGCCCCTCCTTTGTTTGTTTTTAAGTTTATTTATTTTGAGAGAGAGAGAGGGAGAGGCAAAGAGTGAGAGGGAGACAGAGAATCCCAAGTAGGCCCCGTGGTCTCAGCATGGAGCCTGACATGGGGCTTGAACTCATGAACCATGAGATCATGACCTGAGCTGAAATCAAGCATTGATGGTTAACTGACTGAGCCACTCAGGCACCCCTATATGTGTGTTTTTGTGCCAGTACTGAACTGTCTTGATGATTACAGCTTTGTAATACATCTTGAAGTCCATAATTGTGATCCCTCAGCTTTGGTTTTCTTTTTCAACATTACTTTGTATATTTGGGAGTCTTTTCTGGATCCCATACAAATTTTAGAATTGTTTGTTCTAGCTCTGGGAAGAATGCTGGTGTTATTTTGATAGGGATTGCTTTGAATATATAGAATGCTTGGGGTAGTGTAGACATTTTAACAACATTTGTTCTTCCAATGCATGAGCATGGAATGTTTTTCCATTTTTTTGAGTCTTCTTCAACTTGTTTAATTTGCTTTCTATAGTCTTCGGTTTACAGATCTTTTACTTCTGTGGTTAGGTTTATTCCTAGGTATTTTATGGTTTTTGGTGCAATTGTAAATGGGATCGATTCCTTGATCTCTCCTTCTTCTGCTTCATTATCGGTGTGTAAAATTGCAACTGATTTCTGTACACTGATTTTATATCCTGAGACTTTGCTGAATTCATGTATCAGTTCTAGTAGGTTTTTGGTGGAATCCTTTGGGCTTTCCATGTAGAGTATCATGTTGTTTGCAAAGACTTCTTCCTTGCCAATTTGGATGCCTTTTATTTCTTTGTGTTGTCTGATTGCTGAGGCTAGAACTTCCAGTACCATGTTGAACAAAAGTGGTGAAAGTGAATATCTCTGTCATGTTCCTGTCCTTAGCGGTAAAGTTCTCAGTTTTTTTCCCATTGAGAATGATATTAGCTGTGGGCCTTTCATATATGGCCTTTATGATGTTGAGGTCTGCTCTTTCTTGAAGGTTTTTATCAAGAAAAGATGCTGTATTTTGTCAAATGCTTTTTCTGCATCTGTTGAGAGGATCATGTGGTTCTTACGCTTTCTTTTATTAATGTGATGTGTCACGTTGATTGATTTCCGGCTATTGAAGCACCCCTGCATCCCAGAAATAAATCCCACTTGATCGTGGTGAATAATTCTTTTAATGTATGGTGGGATTTGATTTGATAGTATTTTGAGAATTTTTACATCCATGTTCATCAGGGAAATTGGTCTGTAGTTCTCCTTTTTAGCAAGGTCTTTGTCTGGTTTTGGAATCAAGCTAATACTGGGCTCATAGAACGAGTTTGGAAGTTTTCCTTCCATTTCTAATTTTTGGAACAGCTTCAAGAGAATATGTGTTAATTCTTTTTTAAATGTTTAGTAGAATTCCCCTGGGAGGTCATCTGGCCCTGGACTTCTGTTTGTTGGGAGACTTTTGATTACTGATTCAATTTTCTTTACTGGTTATGGGTGTGTTCAAATTTTCTATTTCTTTCCGTTTCAGTTTTGGTGGTTTATGTTTCTAGGAATTTATCCATTTCTTCTAGATTGCCCAGTTTGTTGGCATATCATTGCTCATAATATTCTCTTAATAGTGTTTGTATTTCTGCAGTGTTTGTTGTGATCACTCCTCTTTCATTCGTGATTTTATTTATTTGGGTCCTTTCCTTTTTCTTTTTGATAAACCTGCCTAGGGGTTTATCAATTTTGTTAATTCTTTCAAAAACCATCTCCTAGTTTCATCACTCTATTTTTTTTTAATTTCAATATCATTGATTTCTGCTCTAATCTTTATTATTTCCCTTCTCCTGCTGGTTTTGGGATTTATTTGCTGTTCTTTTTCCTGTAAGGTTAGGCTGTGTATTTGAGGCATTTCTTCCTTCTTTCAGAGGAAGGCCTGATCTTCAGGGCCTTCATCGAAGTAAATACTATGCCACAAGAAGCAGTGTAGCATGTAGTATAGCTTCTGGAGGCAGACAGATCAGGTAGTCATAACTGGCTTTCTATGAGACTTTGGGTAAGTTATTTAACTTCCACATATCTCCATTTCTTCTGCTATAAAATGGGATGATACCTGCTGGAATTATGATGAAGATTAAGAGAGTCAGTAAAACCCTTTTCAAAGTTCCAGATAAAAATAGTAAATGCATCACAAATGTTAGCTATTATTAGCTATCCAAGTGCCCTGAGAAAGACAAACAAAATACTATAGCAGGATGTAGTGGCCACATGTTGCAGGAGTTAGGTGCTCCTATCTTGTTCTAAGGATCAGAAGAAGCTTAATAGTCAAAGTGACATCTGAGAAGTGCGGGTGAGATTTTAACAGATGGAGACGGGAGAGGATAGGCATGTCTGATAGGGGCAACAGTAAGGACAAAGGCATGGAGCTGGAATAGTGCAGGGCTGTGAAAGGAGCAGTCAGTGGCCTTGTTGATCGGAGCACAGGGCTTGCAGAGTATCATGGTGGGAGCCAGAAGTGAGAGGGCAGAGTGGGGTCATTTTGTAGCTAAAGAATTTGCAGGAAATCAGAAAGCAGTCATGGGGGATTAAATAAAGGGGGTGAGATGAATAGAGCAGTACCGCAGGATGGTTATTCTGCAACACTCAGCATGTGTAGTGCAAGCCCTGAGCCTTGGCCTTTTTTTTTTTTTTTTTTTTTGGTAATACAAATAACTGAGAAAAGACAGTTATCTCACATAAACACATTGACAGCCACAAGACCAGATAAAGAGCCATGCCACGGCCCCCCACTGAGACGCCTTTGTGATCTTGGTTGATTTCAATAACTGATCACTTGGGCCACTTGCCTTTTCTCTTCCTGCTCTTGAAATTTGAACTCTTAGGTTTTAAATTCTCCAACAAAGTGGGAGCCTACAAAACCCTAGCCTGCCACCCCTGACTCCAATAAAAGCAGAATCCCTTGACCTGCACATACGTGTGTGCTCACCTTCCCCACTCCCCCTACCCTGTGGGACCTCGCTGTGTGGCCCCAGATGTGCGGCCCCAGATGTGCTGTGTAATTTCCAGTCTTATAAGTAATAAACTTCTAGTTTTTTTTTTTTTCAGAGTTTCCTGTTGTTGTTGAAGGGCATCTAGCAATCATAATAGGAAGCACAAGGGCCGCTCCAAAACAACATTGGTTGTCGATAGGCTGAGACCAGCTCAAAGCAGTGACGAGTTGTGTAAGTGACACCGAAACCTTCTCACTGGAGCTGTGGCTCTTTACATAATGTAGGGCACCAGTTGGCTTCAAAATCTTAGGAGACGTAGTTAAACTCGTGATTCCTGGTGGCACCATAGGTTCAGGATGGGTCCATCTTACCTGACTCAGAAAACAAAACCATAGCCATTAATTTAGTAGGTTAGTATCCTTATGTACTATTATCACATCTTTTCCGATATTTTCACAATACTTCCCTTTTTCTTATACCATAACAATCTGTGTCGTGATGAAAAAGTTCCCAGAGCCATGAACAGAAGAGACAGGATAAGAGGGTGCTCATGTTGGCTTTTCTAAGTGACATTTGGCAAAACCTCAATTTCCTCATCTCTTAAAACTTGGGTCAGTAATAGTACCTCTGAAGGTTATGAGGATTTGATGGTGTAATTCATGTAGAGTGGTTACAAGCACTCAGTAGATACTAGTTGTGACTGTCACCAGCCTGCTATTGTTATGTGGTTGTCATCGCATTCTCAGGAATGTTGGGAGCATGGAATGGATGCCTGTTCTGAGGGAATGAACGTGGAGAAACCAGAAGAGCAGGAACTGAGCCATACAACCATACAGCAAGGGGGGAGAAAGAAAAATGAAGACAGGAAGATAAAAAAGAAGGAAATAACAGGGTTACAGTAAAATGACAGAAATCAAAAACTCCGGAAAGAACAATATTACTTAATATTGAAAGTGTTCAGGAGAGCAGGATGGAGGGACGGCCCCTGAGTTAACCTACAAGTGATGTGTGGGGAAGCGTTTTCAGCAGAGCAGTGGAGAGGGAAGTTGGCTTGACCTAGAGAGTAGGTGGAGAGGAGGTATGAGCAGTTTGCTGTTGACTGTTCGGCTGCACAGGAGGTAAGTAAGGGATGGTACATTCTGCACTTCTGGATTTCATTCGGTCTTGCTCAGCCACTATATATGCATAGAGGTACAGCACAAAGTTACAGAAAAAGAAAATGAGACCAACTTCATTTGTGGAAACCTGAGACAATACTTTACCCGAAAATCAAGATAAATTCATGACTCTTCTACTCTCATCCTCAGTTTTTAAGTTAAACAGCTGCTTTTCTTCTTCATTCATGTCATTTTCAGCTCCTCCCAGGTGTCAGTGGTTTTCAGGAGTTACGTGAGTCTTCTAGGTTCTTGATGAGTTGAGGAGGGTGAGGAGGTGTGAAGAAACACTGTTTTCAGCACAGGGAGGATTTTGAAATTCTGTTCACGTGTTTTTCAGTAACAGTTCCAAGTTTTCAAGGTTATTCAATGACAGGGATCCTTGTGCAATTTTCCAAACTTCACTGGTAAGAACCACTGAAGATATTTGTTTAAGATACTGATTCCCAGGGCCTTCACTTAGCGATTCTTACTCAGAAGATCACCCTTGGGATCCAGGAACATGTATTTATATTTATTTATTTTTTATGTTTATTTAGTATTTAAAAGAGAAAGAGAGCACAAGTGCAGAGGGGCAGAGAGAGAGGGAGACACAGAATCCAAAGCAGGCTCCAGGCTCTGGGCTGTCAGCGCAGAGCCTGACGCGGGGCTCAAACTCACGAACTGTGAGATCATGACCTGAGCCAAAGTTGGACATTCAGTTGACTGAGCCACCCAGGCACCCCTATTTTTTGACAAATGTCAAAAGTGATTCTTATGGTCACGCAAATTGGGAAACACTGACCTACTTTTGTGTATTCATTGCTGGCAGCTGGAGAAGCCTGTTTCCCAAACTTCTATCCCTTCTAAAAATAAAATATTTTTTAAAAGGCAAATATGACTAGATAAAATATCTATACATATATTATATGTATTATATACTTCTGTCATATTTATAATTAAAGATGGGTAAGAATACTCAGACAAATTGTATATTAAATGAGAAGAGGAGTGTGTAGGGGTGGAGAGAAATGCAGCCTACTGCTGCGATAAAACAGGAAGCCAAGATGTTAGAAATCTAATGTTGCAAACAGCGTTTTATAAAGTGCAAGAGCTTCAGAATCATGTCTGAAATCTTCTTTGATGTTCAGTTGTAAATGGTGACTTCGGACTAGATTTAGGGGAGAAACCAATTATGCTTTAAAGTGTTCTTGTAAAAGGCTTTAAGTGAATGAAAATCCTTGTATGTGGCTGCAGCAATTTAAATTGAAGGCTTTTAACAAATTACTAACCCTTCTCCTCTTAAAAACAATCTTTCATTTGAAATGAAAATTTAAGTTGTTATTTATGCTCTATTAGCGTCCTTATGCAGAGACCGAACAACATGTTTCACATTTCCAAGTTTTTATCTCTTGATTTTTCTGGAAGTAATAAACTACTCCATTGATTTTTTAAAAGCAAGGTAAAACAATTCATTCGACAAGGGATATTGTACTTTCTTCCTCAGTTTTCTGGTGGCAAAAGATTACATTTAATAGTGAAATCGGCATGAGAGCAGTAAAGTCTGCATTGGGTCCAGATCAGTTCCTTTAACTTCATTAAAATCCCGTTCTGTTGTTTGGATTAAAAGAAAAACAGAGGAGAAACATTTATTTTTTATTTTTTATTAAAAAATTTTTTTTAAGTTTATTGTTTTTTGAGAGAGACAGCACAAGTGGGAGGGGGGCAGAGAGAGAAGGAAAAAGAGAGAATCCCAAGCAGGCTTCTCACTGTCAGTGAAGAGCCCAATGTGGGGCTTGAACTCACGAAACCAGAAGATCACAGCCTGAGCCAAAACCGAGAGTCGGGCGCTTAACTGACAGCCAACCAGGTGCCCAGAGGAGAAACATTTAGATCTGATACAAAAAAAAAAAATCAGCAAGTATTTATGATGCAGAAGGAAAAATGGAGGAAATAGGGCTGAGAGTATTGGAATTGATAGGCATTAATTATGTTAAAAGCCATGGGACTGTTACAAATACTATGTTTTTAACACTATCAACAATAGCCAAAGTATGGAAAGAGCCCAAATGTCCATCGATGGATGGATGGATAAAGAAGATGTGGTATGTATGTGTGTGTGTATATGTATGTGTGTGTGTGTATATATATATATATATATATATATATATATATATACCCTCAAGACCCATCCATGTTGTTGCAGACGGGAGATTTGTTTCTTTCTCATGGCTTGAATAATATCCCACTGTGTATGTGTAAATATTCCATTGTGTATGTGTGTATATGTATCACATCTTATTTATCCATTCATCCACAGATGGACACTTAGGTTATTTCCATATCTTGGCTATTATGAATAATGTCGCAATGAACATGAGAGTGCAGATATCTCTTTGAGATACTAATTTCCTTGCCTTTGGATATATATGCTCTATTAGCATCCTTATGCAGAGAGATATATATATACACACCCACATATACACACACACAGTGGAGTATTACTCAGCAATCAAAGAAGAATGAAATCTTGCCATTTGCAACTATGTGGATGGAACTAGAGGGTATTATGCTAAGTGAAATTAGTCAGTCAGAGAAAGACAAATATATGACTTCACTCATATGAGGACTTTAAGATATAAAACAGATGAACACAAGGGAAGGGAAGCAAAAATAATATAAAAACAGGGAGGGGAACAAAACAGAAGAGACTCATAAATATGGAGAACAAACTGAGGGTTACTGGAGGGCTTGTGGGGGGGGGTGAGCTAAATGGGTAAGGGGCATTAAGAAATATACTCCTGAAATCATTGTTGCAGTATATGCTAACTAACTTGGATGTAAATTAAAAAAATAAATAAAATGATAAAAAGAACCAACCAAACAAACAAAAAATACTATGTTTTTAAAATTGGATTAGCTAAGTTTTTTTACTGAGAAGGAAAAAAAAGACTACATGAAGATAGCCCATAATGGCTACAAGTCTATAGTGACTTTTCACTCTATTTAATGAAATTAAAGCTATAGTTGTTATACATCCTGCTGCTACCAGGAAATAGCATCCATTCAATTTACATCTGTAGTTATATTAAGTTTTTTCTGACATCCTGATTTTCAGAATCCTTTAAGAAATAATTGTTTACTTTTGTCTCATCTGAGCCCAAAACAACAATAAACAACTTTTATTCTGTAATTTTTTTCCTTCCCAGCATCATTCCTTCTATTAAGATTAAGGAGTGTATAGGGTGACTGGTAAGAGAATTGCTCACAGAATTAAGTCAGACCTTCAGAACATTTCAGGATGATGTTGGTAATATGGTCAGTGAGATATAATAAAATCTTACTAAATGTGGTATCACCACGAATCCATTTTGGTATCTTGTTGGATCTGGCACCCCAAAGTTGACAAATTACTTAATAAGATATGCTTCCATTGATGAGTTTATAGTTTTTAGATGTGCTCATCCTTCTTCCCTCCGGCTTTCATTTATTTGTCTGTTTATTCATTTGTTTACATGGAGCAATGGCTTCCAATCTAAGATCCTGAGGCTCCTGAAGACTTTTTTTGTTGGTGTTAATCTATTCTCAAAGTCTCTGTTATTTTTGTTTCTCATTAAAGCATCACAGCAACATTGCTATTTATTTATTTATTTATTTATTTATTTATTTATTTATCCATCCAACTTTATTAAGATGTAGTTGACATACAACATTGTAGAAGTTTAAGTTGTTGGTTTGACACACTTATATTTTGATAAATTATTACCACAGTATCACTAGTTAAGACCTCCAACACCTCACATAATTACATTTTTTGTTTTTGTTTTTTGCAGTGAGATCATTTAAGATATACTTTCTTAGTAACTTGCAAGGAGATGATACACTATTGTTGACCATAATCACCATGCCGTACATTAGATCCCAGAACTTATTTATATCTTATCACTGGAAGTTTGTACACTTTGACCAGCATCTCCCCATTTCCCTCACTCTCCCAGCCCCTGATAACCACCATTCTGCTGTTGCTATGAGTTTGCTTTTTTAAAAAAAATTACACAAATAAGTTAGATGATACAGTATTTGTCTTCTCTGTCTAACTTACTTCACTTAGCGTAATGCCCTCAAGACCCATCCATGTTGTTGAAGATGGGAGATTTCTTTCTTTCTCATGGCTTGAATAATATCCCACTGTGTATGTGTAAATATTCCATTGTGTATGTGTGTATATGTATCGCATCTTATTTATCCATTCATCCACAGATGGACACGTAGGTTATTCCCATATCTTGGCTATTATGAATAATGTTGCAATGAACATGGGAGTGCAGATATCTCTGAGATACTGATTGCCTTTGGATATATACTCAGAAGCAGCATTGCTGGATCATATGTTATTTCTATTTTTAATTTTTTCAGGAACTTCCATACTGTTTTCTATAGTGGAAAACATTCCCACTGACAGAGCACAAGGGTTTCCTTTCTTCTACTTCCTCACCAACACTTGTTATTTTTTGTCTTTTTGATAATAGCCATTTAAAAAGTGTGAAATGGTATCTCATTATGCTTTCGATTTATATTTCCCTGATGGCTAGACATGTTGGGCATCTTTTCATGTACCGGTTGGTCATCTGTATGTCTTCTTTGGAAAAATGTCTATTTAGTTTCTCTGCCCACTTAATAGGATTTTATTTATTTTTTTACATGCTATTGAGTTTTATGAGTTCCTTATATATTTTGTTCCTTATATATTTGGATATTAACCTTTTATTAGATGTACAATTTACAAATATTTTTCTTTCTCTCTTTAGATTGCCCTTTCATTTTGTTGATTGTTTCTTTTGCTGTGCGCAAACTGTTTAGTTTGCAATAATCTCACCCATTTATTTTGCTTTTGTTGCTTGCGCTTTTGGTGTCATGTCATATCCAAAAAGTCATTACCAAGCTCAATGTTGAGGAGCTTTTTACTATGTTTTCCCTAAGTTTTTTGGCTTTGGGTCTTATGTTTAATTTTTTAATTTCTTTCAAGTTGATTTTGTGAATGACATAAGATGGGGGTCCAATTTCATTCTTCTGCATCTGATTATACAGTTTTCTCAGCATCATTTATTGGAGAGATTATTCTTTTATCCTGAATATTTTTGACTCACTTGCGAAACTTTGGTTGACCGTAGTATATGCAAAGGTTTCCTACTGAGCTCTCAATTATGTACCATTGGTCTACATCTTTTTTATGCCAGTACCATATTGTTTTGATTACTATAGCTTTGTAGTACAGTTGGAAATGAGGAAGTATGATATCTCCAGGTTTATTCCTTTCTCAGGATTGCTTTGGCTCTTTGGGGTCTTTTGTTGTTCCATATGAATTTTAGGATTTTTAAAAATATTTCTGTGAAAAATGCTATTGGAATTTTGATAGGGATTGCATGGGATCTATAGATGGCTTTGGTGTAGTATAGACATTTAACAATATTAATTCTTCTGCTCTATGAACACAGGATTTCTTTCCATTTGTTTGTATCTTCTTTTTTTAATTAAATTTTTTTTTAATTTAAAAAGTTTATTTATTTATTTTGAGAGAGAGAGTGTGAGAGGAGGAGAGACAGAGAGAAAAAAAGGGAGTGAGAGGATCTTAAGCAGGCTCCGCATCATCAGTGTGCAGATCAGAGCTTGACGTGGGGCTTGATCTCATGAACCATGAGATCATGACCTGAGCTGAAATCAAGAGTCAGGCACTTAACTGACTGAGCCACCCAAGTGCCTTGTGTTTTCTTTTTAAATTAAAAAAATTTTTTTAAATGCTTTTTTATTTATTTTGAGAAAGAGAGAGAAGGAGAGAGAGGCAGAGAGAGAGAGAGGGAGAGAGAATCCCAAGCAGGCTCCACACTTAGCACAGAGTCTGTCATAGGGCTCCATCCCACTACCATGAGATCATGACTTGAGCCAAAATCAAGAGTTGGATGATCAACCAACTGAGCCACCGGGCTCCCCTGTTTGTGTCTTCTTCAATGTCCTTCATCAAAGTCTCGTAGTTTTCAGTATACACATAGATCTTTCACCTTGGTTAAATTTGTTCCAAAGTATTTTATTGTTTTTGATGCCATTGTGAGTGGGATTTTTAAAAATTTCTTTTTCAGATATTTTGTTGTTAGCATATAGAAATGCAACTGATTTCTGTATGTTGATTTTATATTCTGCAACTTTACTGGATTCAATGATTAATTCTAACATTTCCACTCCCCCACCTGGAGTCTTTAGGGCTTTTTTATACATAAGATGATGTCATCTGCAAACAAAGACAGTTTTGCTTCTTCCTTTCTGATTTAGATGCCTTTTATTTCTTTTTCTTGTCTAATTGCTCTGGTGAGGATTTCAAGTACTATGTATGCTTAATAGCAGTGGCAAGAGCGAGAGCCCTTATCTTGTTCCTGGTCTTAGAGGAAAAGCTTTCTACCTTCACCTTTGTGACTGATGTTCACTGTGGGCTTATTTATCTGAGGTACATTCCTTCTATAGCTAATTTGTCAAGAGTTTTTGTCATGAAAGGATGTATTTTGTCAAATGCTTTTTCTTCATCTTACTGACATGATTATTTGATTTTTATTTTTCGTTCTACTAAAGTGGTATATCACATATATTGATTTTTGTATGTTAACACATTCTTGCATACCAGAGATAAATCTTACTTGATCATGACATATGATTCTCTTAATGTATTGTTGAATTCAGTTTGCTAATATTTCGTTAAGAATTTTGTATTTGTATTCATCAGAGATGTTGGCCTATAGTTTTCTTTTCTTGTAGTGTCTTTATCTGACTTTGATGCAGGGAATTGTGGCCTCACAAAATGACTTTGGCAGTATTCCCCCCTCTTCAATTCTTTGTAAGAGTTTGACAAGGATTGGTGTTAGTTATTTAAATTTCTGGTAGAATTCACCAGGGAAACCATCTGGTGTTTGCCTTTTCTTTGTTGGGAGATTTTTGATTACTGATTGAATCTTATTATTGGACTATTCAGGTTTCCTATTTTTTCATGATTTAGTCTTGGTTGGTTGTATGTTTTTGGGAATTTGGCCATTTCTTCTAGGTCATCCAATTTGTCGGCATATAATTGCAGTGATTTTTATGATCCTTTGTATTTCTGTGGTAACAGATGCAATGTCTCCTCTTTAATTTATGATTTTATTTATTTGAATTTTCTCTTTCTCTTTATTAGTCTGTCTAAAGGTTTGTCAATTTTATTTATCTTTAAAAAAAGCCAGATCTTAGTTTTGTTGTTATTTTTTAATGTTTCTCTGGTCTGTATTTCATTTATTTTTGGTCTGATCTTTGTAATTTTCTTCCTTCAGAAAACTTTGGGCTTAATTTGTTCTTCTTTTTCTAGTTCCTTCAGATGTAAAGTTAGGATCTTTATTTGAGATCTTTCTTTTTTTCTTAATGTAGGCGTTTATCACTATAAACTTCCTTCTTAGAACTGCTTTTGCTACCTCCATAGGTTTTGGTATGTTGTATTTTCATTTTTGTTTGCTTCAAGATATTTTCAATTTATCTTTTTATTCCTGCTTTGACTCATTGGTTATTTAAGAGTGTGTTGCCTAATTTCCATAAATTTGTGAATTTTTCAGATTTCTTCTTGTATTTATTTCTAGTTTAATACCATTTTGGTCAGAAAAGATAGTTGATTTCAATCTTCTTAAATTTGCTATGTCTTTTGATCTGTCCTGGAGAATGTTCTGTGTGCTTGAAAAGAATAAACATTCTGCTGCTGTTGGATGGATGTTCTGTGTATGTCTACTAAGTCTAAAGTATGTATGGAATATCTGTTGGTCTGAAGTGTAGTTCAAGTCCATTGTGTCCATATTTATTGTTTGTCTGGATGATCTCCCAAACTCCTAAGGAATCCTTTAATGTAAGAATGGGAAGTCAGGTCTGGCGATATCCAAAAGTTGTATTTAATATTTTTAGAATGTCAACAAATTATACATTCATAAAAGATAAAGCTATACAGATTCTTAAAATATGGATGATTTTCTTTAATTCTATTCAGTATGAAGTCAACAGAGTATATTAATGTTGGTTATCTCATACTGATTAGAATCTCTAATGCATAGCCTTATAAATCTTTGATTAATTAAAAATAAAGTAGGTAACTAAGTAAATATACTTTCTTTAAAAAAGATTTTCAAACAACTTCCTGTATTAGAGTATTTCCTTCAAAAATTGGGACACAGTAGGTACTCCTTTAGTTGAGCTCCACTAACTGATTCACCCAACAAACCAATGTTCTCTGGTATTCCTATAAAGCGTACTAACTAATGTCCACTGAAAGCTGAAAACTCTTGAGGTACTCTTAATTTTTTTGATCTCTTATGCCCATATATTTCTGCTCCCATAATACACCTTGTATATTTTCTAGAACACAGTTGTGTTTGTTGCAAATGTATTTATGTCATTTGTTCCTGCTACCATGATTAGATGATTAGATAATTAGATAATTTAATTAAATAGTATATAAGGTGAGAAAATGAATATAATAAGAGTACTGTTGTTTCTCTAAAAAATAAGCTGGATACATTGGAAAGATGAGACAATAAAACAGTTGCTAGATTAAATTGTAGGCAAACAACTGGAAACAAATAGGAAAAAACTGTAAAATCTGTGACTCAGTTCTTGGATTGCTTTGCCCCAGTTTTCACTTTATAGAACGTGAAGCTAGAAAGCAAGGACAATGCATCATTGGCATGGTTTCTGGAAGAAGAAACTCCAGTGAATCTATACAAAGCTTTGAACCTGTATCAAAATATTGGCAAATTTATTTACACAGGTAGCTTTTAAGTTAAAAATAAGTTTTGTAAGTATACATGTAATACTTTTAATGATTCCTCCTCTTAACTGAAATGTTTGATTAAGCTACCCATTACTGATCTCACTCTTATTGAATAAAAGGGTTTCTTCCATTTTTTGCTAACCAAAAATGTACTTTGGTGAGAATGGATTTATAAATATAATAATTTGTTTGATCCTAAGGGATTATATTAATAGACCTCAGCAGTGAACAAACTTTAGTATGCCTAAAATCTCTTGAAGAGCTTACTAACAATACACATTCTTGGGCTTTAAGGCTGAGATTTTAATTCAATAGGTCTAGTGGGGAACAGGAATTACATTTTTAGTAACATTAAAGGAATGTTGTTTAAAAGAGGATAATCATTGTTTAAATGAGAGCAATTGTTTAAAAGTGGGTAATACAAGGGATACAGGAGTGCTGATGAATAGGGGCACATGTACCCCAATGTTTATAGCAGTGCTTTCAACAATAGGCAAATTATGGAAAGAGCCTAAATATCCATCAACTGACGAATGGAAAAGAAGATGTGGTTTATATATACAATGAAATACTACTTGGCAATGAGAAGGAATGAAATCTGGCCATTTGCAGCAATGTGGATGGAACTGGAGGGTATTATGCTAAGTGAAATAAGTCAGTCAGAGAAAGACAGATATCATATGTTTTCACTCATATGTGGATCTTGAGAAACTTAACAGAAGACCATGGGGGAGGGGAAGGGGCCAAAAAAAAGTTACAAACAGAGAGGGAGGGAGGCAAACCATAAGAGACTCTTAAATACAGAGAACAAACTGTTGGGGGTGAGGGAGAGGGGAAAGTGGGATGGGCATTGAGGAGGGCACTTGTTGGAATGAGCACTGGGTGTTGTATGGAAACCAATTTGACAATAAATTATATTAAAAAAATAAAAAAAATAAAATTCAGCCATTTATACTAAAGAAAAAAATAAAAGAATAATAAAAATTGTGTATATTTATATATAGAAATATTTATATATACAACACTTGTAAAAGGTTTTTATTTAACTCAGTAATTAATGAACAATCTAATAGGATGTTACAATGAGTTCTATGGAGAATTCAAAAGTCTACACATATCTATGCAGTAAGGAACACTGAAATAGATTTGCTTCCATAGAGTTAAAACCGACTTCCTGATGCAAAGTGGAGGGAAGAAGAAAAGTAATTATATTTCCATCAGAAGTCAGTCATTTTCTTGTCTATACACAAGAATCATTTGTCTTGCGGGACACCTGGGTGGCTCAGTCAGTTGAGCTTCCAACTCTCCCTCAGGCCATGATCTCACAGTTTGTGGTTCAAGGCCCACATCAAGCTCTGTGCTGATAGCTCAGAGATGATAGCCTGCTTTGGATTCTGTGTCTCCCTCTTTCCCTCTGCCCTTCCCTCGCCTGTGTTCTCACTCTCTCTCTCAAATATAAATAAATAGACATTAAAAAAAAAAGAATCATTTATATTGCCATCAGTGGTCTGCAATTTACAGAATTACAAATACTTCAAACACAAGAAAGGCTCAGGGACCCCATAGAATCAGATAACCCTAGAGGTTTTGCTATCCAAGGTGGAGTTTGCCACCGAAGACATCTGGTTAATCTCTTTGGTCCATTCGAAAACCTTTCACAATTTTTCCCTATAATATTTTGCTCTGGCAATTCTAATACATTGTGGTTAACGAGCCATGATCTGAGGTATCCTTTTAATAGCCTGTAATCAAAGTTGTTGAATGATTTCCCCCATTAGAGAGAATACTAATATGTCCATGTATGTGAATATGATGAAAATGGCTTACTATCTGTAAGTAGACTTGAAGTTCCTGATTTTCTTAAGGTTATTAACATTTCTGGAGAATCTACCATATGTCGAGCAATGTATTATGCTTTATAATTTAATCCTCCATTGACTTTTACTTCCTCTTCAATTGAACCACACGCTCCCTTGGCTATAAACTTAACTCTTCTATAACCGGGACCTACTTCCAATGTTGAGGTCTCTAATGTCCCTGTTCTTTTCCACTCTTGCTTTTCTTACTGTCAATTCACCTTCTCCTCTGTCTTCTTGAGTTCCCAGGATTCTGACAATTCCTTTTTGTAACAAGAATATGGCTCCTCCTAGTTTTGTTTTTTTTTTTCCTTTCCTAACCAACCTAGATAAATCCCATCAACCCTTTTCCTTCCCCCACTTCTAGTGCAACTGCTTCTTTGCGTTCCTGCCATATGTATCATGCTACATGACCTTAACCTGGCTATTTACAAACTATAAATCTTAACGTCCTGTAAAATAGGGATAATAATAGCATATACCTCATAGGAATGTTAAGAATGTTAAGTGAAGCTTTCCATATTAAATGAAGGTAACTTTTTGAAATATATTGGTGAGATTTTTTTCTGTGCTCTGTTCTGACTTTTCTGTTGCTCAACTAAAGGCATCCATTGCCATGGAAAGCATTAGGAGTATGATAGCAGAAATTAAAAGTAGGTAGGAACTTATTAAAAATCAGTGTTCTTATCAATTCCAAGACAAGAACTTGAAACCCATAACCTGATGATAGTTCTGAGAAACAACTTACTGAGGTTGATCTGGGTTTTAAAAGCCTAAAAGACACTTTTCGCATGTTCAAGAGTCAAGGTTGGTTGCATAGGATCCTATAAAGGTTGGATTATAAATTTTAGTTGGAGAGGGTGGAAGGTGTCAAAGAAAATATGGCATCAAAGCTAAACCAGTAAGGAAGACTTTATGCAAGGCTATTGCAGTAAGGGAGAGACATGAGAATCCAGTCTGAATTCCATCTCACTGGAACAAAGGGTTTTGGGGATTTTAAGAGGTAGGGTGCAAGGGAGATCATGGGCCATCTGTGTTTGCTAATTGAGTTTAACCAAAGGAAAAAACAAGCTTTCTTGTATCTCCATAACAGGAGGTAGTTTTATAACATGGATCAAGGCACCTCCAAAGTTAGACTCATACTCTCCACAGAGACTGGGAGATAGAAATACTCGTGTGAGGATTAGATTTCAAAGGAATGGCTCCCAGATCCTTGAGAAAGACGTTCCTGGGTTGTAAAAGTGGCAGGAAGCTTTAAAAATGATTTATATCTCAAAAGGACAGAAATAATTTATAGTGACAAGTTTTCTAACGTGAACGTTCTAAGAGAAGGGAGGTCAGGGGCCTAGTGTCAGGAAGAAGTCTGTCTCAAGTTTAGTCAGGCTGAGGGGAATGTCTTATTAAAGGTATGACGTAAGGGGCAATTCCCACTGGACAGGAGGGTAGCGTTCTTTCATGCCTTGGTTAGAAAGCAACTTCCCAATGTTCTGACCAGTCACTCAGTGTTCCCCCGCCTGCATGTGCACAGAGGGGAGGGGAGATGAGGGGTAAAGGGGAGGTTGGGGGCTTTGTTGTTGTTGACTGTGGGGTGGGGGAGGGGAGGAGGAGTTTAGGAGGGTGCAGGTGGAGTTTCAGCTGTCGTTTCCTTCCCTTTCCTTTTGTGCTGTTGTTGCTAGAATTTGCTTTTTAGATTATAATATTACCGTAAACTAGGAATTGTGGGAATAGGCATCACTGAGTCTGAGTAATTAAAGTCTTTCTTTCCTGTCGTCTAAGTTTCGGTATATTCAAAGAAATCTGTATTGTTTTTTCCCCTCCCAAATTTGGAATTTAGACAGTCCATGTAGCTACATTCAGGTGATGTGTCCCCTTGGATACATTTTAGGATCATTTATAAATCTCTATAAGCAACGCTATGCTACCCTTTAAATATAAATATGACCTACATCTCTTGGAGAAAGGACTACACACATGTAAAAAATGGGAATTTAAATACAACCTGATACTACTGGAGTAAAATGTATTCACTTTCTTATTTGTCCACAAGGGGCTGCTGTTTCCTTTCCAGTAACACAAGGCAGCAGATCCCAAGAACCCAAGGTACTCTAAAAAATTGCCATAGTTCCTGTTTTATAGTTATTTAGTTTTCAGGGTGCTATTAGGTTTGTCCCATAGAAAGAATGTGTAGGATTTTTCTTGTAGAAACACAAATTTTAGCAATAAGTTAGCCCCAAATTCAGCATTGTTAGAGTGAGGGTATGCCTTTTTCCCTTATAATTTCATTTATAATTATTATGTTTTTAGTGATACTAACAGCCTTATAAAAACATCATTATATTATATACCCAATGACTGTGAAATCATCTGCCTTGAAGCATAGCAAAATCATCAATCAGCAAACTGGGTCTAAAATGGGACCATTTTAAGAAAGCTATTTACACTGTAATTTGCAAGTTGATTTTTTTTTTGAAATTAAAACATTTCTAAAATGCACTAACTATGATTGTTTAAAAAAAGTAATGGCTCTTTTTATGGTAAGGAAATAAATTGAACCTCTGTGCTAGGAAGTGCAGAAAACAAATCAGCTTTCTTTATAAATAGATTTTACTGCTGGTTTAGAAATTACCTTATGTGCTTTTCAGATGATGGAAAAATGAAATCAGCTTCTGTTTGCACTGTGAATGCAGCATGTTTGCTGTGTCACTTTCCAGAGGATTATGGAATGTAGGGAGGTCAGGGTTCTCGAAATGTAGAATTCTAAGAAGTAGCAGAGTGAGCAAACGAAAATAAAGCAAGCCTAGTTGTTTAATATATGTACTGATGGAGTTGAAGGGAAACCCTGGATTGGGAGCTAGCAGATCATGTTCTGACTTTGACGGAGTCACAGCAGGACTGGAACTCAGTGAAGGCCAAGGCCGACTGGGCATCAGGCTGACTGGCATCAGAACAGGGAGAGAGAGGCCACTCACTGGCCAGAGGTTATGGCCAGATGTTCAGCGCTCAGTGCTAACCACGGTGCTTATGTACATCCTGAGGGCAGGGCTGACCCACAGTCTGGACTTTCTGGTGACTCTGCGATCTCATTCTGATGGGCGTGGTTAAGCAGTCTTAGAGGTGCTATCTACGGATGCTGGGGTGAGGAGCATGGAGATGTTTCCTTTCCCTAACAAACATTCTTTGGTTGTCTATGTTAGACAGAAGCACCCCAGAGGAGCAGAGACAGACTCTTCAGATGTGGGTTAGAGGTTTGACTCTGTGGAATGAGAGTTCTGGAGTGTCCACTTCAAGAGAGGAGGGAGGAAACCACATATCAGGATGACAGGTGACTCACTAGACTGGGTTTCTAAAAAAAGAGAATCCTTAAACCTTAGCCTCCTTGGGCATTACCATGGACTGAGTGGCTTAAACAATAAACATGTATTTCTGTCATTCCTGGAGACTGGGAAGTCCAAGATCAAGGCAAATCCAGCATCTAGTGAGACTTGCTTCTAGGATTCCTGGTAGCTACCTTGTTGTGTCCTCACCTGGCTCAGAGGACTCTGGTCTCTTCCTTTTCCTATAAGAACACTAATCCCACTACACATTCCCTACCTCAGGACCTCATCTAAACCTAATTACCTCCCCAAAGTCCAGCCTCCTAATACGGCCTCTAACACCATAGGGCTTCCCACTATGAATCTGGGGAGGGTGCAAACATGCAGTTCTTAGCACCTTTATCTAGTAACAACCAGTGTCCCTTGGATAAAAACCTAGCTTCTAGAAAAAGACTTAAAAAATTGTGCCTTGGTTCTTGTCCAAATTGTCTGTCTGGACTTGTTAAAAACAAGGCACACTGGACTATTTCCTCTAAAGGTTTGCTTATTCTTACCCTATTATATTTACAGAATTTTTACAGAATGACATCCACAAGCCTCCTAATAGCTTAATCTATTATAGGAGGCTTTATAACACTGTTGGTAAAAGCATGTGCTTTGAAATCATACAGTCGAATTTATGAACAAAGCTAATGCCAAGTGCTTTATGTACATTATATAATTTGAGCTGCACGAAACCGTATTGTCAGCCACTCTCACTGTTCCACTTCTGCAGAGGAACTAAATTTGAGACTTGCCCAAGTTTGCACAGTTAATAAGCGGTATAGCTGGGATTTGAGTCAAGTCTGTCTGATTCCAGAGCCTACTTACCATTCTCTTACAATACTTTTTAAGTCCCTGAGAGTGCTAACATCTTTTCATTTGAAATCTTATGTCTTTTTGGGTAGCAGCTTTTTAAATCTGTGAATAGGGCACCATAAAGCAGACAAGAAAGTCTTTCCAAACTTCAATATTCATGGTGAGAGAAGAACCAGTTCTGTGGTTGTCAATGCAAAAGCATCATCTGAAGGCTTTCCCTTCTAACACACAATCAAAACCAGGAAAACAACAAACAAACAAACAAACAAACAAGCAAAAATCCAAAGCCTAGGCAGGTTCCCCTGGCATTATCAAGACCAGTCTCTGTGTGGCCGTCTTCCTTGTCCTCCTCTCTGATAGGTGTTCTAGTCCTTTCTTGTACCAGAGTGGAGTGGCCAGATCTAAGAGTTCATTTGGTCATGGGGAGGAGTAGAGGGAGAAGGTCTCTGGCCTATTTTGACATTAGACCACGTTAGTAACAGAGTCCTTCCAGCCTTAAGTTCAGCCCATTAGACCTCTCTCTGTGTTTGGGGAAAGTCTCTGGGGAGTAATAAAGCGTTATTTATACACCTTTCTTTGGGACATGGTGGGGAAATTGGTTCCCTGGCCAAATGCCATCTTAACTACTTCCATGATAACAAATTTCATTTCCTTGGTGGAATTGAAATCTAAATGGAGGTTTGAGGAAAAAAAGTATGGTGAAAGAATTAAGAAGGTCAATCCTTTACCATCTGCTTGTAGGGATGTTGATTATTTCCCCCTTTGCTTTCCACCGAATTCTAGACTTTCATAAAGTGGTGTTTAGGTCTGATTGGATAGCAGTAAATTAGACCACCACCTAGAGGACCACTGGGAACCCTCTCTTGTCTGCCAGAAATCCCACTATTTGGAGATGGGAGCTTGGAAGCCTGTTAATATTTATGGAATGTTAAGTGCTAGCCATATTAAGTAATTTTGAGTGTGTTTACATTTGACCCTCACAATAATACTCTGAGGTACATGTTACTAGATCTGTTTTAGAGACGACAAAATCTAGGTTCAGAGACACTAAGCACTGCAGCTAACAAAAGATGGTGTTGAGGTTTGCAGCACTTCTGGCTAACTCTGGACCACCATATTTATGCCATCTTTTCACTAGAAAGTTCTTTCTTTGATTCTTCAAAGCCCTTGGTTTTCAGGAATTAATCTTTGACTGTAGATTTCACAGGAAGGAACTACCACGTGAAACTTGGTGGCTGAAATTAGAGATTTGGAGCTTGAGAGAGGCACAGGGGAGGGTTTCGTAGGTAAACTGCATGTCTTTGGGGGGTCCTGAAAGTCTGTCTCCAAATTCTTTGTCCTGTTGACTTTCCATATTAGTTCAAATGTCATACAAGTTTCCCTTGGGGGTTAAATTAAATAATTTCTATGAAAAGTTAAAAAAAAAAAAAAAAGGAAAGAAAGTAAAGAAAGGACTGAAAGAGAGGGGTAAAAAGCCAACTCAGGTCTTATACTTAGGTATCAGAGTTTTGTTCAACCTAAACAGGCCTTGGTACAATGTGAAGAAGGCAGGGTTGAGTTTGGTAATTGTTAGCAAACCTGTCCATGTTCAGTGTTCATGAAACCATGATGAGGAGTGTAACCGAACTCAAGGGGTAGGTTCGCTGCTTGGGGTGCATCAAATTGGAACACAACCCAAGGAAGTGCTGGATGGAGGACTTTTTATTACTTGTTACAATTGAGGAGACAGGGAGATAGCTTTCAAAGCACGGTGTGCCCATGGGGTCAGTACAGGAAGCTTTCATTCAGTATATTAGGGGGTGGAGGCAGGGAGCTTGCATATACATTGAGGAACTTACATGTACTCTGTTATTTAGGTACTTCTGGTTCAGTTGTGCATGTTCGTGTGTCAACATGCCAGTGTATACATAGTATGCTCAAAAAATGATGGAAAACCCCATCCATAGGAGGAGATCTTTGTATTATAATGAGCTAAAGGTAACTTCAGGACAATTCAGGGGGGCTTCTGTGCAGGTCGTCAGCTCCCATCCAGCTCAAACTGGCTCACAGAAGGGGCTATCAGGTGAAACACCCAGCTGGTCATTTCCTTGGCCAGAACTGTTGGTTCTGCAACACAAAACACATTCCTTCCCTGCTTTTGTCCCTTCCCCTTCTCCCTTCTGCTGATAGCTTTCACCCCTCTTATTTGAGTAACTTCCTGTTGTATCCTAGCTAACCAAAGTTCACTTAACAGATTTACCAGATCAGTTAGTTAGTTGTAAAGTCCAAAGGGAAACAGGCACAGTTCAGTTGGGACAGGGAAAAAGACAAGTCTGGGGATGGCGAGCCGGGCAGGCCCCCATGAAGCAGGCACGGGCAGGGGAAGGGTGGTGCCAGAAGTCTAGGGAACGGGGCACATTTGGGTTACCCAGAGATCACAAAAATCAACTCTGCTCTCTTCAAATGCTTCCCATGCCCGTTGGAGTTCAACAGAGCACTGAGAAGGACTGCGCTGTAGCCTGAGTCTTGGTCCCCAGCTGCCTTCCCTCAGCAATATCTTGGCTGGTGGCTATGTGCTTGGGGACAATTTGCCTGGGTTTCTTGATCCAGACCAGAAAGCTTGCTTTTGAAGTGGTTGGGAAAGCTCCAAAAGAAACATGCTTCATGGCATTGGTATTGGTGCTAAAGAGAAAAGATTCTGCTTTTCATCAGCTGTTTGCTTCAGCAATCTGTATCTCTCTAGCACCTACTGCCCATGGCCCTGGCTGTGCTGACACATAGACGGTGTAGCTGAAGGTAAAGCACAGCACGGGGTCTCCTGGGCCCACCCCTTCCAGGCCGGGCTAGGAAGAGGCTCACGGATGTTCCGACGCTTGAATGCAGGTAAGCTGCAGATCTGCAGCAATTCTTTTAACATGAGGCTGGATATTCTTTATAGTTTCCCCAGACACAGGAGTTGGCAGGGCTTGAAAAAGGATCGCTGGCAGGAAGTTCATTTTCTTTATTGCTACCTCCCCAGCCATAAAACTCAAAGCTTTTTACCTAAATCATGTTTGCTCTCTCGTGGGGGTGGGAGATCATTTTCTTCAGAGTTTTTCCCAGTTGGGGTTTAGTCCTGGGGATTCCATGGTTTTAATACTCCATTTGAATTTGAAGAGCTTTTCTAATTGATGGTTCCCATATTCCCTGCCCCCCTCCTTCTGATTCTGTGTCATTTGTATCCCCCTCCCCCCGATCTCAAATTCCTGAAAACGAAATCCTTTCATTTTTAACTTCATCATTTTAACTTAATTAGCACTTTGCTCACCTATTGCACCAGCTTTAGTTTCTTCCCTCCAAAATAATCTCCCTCTATTCGAGTTTCCTCTGGTTGACCCAGAGCTATTCAATTCTTGCAAATAAGCGGAAAAGGGAACCTCCCTTGTGTCTTGTGATTTGTGTAACAAAATATGTTGAGGGGCTAACCCCCTGATTTGTACTTTGTTAATGAATAAAAATCTTACCGAGAATTTTCTAATTTTTGAGATTTAAAAATATAATAACTGACATTGTTTCTAATTCAGTCTACATTTCTGGTATGAAATGATGTCAGGAGCCCTGGGATCTAAAGCTGACAGGGTAAATAACCCTCTGTGTGACCTCAAGCGAGCCATTTCCTCTTTCTGCCCCTTCTTTCTTCATGTGCAAGATGTGGATAACTTTGTCTGCCCCACTTAATTCACAGAGTGACTGTCTTAGATCACATACAGCCAAGTTTATTGAAAGGCATAAAGCTCTGTAATGACATATAACATCACCTGCCATTTATAAGCTTCTGCAGTCCTGGGGCCATGGAGAAAGTATCCTTCGTCAGGTAAAAGATCCCTCTATAGGCTTTCTAGAAGATCTCTGGGTGCCTTCTTTTCCTGGCTTTTCAGGGATTCTGCTCATTGCTTTTCCACTTCTCGTGCACATCTTCAATCTTTTGCTGTCCCCATGTTTTCTGTCGTAGATAAATCCTTCATCTAAAAAATGGTGTCTTCTATCTTGGGAGAGAGACCTTTCCTTCGACTCTGCATGCCTTTCCAGCTGCCAAGCCATCTATCCTCTCCCTCCATGACAAAGTTTCCTCGAGAATATTCCACTTTTGCTATCTCCCCTTCCTCATTTTCATTTCACTCTTTTATCCAGACCAACTTGGCTTTCACTTTCACCAAGTCCATTAAACTACTTTTGCTAAGGTCACTAAATTAGTTTGCTTGGGCTGCTGTAACAAAATACCAGAGACTGGGTGGCTTAAACAACAGAAATTTATTTTCTTACAGTTCTGGAGGCTAGACGTCCAAGATCAAGGTGTCTGTAGGTTGGGTCTCTCATGTATTTACATGACTTCATTTAACCCTCATTACCTCTTTAATGACCCTGTCTCGAAATACAGTCACATTCTTTGGTACTGGGGTGAGGACATCAATATGTGAATTTTGGGGGAACACAATTGAGTCCATAAGTCACCAATAGCCTTCCTGTTTTTAAGTTCTGTGGGATCTCAGGAACATTCAGTAGAGCAGTCGTCTTCTAGTTTTAAACTCTCTTCTTTGGGGAGGGGGGTGCCTTTTTTACTCTATACTTGGCTCCTTTTCTTTGGCTGAGTCAGACTTTCCCCCATCTCCTCCTTCTGTGCCTCCAAACTGTAAATGCTGAATTAGAAATCTGTCCTATAGACCTCTCCGGTTAAGTGCCAAACATTATGTCCAAGTCCTTTCTTAAAATTTCCACTTGGATTTTTATAAGCATCTCATAACTAAGAACTCTTGAGTTCTGCCCCCAAACTTATGCCTCTTTCTGTATCTATTCCTTCCTGTTAGTTTATTTCTTCTCCAGTCTTACTCTTCCTAGAAATCACCTACCTGCTTCTGCCAGCAATGAGGAGTAATCCTTGATGCTTCCTTCTTCCTGCCACCCTTCCACCATAACTGTTTGCTATTCTACCTCAAAATCACGTCCTAAAGTAATCTCCTGCCATCCCTGGTCAGCAAACGTAAACTCCTCTTTTCAGCTTTGTGCCCCTCCACTACATTCCCCACAGAGCATCCAGACACTTAAAGATTTCAAGTATATCACGTCTCTTCTGTTTAAAAATCTTTAGTGGCTTCCCACCCGCAAGGTAATTCTGCTAGATTGCAAGCTCTAAGAGTACAGGGACTAGGATTTCCTTATTTATTGCTGTTTGCCCAGAGCCTAGCCCCGTGCCTAGTACCCAGTAGGCACTTCACACACTGACCGGCCTCACCTCTCACAATAGTGCTCGTCTGTCTCGGTCACATTGCTCTCAGATCCGTGAGCTGGCCTTGTCTGGGCTGCCTGTGCTGTGATAAACTCACTCTCCCTTCGTTGGCTAGCATTTACTTGTGTCCTTGATATGCTAAGTAGTGTCCAAGGCCAGCAGCATGGCCCTATGGAGATGCTTGTTAGGACTCGGGCTCCCCCTCCAGCTCTGATGAATCAGAATCTGCACTAAAACATAGTACTCAGGTGATTCACATACACAGTAAAGTTTGAGAAGCTCTGCTTTAGACTTCAGCCTAAGTGTTAGCTTTTTTTTTTTAATGTTTATTTATTTTGAAAGAGAGAGAAAGCATGAATGGGTGAGGGGCAGAGAGAGGGGGAGAGAATCCTAAGCAGGCTCCATGCTATCAGCACAGAGTCTGACGTGGAGTTCAATCTCACGACTGTGAGATCATGACCTGAGCTGAAATCCAGAGTCAGATGCTTAACTGACTGAGTCACAGGAGCCCCCTAAGTGTTAGTTCTTTCTTAAATGTTTACTTCTTTATTTTGAGAGAGAACGAGCATGAGCAGGGGAGAGGCAGAGAGAGAGGGAGAGAGAGAATCTCAAGCAGGCTGCACGCTGTCAGCCCAGAGCCTGACATGGGGCTCGAACTCTTGAACCATGAGATCATGACCTGAGCTGAAATCAAGAGTCAGATGCTTAACCAACTGAGCCACCCAGGTGCCCCAGTGTTAGTTCCTTAGAGAGAACTTCCCCAACTGGCCAGTACACATTAGGTGACCTAATGTATTAACTCACAGCATCTGTGACACCCAGAAGGGAAAGGAAGTGAAAGATAAGGGAGGGAGGCTAGGGAAGTGAAGCATACCGATCAGAAGCTGTTTGCTTTTGAACGTTACCTAAGGTTGACCCTAACGGAAGTTTTGGTTTATATAGAGGAGCCTGCAAAATCTGTGAATTGTTTAATTTGAGCAAATTGAAAATGGCACGAGGTTTTCTTTGTGTTAACAAATTTTTGACCTCATCCCGAAAATCACTTTATATAGTTGTTTTGTTTTGGTTTGCCACATTGTGACATCATAGGATAAACACATAGCAGGTGAGCCACAATTGGTTTGGGTTTTCCAATATTTCATTGACCCATGGTTGTGGAGTGCATTGTAGAAAGTCCAGCTAGAACACCTATTCTTTAATGTAGTTTGATTTTAGCTTTGTTGCAAGTCAATTGTCTAGTGTTTTGTTGCAAACATTTTGGATATTGAATAGCTGACTGGTTTGTGGTTCTCTAGGCTTTCTATCAGATGCCCAATCATAACATTATTGCAGATCTTCAGCATTTTGCAGAGGATGTGCAATGAATGTGCAACCAATGAACTAAGTCACAGTTGTGACTGAGAGATGAAAGAAAACACACTCTTAAAAATAAACACCTTCAGCACTTATCACTGAAAGTATTTCTAAGGTGTCATACATATAGGCTTTACTTGCCAAATATTTTTTTGCCTCTATTTGCCAAGTGTGTTGGGATTTTACGGTACCAAAGTATTCTACTAAATTAGCTGGACAACTTGTTTGAGTTATTCAGTAAACTCACATTCATGGCAGAGTTATAATTTTAAAGTGTATTCCCACTGGTTCCATGAGCATTACAGCTGCTCCTTGTTTATTTAATAATAGAGCTGATGAGTACTTAATTTGAGAGGGAAGCTGGGTGCAGGTGTAGTGCCATTTAGATGTAACAGAGGACACATTTGACATCTGCTGCAAGATCTATAGATAAAGTAAACAGAGGTTAAAATCAGCCCGATGTCAAATCTACATGGTTTAAAACTTCACAGAGTTTTTCTGGACTTTGAGGGAGGAAGTTTAGTAAAAATCTAAGGGGATGAGAGAGGGACCAACATTTGTTCTTTGCCTTTTATTGGGCACTCATTTAATCATCATATAAACTCTTCAAGATGGATTTTGTTTGTTTCATTTTATGCAGATGAAAAATTGAGTCTCAGACCCATGTTTTTTTCCCCCCTTGGTTACACATTAGCCTCACAGTAGTGGCATTTAAAAAACACATTTTATACTCATTAGGATGGCTATCATTGAAAAAATGGAAAACAACAAGGGTTAGCAAAGATGTGGAGAAATTGGAACCTTTGTGCATGGCTGATGGGAATGTAAAATGGTGCAATGGCTGTGGAAAACAGTATGTTGGTTACTGAGAAAGTTAAGCATAGAATTACCATATGATTCAGCAATCCCACTCATAAATGGATATATACATAAAAGAATTGAAAGCAGGGATTCAAACAAATACCTTTATACTCATGTTCATAGCTGCGTTATTCGCAAAGGCCAAAAGGTAGAAATAACCCAAAAGTCCATTGATGGATAGATGAATAAACAAAACATGGTATACACACAATGGAATATTATTCATCCATAAAAATGACTGAAAAATTTTTTTTAAGTTTTCATTTAAATTCCAGTTAGGATACAGTGTAATATTAGTTTCAGGTGTACAATATGGTGTTTCAACACTTTCCTACAATACCCGGTGCTCATCACAAGTGCACTGCTTAATCCCCATCACCTATTTAACCCATCCCCTCCTACCTGCCCTCTGGTAACCATCAGTTTGTTCTCTGAGTTAAGAGTCTGCTTCTTGGCTTGCTTCTCTCTCTCTCTTTTATCCCTTTGCTGATTTGTTTTGTTTCTTAAATTCCACATAAGTGGAATCATATGTCATTTGTCTTTCTCTGACTGACTTATTTCACTTAGCATTATACTCTCTAGTTCTATCCATGTTGTTGCAAATGGCAAGATTTCATTCTTTTTTTAATGGATGAATCATATTCCATTCTCTATACAAACCATCTTTTTTATCCATTTATCAGTCAATGTAGACTTAGGCTGTTTCCATACTTTGGCTATTGTAGATATTGCTGCTATAAACATTAGGGTGCATGTATCCCTTTGAATTAGTATTTTTATTCTTTGAGTAAATACCTAGCAGTGAAATTGCTGGGTTGTAGGGTAGTTCTATTTTTAACTTTTTGAGGAACCTCCATACTGTTTTCCAGAGTGGCTGCACCAGTTTGCATTCCCACCAAGAATTCCTTTCTCCACATCTTCGCTATTCAATACCTATCGTTTCTTGTGTTGTTGATTTTTGCCACTTTAACATGTGTGAAGTGATACTTCATTGTAGTTTTGATTTGCCTTACCCTGATGCTGAGTGATGTTGAACATCTTTTCATGTGTATGTTGGCCATCCATATGTATTCTTTATAAAAATATTTATTCATGGGGCGCCTGGGTGGTTCAGTTGGTTAAGCATCTGACTTTGGCTCAGGTCATGATCTCACGGTCTGTGGGTTCAAGCCCCGCATCGGGCTCTGCGCTGACAGCTCAGAGCCTGGAGCCTGCTTCAGATTCTGTGTCTCCCTTTTTCTCTGCCCCTCCCTTGCTCATGCTCTGTCTCTCTCAAAAATAAATAAAAGTTAAAAAAATGTTTATTCATGTCCTGCCCATTTTTAAATTGGGTTATTCATTCTTTGGGTGTTGAGTTTTATAAGTTCTTTATGTATTTTGGATATTAACCCTTTATCAGCTATGTCATTTGCAAGTGTCTTCTCCCATTCTATAGGTTGCCTTTTAGTTTAGTTGTTTCCTTTGCTGTGAAGAAGCTTTTTATTTTGATATAGTCCTAATAGTTTATTTTTGCTTTTGTTTCCCTTGTCTCAGCAGACATATCTAGAAAGAAGTTGCTACGGCAAAGGTGACTATGTTCTCATCTAGTATTTTGATGATTTCCTGTCTCACATTTAGGTCTTTAATCCATTTTGAATTTATGTTTATGTATGGTGTAAGAAGGTGGTCCAATTTCATTCTTTTGCATGTAGCTAACCAGTTTTCCCGACACCATTTGAAGAGACGCTTTTTTTCATTGAATATTCTTTCCTGCTTTGTTGAAGATTAATTAACCATTTGGTCGTGGGTTAATTTTTGGGTTTTCTATTCTGTTCTATTGATCTGTGTGTCTATTTTTGTGCCATAGCATACTGTCTTGGTTACTACAGCTTTGTAATATAACTTGAAGTCTAGACTTGTGATGCCTCCATCTTTGCTTTTCTTTTTCAAGGTTGTTTTGGCAATTCAATGTCTTTTGTTGTTCAATATGAATTTTAGGATTATTCTAGCTCGGTGAAAAATGCTAATTTTGATAGGGGTTGCATTAAATGTGTAGTTTGCGTTGGGTAGTGTAGACACTAATTTCTTTTAAATTTTATTTTAGAGAGAAAGAGAGAGCATGAGAAGGGGAGACGGGTAGGTGGAGAGAGAGAGAGAATCTCAAGTTTGTACCATGCTCAGCACAGAGCTTGATGTGGTATTCCATCCCACAACCTTGAGATCATGATCTGAGCAGAAATCAAGGGCCAAACCCTCAACTGACTGAGCCACCGAGGTGCCCCGGGTAGTATTTTAACAAACTTGTTCTTCCAACCCATCAGCATGAAGTGTCTTTCCATTTTTTTGTGTTGTCTTCAGTTCCTTTCCTCAGTATTTTATAGTTTTCAGAGTACAGGTCTGTCACCTCTTGGGTTAGGTTTATTCCTATGTATCTTATTGTTTCAGGGGCACTTGTGAATGGGATCGATTCTTAATTTCTTTTTCTGATGCTTCATTATTGGTGTATAGAAATGAAACAGATTTCTATATGTTGAATTTGTATCCCACAAATTTACTGAATTGGTGTATCAGTTCTGGTAATTTTTCTGGTGGAGTCTTTCAGGTTTTCTATAGAGAATATCATGACATCTGCACAGACTGAAAGTTTTACTTCTTCCTTGCCAATTTGGATGCCTTTCACTTCTTTTTGTTTTCTGATTGCTGTTGGTAGGACTTCCAGTACTATCTTGAATAACAGTGGTGAGAATGCACAAAAAGAATGATATTTTGATACTTGTTACAACACAGATGAACCTTGACAATATGTACTAAGTGATGTAAGCCAGACACAAAAAGACAAATATTATATGATTCCACTTGCATGAAGTGCCAATAATAGGTAAATTCATAGAGACAGAAAATAAAGGTCACGAGGGACTGGGGAGTTATTGTTGACTCGGTACAGAACTTTTCTGTGTAGGATGATGGAAAAAAGTCCCAGAGTTGGATGGCGGTGATGGCTGCACAGCATTGTGAATGTACTTATGCCACTGAGTTGTTCACTTAAAAAAGCGTTAAGATGGTAAATTTTATGCTGTTTGTGATACAGTTAAACACATTGCTTGGGCTCCACTATCAGATGCACTTTAATGATTGATTTGGGGTGGAGCCTGGTCATTTGTGTTCCCCAGGCACTCTCTGCTTTCAGTCTGTCCTTTTCAGCACTATTCTAGGATCCCTCTTGGTTCCCAACTCAGGCCTGAAGAACTCCTAAAAAGTCCATACATGAAATCCAGGAATGCTTCTTCCTTTTATCACTTCAACCCTCTACACTCAACCTTAGTTAGGAGCTAGGAGAAAACCAAGGTAACTAAAACTTTGCTGCAGGCTACCAAAAATGTCAAAGATCACTGGTTATTAATCCATATGACTCCATAGAAAATAGAATTTAGACTGGTTGAAGGATCCCTAAAATCCTACCACCTACTCATGCATCTGTATGTGAAAAATTTATTTATTTGTACTAAATCTATGGTGGGGAAAGAGTAATGAAGAGAGCCAGAAGCTACTCCAAGACCTTATAAAAGACCTCTGGGCTCGTAACTCCAAGGGCCAGATGCAGTGAGGGAAATTGATGGTTTTTATGTTCTTTCTTCTCCTTTATTGTTTCTATTCTCCCCTTTGTCCCCTGCAGCTTCCCCTGAAGTCCTGGGTCCTGAGCTATCCTCAATTCTAATCATCTACCTTCTACCTCTTGAATGAAGAAGCAAGGTTTAAGTCAGGGTGCTGAGCTGTATTAAGTTATATTAATTCAAGAATCATGATTTGTACCATATTGGCTCCCAATGCCAGAGAAAGAAGGAGGATGACTATAATGAATATGTCACTAGGAGCCATCATGATCATGTTTTCCTAGGACACAACCTACATATGATTTCTATTCAGGCCATCACAACATTTGACATACAT
Source organism: Panthera uncia (assembly GCF_023721935.1). NCBI lineage: Eukaryota > Metazoa > Chordata > Mammalia > Carnivora > Felidae > Panthera > Panthera uncia. The sequence goes on from NC_064811.1 coordinate 180,793,306, forward strand.
TCCACTTTCCTCTTGTGTAAAATATAGTCATAGAATAAGGAGTCTCTTTAAACTATGATTGTATGCTTTTAAAAATTATTATTTGAGAGAGAGAGAGAGAGACAAAGAGACAGAGAGAGAATCCTAAGCAGGTTCCATGCTCAGCATGTAGCCCAACATGGGGCTTGTCCCTGGGATCAGGAACTGAGCCAAAATCAAGAGTCGGATGCTCAACTGATTGTGCCACCCAGGTGCCCCTAAGGTTGTATATTTTTATGTCAGAACTTCTTTTTCTCTGGGGCCTGCTAGGTGTAGTTTCTTCATTGGCTTGGCCAACTCTTCTTTCTTTCCTCTCCTTCTACTTTTTTCCTTTTGATTGATCCAATATATATTAAACTTTTTTTTACCCACTATCTCCTTTCATGCAGCTAGTCTCAGATAATGTTTCTGTTGAGCATAATGAAAAATAGACAAGACTATATATAGTTAAAGTATGTCTTCTATTTATTTGGTGGCAATGTTCTGATAAGGGAGTACAAGTTCTTCTTTTTAAATCATCATTTAATCACTGGGCAGAGCAAGTAAGGCAAAATTAGAGTCTAGAATCTGGCATCTGTCAAACTCAGGTATCTTCTCACTGATTTTTATTGAGTCCTTTCTTATATATTTGATTACTAGTTGATAACTATTGGTAGCTTGAAAAGAAGCATGGTGAGAGTATTTACATCACAGGAGTCAGCAAATTGTACAAATCCACCCACCACCCCCCCCCATTGGTTTACCAGCATGTCACTTTTATTCTTCTTGTAAGTATTCAGAATTTCTATAAATATTCATAGCCATCCCTACACTCCCTGTCTCACTCAGAATAAGCCCAAGTGCTTTGGCCAATAAGGCCCTAAATGAGCTGACCTAACCCACCCTTTGACCTGTCTCCTCCTGTTCACCCCACTCCTAGTGTCGCTGTGCTCCATGAACATGGCTAGACATGATTCTTCTGAGGGCATTTTTCTGCTGTTTGCCTCCTTCCCCCAGACATCTGCAGAGTCTGCCTCAGTCATCTTCTCAGTGAGATTTTCTGTTTTTGTTTCTTATTAATGCTCTAACCAGTTAACACAAATTCAGTGACTTAAAAGAACGCACATTTTCTTTCAGTGAGAATCCATTTCTTTACCTTTTCCAGCTTCTAGAGGATGCTCATATTCTGTGGCTCATGGCACTTCTAGCCAGCAATTGTCACTCCAACCTCTAGTGTCATATCTCCTGCCTCTGAATCTTCTACCTATTTCTTTCCCTTATAAGGACATTGTGATTTAACTGAACCCACCTAGATAATCCATGATAATCTCCCCATCTCCTGACCCTTAAGTTAATCACATCTGCAACACCCCTTTTGTTATATAAGGATGTAGCCATGTTTCGGGGCCATCATTCTGCCTACTTGACCTTCCTTGACCATTCTATTTGACTTTGTACCTATTCACTCCCAGCATTTCCTATCCTTCTTCCCAGCTTATTGTTTCTCTAAACCTCTTACCACCTTCTAGAATATGATATAGTTTATATAGCTATTTTATTGATGGTCTGTCTTCCCCCATGAGAATGTAATCTGAATGAGGGTAAATATTTTTGTTATACACATTCTTAAATACTTTGTTTTATATTTTTGCTGCATTTTCATTGCTTAAAACAAGACCTGGCTTCTATTGAGCTTTCTATATATTCTGTTTGAATGAATTAGGTGGAGGGGTTTGGGAAAAGAAAATGACATGACACGGAGGGCTCACCAGTGAGGGGAAAAGGCCATGTACTAGAGCCTGTATAAGAAGCTGAAAAGCTCCAGAGATGTCTCATGGCAGAACTGCTTTGTCCACCTTGAAATATTTTTCCAAGTTCTGGTGTCTCATCTTTTCTCTCATGTTTGTTTTTGCTCTTTATTTGGAATACACTCAGAATTTATATATTAGTTTCTGACTCTAGTTTTTAAACTCCTGAGGCAAAGGAACCATTTCCCCCTTCATAGTTCTGTAACTGTTTTACTCTGTTTGCTTAGTGTTTGCTGTTGAATATGCCAATGCCACATATTTCCTTTTCTGATTTCATATCTTTCATTTTTTAAAAAATGTTTACTTTTGAAAGAGAGACAGAGTGTGAGCAGGGGAGGGGCAGAGAGAGAGAGGGAGACATAGAATCTGAAGCAGGCTCCTGGCTCTGAGCTGTCAGCACAGAACCTGACATAGGGCTTGAACTCATGAACCATGAGATCATGACCTGAGCCAAAGTCAGATGCTTAACTCTCTGAACCACTTAGGCCCCTCTCTCATCGGGCATTTTTGGTAGTTATATTTACTTATTCCAGAGCAGAGTTAATATATGATACAGAGTGGGATATTTTCTGTTGCTATCTGATGTATTATGACCAGAACCTTCCTTAGAAAAGCAATAATGAGTCAGGAGGACCCTGGAGGCTGTAACACCCTTTGCCTTCAAGGTGTTGCAAACAACTGGAATCAATCCAGTAAACTTATCAAACACAGGTAAACAGAAAAATGAAAAACATTTATCTGAAACAGCAGTTTGGAAAATTCATCGGTATATTTTGAAGGCATCTTACTAACCCTGCCAAAGCTTTGCTCCACCAGAGCAGGGCATGAATTTTTCATTGCCCCAATAATCAAGGTCTTTAGAGTTTCATTGTGTTTTCTCTTTAATATAGCTAATACGTTGAGCATTGTTGACATTCTGCTTATAGTTGCCAAGGATAAAATAAAAAACTTGCTTTGAATGATATTATAAAAACATTGAAAGAAAATAACTTTGCTGTCAGAACTAAAGTTGAATTATGGGCTCTGTACAAAGTCACTTAAGGTGGGAGGGGGCAAACCTTTCAAGGTGATTTTAGATAACAGATACAGACATCTTTATTGGATTTGTCTGGAAAAAGAGAAATAAAATTCTAACGTTATCTGTTCTGGTCAACATGTGTAAGGTTCAGCCCTGTTAGCACCCCTGCCCCCACCCTTTTAGATCTTTTTTTTCCCTTACTCAGACTCCATATATAGAGAAGAAACTCAAATGACTCTCAAATAGTGACCCTGAAAATTTATCAAATTATTCTCACGACACTATAATTGCTCATAAAGCATTTTGAAAATTCTACTGAATTGGTCTTCAAAGCTAGTGATAAGCCCTATGATGAAGTTGATCTTACTGGTGTAAGCTACATTTAGGGTCACATATAGTGGAACTAACATGGACTTCAGAGTCCCATAACTGTGTAGAATACAGGCTCTGCCCTCAGTAGAGATGTGAAGTTTTAGACAAGATATTTAAGCTCTCCCAGCCTGAGTTTTCTGGTACAATACAGACTTTATAGGGTTGTTGTGTGGATTACATGTGTTAATGTACATAAATCCAGTGTAGTATATTCTATCCCTCCTTCTCTCTTCCCTGATCCTGATTTCTCATCAAGGCTTACTATGAGGTCTGACATCTCAAAGGTTAGACACACAATCAAGCTTGATGCTTACTAGAAAATAATGAGCAAGATGGGTGTTAGGGAACCAGGGAATGGTATCCATGATGCCAGAGGCCCTTGGAAGTCTAGGAGGGAAGTGAGGCAGATCAGGGAAGTGATTCTTTTGAAGGCCACTTAAGCATTAGACTGGGATCTTTGCTCAAGGTGTTTCTAAGTGCTGACTTATTTGGAACTTGAGGTAGTAGCAGACATAAAAGATGGATGGTAGTTATTGGCTTGTCAAGAGTCCAGTAACTTCTGTTTCCTGTTAAGCCTAGATTAATTTCTTCTGTCTCGATCAAATTCATGGGCAATTCAAGTTTTTCTGACATTTATGATCAGGTCTCTGCACCATCATTTCTCATCTGCAAAGGCATCTTCTTGGGGCAAATGGGAAAGTTTTAGTGTACCTGGGGGCACGTAGGGACTTGGTACTCTTTCCTCTTCATTGTCAAAGATGTGGGTTGCCAAGGTTAGGATAGAACCTGATTATAGTAGTTTGATAATCACATCCCTGACTTTTGAACAAATATACCCTTATGCACTCTTATCTCCCACTTCTCTTATTCACTTTTTCATTCATTTAACACGTTTATTTGTGGAATGGTTGCCCTGGGAAGGAAAAGGGACCATTCTTTAGCATCAGGGAGGAAAGAAGAGAGAAAGTATAGAGCTACAGGCTTGATTTTGCTTGACTTTTGACAGTTTCTAAAATAAAATAAGATCTAACTTGAAGGGCAAGATATGCTATTACTGGAAATACTTTAAAAATATGAAAAATAGTTCCAAAAGAACTTCCAAAATGTTTTGAAAAAGGATTAGTGATGTTGGAATGACTACTTAGATTTCTGAGGCTTCAAAGTGTCCCACCAACATTTATTAGTGTCCTGATGCAGGACAATTGTAGTGGGAGTTTACAACTCACGAAATGAGTTGTAAAGTCCATGACCGTAGGTATTCAGTTACAGTCTAAGTGTAGATACCATGTAGAAAGTACCATGTGCTCTGGAGAGGGGATATGGTCAGCAAATGTGCCCGGTGGGTGGAACAGGGAAGGGGTCACGGAGGAGGTGCTATCCGAGTTGGCCTGAAGAATTCAACTCGGGTTTTATGAGGACTTTGTATGAGGCATTTTGTTAGTTATGTGTTCTACCTAGGCACTCATTCGGAATTTCTGTGTGTGTGTGTGTGTGTGTGTGTGTGTGTGTGCATTTGATTTTTTTTTATTTTATTTTTTATTTTTTTAAATTTACATCCAAATTAGTTAGCATAGAAGGAAGCAATGATTTCAGGAGTAGATTCCTTAATGCCCCTTACCCATTTAGCCCATCCCCCCTCACACACCCCCTCCAGCAACCGTCAGTTTGTTCTCCATGTTTATGAGTCTCTTCTGTTTTGTCCCCCTCCCTGTTTTTATATTATTTTTGTTTCCCTTCCTTATGTTCATCTGTTTTGCCTCTTAAAGTCCTCATATGAGTGAGGCCATATGATTTTTGTCTTTCTCTGACTGACTAATTTCACTTAGCATAATACCCTCCAGTTCCATCCACATAGTTGCAAATGGCAAGATTTCATTCTTTTTGATTGCTGAGTAATACTCCATTGTATATATATACCACATCTTCTTTATCCATTCATCCATCGACAGACATTTGGGCTCTTTCCATACTTTGGCTATTGTTGATAGTGGTGCTATAAACATGGGGGTGCTTGTGTCCCTTCGAAACAGCACACCTGTATCCCTTTGATAAACACCTACTAGTGCAATTGCTGGGTCCTGGGGTAGTTTTAGTTTTAGTTTTTTGAGGAACCTCCATACTGTTTTCCAGAGTGGCTGCACCAGCTTGCATTCCCATCGTTTGGAATTTATATTTCATTTGCTCTTCAGAGATCAGTTCTTAGGAAACTCACATTTTCTTTTAGGATAATAAGAGAGGAATGATCCTTATTGCGCAATATTTTTTCACAGAATTTCTTTGTGTTGCCAAGTTCACTTGTAGAGCTGAAGCTTGTCAGAGTCCTCATAACAAATGCATGATTGAGCTAAGTTACAACAGTTCGCCTCTGGCATTGGAGCCTTACGCTACCCCAATGCTTCCTGGGGGCGCTGGTCTGCCGTCTGTGATTTATTTACAGACCAAATGATAACAAATAACAATTCCCAGGCTGACACCTATAGCAGGGGTCAGGGATAGTTTAAACTTTGTGATTTGCACTAACAAGTGCAGTCTTGCAAAGCTATTGTTTTCTAACATGCATGAGTGGAATGAATCAGACTTCTCTTAAATGTGGTACAGTAATGAAAGTGTTTTATAAACTGTTATAAGCTTTACAAACTGTTAAGTTATTGTAAGTATTATAGGTATACTTTATCAAATATTAGATGATGGTTTTAGAAAGTACAGAGATTTTAATTGTGAAATTATTCTAAAGCATGCAGAAGAATTTTGGAATAATCCTTTCCATTAAAACACCGTGACCAGTTTAAAAATTCCCTTGATTTATACTTTTAGTATACAGCACATTAGCAATTGACTGTATTAGTGTCTTTGTGATGTAAGATTTTGTGTAAATTTTTACTCTATCAAGGAAAAGTCTGTGTAAATAAATAGGATTGCATTACTGTCATAGCCCATCATTTTGAAGGATGGTTTAAGAACATAGGAAATACTGACTCACCTTTTCCAAACAGGCAACTAATTTTTTTTTGCATTTTTATTTATTTTGAATTTTTAATTTTTTGTATTTTTAAATCCATATTCATCCTGCCTACCTTTATTAATTGAAACAATAGGGTATCACAAACTTTAACAGAAAAATACTCTTTTTTGTTAACCAGAAGAGAACCATGAAATGTTTTGCTTTTTTGGGCCTGTTTTACTTTTCTTAAATTTTTTTAAAATTATTTTTTATTTGAGAGAGAGAGAGACAGAGAGAGAACCTCAAGCAGGTTCCATGCTCAGTGCAGGGCTCGATCCCATGACCCTGGGACCATGACCTGAGCTGAACTCAAGAGTGAGACACTCAACCAACTGAGCCACCCAGGCATCCTTCTTGGGCCTGTTTTCTATATCTCAACATTATAAAATATTCTTGTCACTTCTGTAATGTTCATCTTCATTTTTTCCCTTTTCTTTCTTTCTTTTTGTGTGTGTGTGTATAAACAATCAAAATGTATTACCAGAATTTTCTCCTCCTCCGTCTGTCCAAAATGGAACTCAATTCATCCTTCTTCCTCCCACCCCTGAGAGAGTTTCTTTTATCCCTATAGTCCCTACTATTTCCACCTTGATGTTCAGGTCAGAAAGCTGTAAGTCTCCTGTTCTCCATCTCCTCTCCTGTATCTCTCCCTTCTAGTTCCTGTTTATTCCACCTTCTAAAATTCTCTTAAGGCTACTTTCTTTCCATATCTATGGTCACTCTGTAATTTAGATCCTTATTATTTATTATGAGAGATTCTCTCACCAATTTATATTTATTTTTTCTGAAATGTGATGTGACAGATGATGCCACTCACTTGCTAAGAAACTTGTGCATGGGTCTCCAGCACGTACAAAATCAAGTGCTAGTTGTTTTTTTTTTTTAAGTTTATTTATTTTGAGAGAGACAGAGAGAGAGAGAGAGCAAGCTGGGGAGGAGCAGAGAGAGAGAGAGAGAGAGAGAGAGAGAGAGAGAGAGAGAAGGAGGGAGAGAGAATTCCAAGCAGGCTCCATGCTATTAGTGTAGAGCCTGATGCGGGATTTGATCTCACGAACCGTGAGATCATGACCTGAGCTGAAATCAAGAGTGAGACACTTAACCGACTGAGCCACCCAGATGCCTCAAATGCTAGCTTTTTAATATGATCTAGATAGTCCTCCATGTTTAGGCTCCCAATTATTTTCTTAGCCTCAGAAAAGCACCTTACTCTCCAAACTAATCAAATAACTTGCACCAGCCTGTTTCCTGTTGCAGACCTCTGTGCCTTTCCCTCTACCTCCTGACCAACTTCCCCTTGTTTAAACTTTAATTGTTTGACTGGTGCCTGGTTGTTTTGTTGAACTTTGGACCCCAAACCTGTTGTGTTTTATGATATTTGTACACTCCTGGCTTTTGTTTGTCTACTTGGCTTGATCTGCCATTGGTACTGACTCTGGCTTACCTGCCTGATTCTGGTCGGCTGTGTTGTTTGTAAGCTTCATATCTACTTGTCCTCTCAATTATTATTCAGCCTCCCCAGACCAGGCTCCTGGCTCTGTATCTACAAAATGCTTTTGGCTTGAGAGTGACAGTGTATTTCTTTTATTTCTTTTCTTTTCTTTTATTTATTTATTTTTAAATTAATTAATTAATTGTTTAATTTACATCCATGTTTGTTAGCATATAGTGCAACAATGGTTTCAGGAGTAGATTCCTTAAGGTCCCTTACCCATTCAGCCTACCCCCCCACCCCACAACCCTCTGTTTATTCTCTGTATTTAAGAGTCTCTTATGTTTTGTCCCCTTCCCTGTTTTTATATTATTTTTGCTTCCCTTCCCTTATGTTCATCTGTTTAGTATCTTAAATTCCTCATATGAGTGAAGTTATATGATATTTGTCTTTCTCTAACTGACTAATTTTCTTAGCATAATACCCTCCAGTTCCATTCATGTAGTTGCAAATGGCAAGATTTCATTCTTTCTGATTACTGAGTAATACTCCATTGTATGTATATGTATATGTGTATGTATATATATGTACTCCATTGTATGTACATATATGTATATATATCACATCTTCTTTATCCATTCATCCATTGATGGACATTTGGGCTCTTTCAATGCTTTGACTGTTGTCAATAGTGCTGCTATAAACATTGGGGTGCATGTGCCCCTTCAAAACAGCATACTGTGACAGTGTATTTCTAATCAAACTATTTTGTTGCTCTAGGTTTATGATGGTGGTATAGTAGGCACTACCTTTGAGTGTATTGCAACATTACTTAGTGATCCATAAATAATTTTCTTTAAAATTTGTATTGTTATTTCCTAATTGGGAGGGTCAAGGAATGCAGTCTTGGCCAGCAATGCAAGCTTAGGCTTTAACCTTTCTTAGGATATTTATGATCCCCACTAAAATTCTGAACTTTAAATGCCATTCAGGGACCTGGTAAAACAGCAATTTTGTTTTACTGTGAACAGAGCAGAGTTTCAGTGTTTAACTACTATATCATCATTTCTATAGATTCAAAATTCATTCATCTTTGAATGGGAGTATCACAGGTCTCAGCCCTTAGCTGCCATCATGCAGCCCAATGGCATTATATCATCTCTATGCTGCAGGTTCACAAATGGAGATCTCTAGCTCTGACCGCTCCCATGAACTCCAGACTCATATCTCCAACTACCTGCTAATTATCACCACTTGGAAGACTAAGAGACAGCTCAGGCATCATATATCCATGAGAGAATTCTCGGTCCTCCACTCCTAACCTTGGGCCCCGCACCTGCTCTGCCCTCTACCTTTCTCAACTCAGTAAATATCAGCTCCAGGGTACCTGTTGCCAGGCCAGAAAATTCACCCTGACTCCTCTTTGTTTCTTACACCCCAATCAACAAACACTGTTGAGCTACATTCAGAATCTTCTTCTCACCACATTCATTGAGTTCACTGTACTGCATTTTACATCATTGTTTTCTTAGATTGTTATAGCAGCTTCTTAACTGGTTTCTCATTTAATCATTCTCGCCCCCTGTGTTTTATTTTTTACTGAGCAGCCAGAGAAAGCCTTTAAAAATATAAGACAGATCATGTTTCTCATCTGCTTAAAATCTTCCAGTGGCTTTCCAGATCAAAGTAAAAGCCAATGTCTTGCCACAGCTGGCTAGGCCTTCAATCATCTTGTTCCCTGATACTTCCTCAATCTCAAGTCCAATCATGTTCTCCTCTCTCATTGCCATCCTAAAAGACGCCAGGAATATGTGTTCTGCCTCAGGGTCTTTGCACTTGTGGTGCCCTTTGCCTGGAATGCTCTTCCACGAGATATCACCATGGCTTACTTCCTCTCTTTATCCAAGCTGCTGCTTAATATTACCCTATGATAGAGGAGTCTTTCTGACCACTACATTTAAAAGGGCATTTCTATCATTACCTATTCCCTTATATCACTTTATTCTCCTTCATAGCATTCTTACTACCCGGCTTATTTTCTGTGCACATTTTAAAACTTCCTCACTGGTTGCTTCACCTCTCCCCTATGTAAGCTCCATGAGATCAGGGACTTAATTTTGTTTGTTGCCATATCTCCAGTTTTAAAAATAGTACTTGGCATATAGTAAGCATGAAGGTAAGTATTGCATGCATGGATAGGTGTTTTCCAGAGGTACAGTTTTTATTTTATTTTATTTTTATCTTATTTTATTTATTTTTAAAATTTAGATCCAAATTAGTTAGCATATAGTGTAATAATGATTTCAGGAGTAGAATTTAGTGATTCATCAGTTACATATAACACCTAATGCTCATCCCAACAAGTGTCCTCCTTAATGCTCATCACACATTTAGTCCATTCCCCCTGCACAGCACCCCACCAGCAACCCTCAGTTTGTTCTCTGTGTTTGTATTTAAGAGTCTCTTATGGTTTTTCTCCCTCTCTGTTTTTATATTATTTTTGCTTCCCTTCCCTTATGTTCATCTGGTTTCTTGAATTCCGCATATGAGTGAAATCATATGATATTTGTCTTTCTCTGACTGACTTATTTCACTTAGCATAATATATGCTAGTTCCATCCATGTTGTTACAAATGGCAAGATTTCATTCTTTTTGATCACCAAGTAATATTCCATTGTGTGTATGTATGTGTGTGTGTGTGTGTGTATGTACCACATCCAGTTAAGTTATTTTAAAGGTTGTTTTAGTGGGCTGGGTGCTGAATATTCATTTCTGAAAGAAGAGAAACAAACAAATAATAGGGGGCCCAAATCATTTCTGCAAGTTTTCCCTCAATCTTTGGACTAGCTTAATACCCCCACATCTCTTGGTTTCTGGACTCTTCATGACTCACTGTGTCTCTGACCCATTATTTGATGATTGTGTTCTACTTTATATTGGTGGATTCATTTTTATGTACATGTCCACTCTTTCTCAGAAGACTACAAATGTCTTCACAGTAGGGACTAGATCCTATACTTGTAATAGATACAAAAATGAGATTTTGACACATAAGTTAAACCTAGTTTGGTAGAATCGATTTTAGTTATATCTTCAGTGCATATAAGTGATTAAAGATTAGGGCCATATTGCATATTACATGGCTTTGGGTTAAAAAGTTAGGGTAAAGCATAATTTAAAGAAAAAACCTGAAACATATCACCTGTACTCTTTGCTTCTCTAGTCTGAGTTTTATTTGTTCTATACAGTATATTTTATATCTGACTTAGCACATCCCTGACTTGCTGGAAGTTGAATATCCTAACATCAATACCAACCTAAGTATTCACTTGAAAAGGTCTCAAGTGACAAATATTTGGACAGAAGTGTTCTATATTCCATTTTAAGAGTGTGAATGGCAATTTAAGTATTTTCTAAACACTTTCAACACAGGTTGTGTAACACAGGTGTTTAGGACAAGAAGAAAGGGTGGGTTCCCTTAGTTATTTATGAAGAAGAAAAAAATCCATAACTTTCTTCTGTGCCATAAAATACCCCAAAATCATGTGTAATGCAAGATTTTAGAGTTAGCTCCTGATGAGAGGAGGAGCCAAGATGGTGGAACAGCATGGAAGGTTTTTGTGTGTCTCTCATTTATGAAATATAGCCAGACCAACACTAAACCATCCTGCACACCTAGAAAACTGATCTGAGGATTAACACAATGATCTGCACATCGTGAACCACAGAATTCAGTAGGTATGCAGTGTGGAGAGGTGAACTTGGGGTTAGAGAAACCGCAGAGGGCAGGGAGCTGCTTTTGCGTACAGAGGGAGGATGGAGATGGGGGTTGGGAGAGAATATGGGAAAAGCACCCCTCCCCAAAAGCAGCTGGAGAGAAAGTGGAAAATTGGAAACAGCCACAGGGAATGAACTAAAAAGGAGAAAGGAGAGCTAGAAAGGAACTAGAAAGGAGAAAGGAGAGGGTTTAAAGTCCATTAAGACTGTAAACAGGGGGAGCGCAGAGTCTGAAACTCTGTAGCTAGATACCTGGTGGTGCTTTGGTGGGAAAGGCAAATCCCTAGGAGCAGAGTGGCGTCCAGAAGGTTCTCAGACCACCTGGGGAGAAGCAGTTCCACTGCTGGAAGGATGTTTGGTAGAGGCTGTAAGGCCACCTGGGCCCAGCAGACCCCAGAGAACGGCCACATTCATTGATGCTGGAGCAAGGTCATTGGGGGTGAAGCCTGGTGCCAGACGTGTGTTGTGATTTTCCATAAACCCTGAGGCGCTGCTGCTGTGCTGTCTCGTGAACTTTTTTGCGGTGGGCTGGCACCTGGCCAGAGTCTCTGGGCATTGGCAGCAGCATGATTCTGCAAACATTCCTGGGTGAGGCCGGCACCCAGCCATTTCTTGGTGAGACCCTCTGCAGAGAGGCAGGGTGGGTCAAAGCCGCAGTCCCTCAGAAGTGGGGTGCCGGGGAAGGCAGCAGCATCTGAGACAACACTTGGGAGGGAGGTGCTGCCTGGGGCTTGGTCACAGACAGTGCGGAAGCAGGGAGTGGATGGGAGCCAAAGACGAAGGATGGGTGTGCGATTGTTGATCGGGGAGAACAGACTTCCGATACTAGAGACTGGGTAGCTGGGTGATGCCATTTTCACTGCTCCCGCACCTGTGCATGCACACCTACAAGTGCCACAACAATCCACCCCAGTGGGGTAGCAGCGCTATTTAGTGGAGAATGGAGCCGTTAGACTAATCCCTGCCCAACTGGGCCAACCTCCCTCTTCAAGAACACAAGTCTCACCGCCTGCTTAGTATATGGACTATAAAGCACTTTATAGTTTGACTTCTAGGGGAAAACGAAGTAATTTCAGTTGTATTTCAGTCTGTTAGCTATAGGCCCAGCTATTCAATTTTCTTTCTTTCTTTTTTTTCTTTTTTTCATTTCTTTTCTTTTTCTTGAATACAGAAAGAGAAAAAATTAATTTTTACTTTCAATTTTTGTTAAAAATATTTTTCTTTACTTTTTTCTACTATCTTTTTTACTTTTATGTAAATTATTTCAAATTCTATTTTACTTCCATCATTTCATTTTAGTCTACTTCAGTGTATTCATTTTTTCAAATTTTCAAATGATTTCTTTTTCTTTTTCTTTGTTTCTTTTTTTTCTTTTTTTCCCCTTTTTTTCTCTAATCTATCAAGCCACTTTCAACACCCAGACCAAAATGCTAGGATCTAGCATCATTTATTCGATTTTGTGTGTGTGTGTGTGTGTGTGTTTGTTTTTAATTTTTTAATTTTAATATTTTTAATTTTAATATTTTTTAATTTTAATTTTTTCTACCTCATTAATTCCTTTTCTCCCTTCAAAATGGCGAAACAAAGGGATTCATTCCAAAAGAAAGAGCAGGAAGAAACGACAGCCAGGGACTTAACCAACACAGATACAAACAAATGTCTGAACCAGAATTTAGAATCACAATAATAAGAATACTAGCTGGAGTTGAAAATAGATTAGAATCCCTTTCTTCGTAGATAAAAGAAGTAAAGAAATAAAAGCTAGTCAGAATGAAATAAAACATGCTATAACTGAGCTGCAATCTCAAATGGATGCTGTGGCAGCAAGGATGGAAGGGGAAGAACAGAGAATCAGCAATATAGAGGACAAACTTATGGAGAATAATGAAGCAGAAAAAAAGGGAGATTAAGGCAAAAGAGCATACTCATTAAAAAGGAAGAACATCAGAATCATAGGGGTCCCAAAGAGGAAGAGAAATAGGGGTAGAAGGGTTGTGTGAGCAAATCATAGTGGAAAACTTTCCTAACCTGGGGAAAGACACAGACATCAAAATCCAGGAAGCACAGAGGACCCCCATTAGATTCAACAAAAACTGACCATCAACAAGGCATATCATAGTCAAATTCACAAAATACTCAGGCAAGGAGAGAATCTTGAAAGCAGCAAGGGAAAAAAAGTCCTTAACCTACAAGGGAAGACAGATCAGGTTTGCAGCAGACCTATCCACAGAAACTTCACAGGCCAGAAAAGAGTGGCAGGACATATTCAATGTGCTGAATCAGAAAAATATGCAGCCAAGAATTCTTTATCCAGCAAGGCTGTCATTCAAAATAGAAGGAGAGATAAAAAGTTTCCCAGACAAACAAAAATTAAAGGAGTTTGTGACCACTAAACCAGCCCTGCAAGAAATTTTAAGGGGGACTGTCTGAGGGGAGAAAAGATGAAAAATCAATAAATAAATACCAAAAGCAACAAAGATTAGAAAGGACCAGAGAACACCACTAGAAACTCCAACTCTACAAGCAACATAATGACAATAAATTCATATCTTTCAGTACTCACTCTAAAGGTCAATGGACTCAATGCTCCAATCAAAAGACATAGGGTAACAGAATGGATAATAAAACAAGATCCATCTATATGCTGTTTACAAGAGACCCACTTTAGACCTAAAGACACCTTCAGATTGAAAATAAGGGGATGGAGAACCATCTATCATGCTAATGGTCAACAAAAGAAAGCCGTAGTAGCCATACTTATATCAGACAATCTAGACTTTAAAATAAAGACTGTATCAAGAGATGAAGAAGGGCATTATATCATAATTAAGTGGTCTATAGATCAAGAAGACCTAACAATTGTAAACATTTATGTGCCAAATGTGGAAGCACCCAAATATATAAATCAATTAATCACAAACATAAAGAAATTCATTGATAGTAATACCATAATAGTAGGAGACTTCAACATCCCACTCACAGCAATGGACAGATCATCTAATCGAAAAACCAACAAGGAAACAATGGCTTTGAATGACACACTGGACTAGATGGACTTAACAGATATATTGAGAACATTTCATCCTAAAGCAGAAGAATATACGTTCTTCTCCAGTGAACATGGAACATTCTCCAGAATAAACCACATTCTGGGACAAAATCAGCCCTCAGCAAGTACAAAAAGATCAAGATCATACTGTGTATATTTTCAGACCAGAATGCTATGAAACTCAAAATCAACCACATGAAAAAGATTGGAAAGGTAACAAATACTTGGAGACTAAAGAACATCCTACTGAGGAATGAATTGGCCAACCAAGAAGTTAAAGAGGAAATTAAAAAGTATGTGGAAGCCAATGAAAATGATAACACCACAACGCAAAACCACTGGGATGCAGCAAAGGTGGTCATAAGAAGAAAATATATAGCAATCCAGGCCTTCCTAAAGAAGGAAAAAAGAGCTCAGATACACAACCTAACCTTATGGCTGAAAGAGCTGGAAAAAGAACAGCAAATAAAACCCAAAACCAGCAGAAGACAGGAAATAATAAAGATCAGAGCAGAAATTAATGCCATTGAAACCAAAAAAACAGTAGAACAGGTCAATGAAACCAGAAGCTGGTTCTTTGAAAGAATTAACAAAATTGATAAACCACTAGCCAGTTTGATCAAAAAGAAAAAGGAAAGGACCCAAATAAATAAAATCAAGAATGAAAGAGGAGAGATCACAACCAACACAGCAGAAATAAAAACAATAATAAGAGAATATTATGAGCAATTATATGCCAATAAAATGGGCAAGCTGGAAGAAATGGACAAATTCCTAGAAACATATACGCTACCAAAACTGAAACAGGAAGAAATAGAAAATTTGAACAGACCCATAACTAGTAAGGAAATCAAATTAGTAATAAAAAATCTGCCAAAAAACAAGAGTCCAGGGCCAGAGATGGCTTTCCATGGGAATTCTACCAAACATTGAAGGAAGAGTTCAACCTATTTTCTTGAAGTTGTTCCAAAAAATAGAAATGGAAGGAAAACTTTCAAACTCTTTCTATGAAGCCAGCATTACCTTGATTCCAAAACCAGACAGAGACCCCACTAAGAAGGAGAACTATAGACCAATTTCCCTGATGAACATGGATGCAAAAATCCTCAACAAGATATTAGCCAACTGGATCCAACAATACATTAAAAAAGTTATTCACCATGACCAAGTGGGATTTATACCTGGGATGCAGGGCTGGTTCAATATCTGCAAAACAATTAATGTGATTCATCACATCAATAAAAGAAAGGACAAGAACATATAATCCTCTCAATATCCCCTGATGGAGTTTGCTGGATGTCTGTTGAAAGACTACTATAAAATCCAAATAAAGACATTATAATTTTTCCCTCAATTTCATTGTATTTCTTTATTTTCACATTTTCTATAGCATTCCAAAAGTTTTTTTATGTTTTCTTAAATATGTACACTCTATAGACATCTGGAGATAGTTCTATCTCTCCAGAGAGAGAAATCTGATCTTTAACACAGATCTGACCTTTCAAACCTTTTCATATAGATTATTCCTAGAGTTTTTTAATTATTATTTTCTCCCTCTTAAATTTACTTAGTTTTTCTGACTTTTTTCACCAGCAGTCCTAAGAATTCAGCATAGTACTGTGATGCTGATTCACTGGGTCCTTTCTGAGATGATCATGTCACTTTTAGCTAAGTGGGACTAGATGCCTGTGTTTATACTACCCACACCTCAGTCATTGGTGTTTTTTTTTTCTCCTAAGCTGTCATCACTCATAGTAAATCTTGTTTTAGTTTCTTATAACAGTTCGGTGTCTCTTTTACTATTATACCTTTGCAAGGACCTTCCTTCCATTACAGGAAGGTGTTCTATAACATTCCCTACAGAGATATTAGCTTACTAGGCTGGATCTTATTTTTATTGCCTGCCTCCATTTCTAATCTGACTGTACTACTTGGTTTCATTTCTCAGCTCCGAATGTTAACAACGCCGCACAGATGGATGTTGTCATTTGCCTGACGAGGTTATTAAGATGCTATTTGTTTCTCCTCCCTGAAGCCATTAATTAGGATGGGGAAAGCCAGTTCAAAAGTAATCCCTGTGTTACGGCATTAGAAACTCTCCCCCACCCCCAAACAGACTTAATATGCCATTACTTAACCTTTCCTTTCATTTTCTTTCATTCATCCCCTCGAATCCCTTTCAAGATGCTCATGGCAGAAGACACAGAGCCCAATTTTGTGATTTGAAATAGACAAGACCTTGATCTTTTGTTTGTTAAAGTCAGGACTTGGGACCTTTTCTTTTATGAATTAATATTAGCGACATCCAAAGAGCTTAATAAGATTCAGCTGGCATGATTAGTAAGGTGACTAGTTTTTAGAATTTACTGAAAAAGAGGGGTCCTTTGATTTGTTATGCTTCCAAGGAGTAGAAAACAGCAGCTGGAAAAGGATATTGAAATGCGTCAGAGAGTGTTAGGTTAGTGAGCTCCTTTGCAACAGTCTGGTGGGGGATAATTTTGTTCGAGTTATACTGGTATCGGTAGTCTGAACCAGACGACATGCATAAAGTCCCTATGGTCATTCATTGAACAACTGAATATTTACTCTAAGCAGTGGGATGGCAGTGATGAATAAAATAGGCACATTTCTCACTCTGCAGACATGTTATACTGGGGTTAGCTGACAAGTGGAAAGACGATTTCAGTACAGAATGATCAGTGCTATTATCTGGGAAGTTCAAGGTGTCATAGGAACTCATTGAAGAAACACCTACCTTCTTGAGAACTGATACTAAACACATTTTTATGGGGGGAACAGTTAGCAGTTCTTATGGAACTGGAATAAAAAAGTTGGGTGAATCAGCATTGGGTACTAATTTACTTGGGTTAGTTAGCATAGACTAATAATTGTATTTCTTGGCAAAAAAAACCCCAAGAAACAAACAAAAAAAATCCTAATTTGTAAAGTGAAAAGGAAGAGCATGGGAAGTTTTTAGAATGGGTGCTGAAAACACATGGTACACAATATAATTGTCATAAACGTGATAAAAGCATGTATAAATGCAAGGCAATGTGAAGCCATAGAAAGAATACTATTGACTAATACCCATTGATTACTCTTCACAGCACAACTGTAAGTACTTGGCAGACATTTATCTAGTTGGTGAACAGAATGAAGGAGATACAGAGGGGTATAATTAGTTGAAATTGCAATTAAGCCATGTATATTTCAGAGGGCAAACTTCATTTGGGTGGTTTCTAATGACTGAGAGAGAGGAGCTGTCTGTCCCAGCATTGCATCCCTTGTGAGGCCAAGTCAGAGACTCTATGGTGTGGCCATCCAGCCCCTTCCCTTACAGAGAAATGGGTATCTCTCTCCAGTGAATTTTAGGAAGTGCCCTTTAGGTTGGTGCTTTTGGTGGATCCCAGGAATGGAGTGTGATACACTCATGAAACATTTAAAGATGGCTTTGCCTCCCAAGGACACTGGCTAAGATAAACCATGAGGTGCAGCCGTCCAACTTGGCTATCCTGGCCTTTAAACTTGTAGGAATGCCCTTGATGCAGAGACAATGCAGCTCGCTCTCTGGACAAGCTTTGCCTGTGGCAGTGGAGCAGTCTATGATGTGTTAGCTTGAGAATCTTAGATGTAGACTCTGCTTAGCACCAGTGCATGAACATCCTTGTTTGTGGTCTCAGGTTTTATTTTATATACATGCTCAGTTCTGATATTTTCCGCATATTCTCTCTTTAAAAATTGGTGCTGTACCAGAATATTCCTTGCTTCATGAAGGTGCAATTACTTGGATGGCTACTGACAGCATTCCCCTTCCACTCTCCTTTTTTACTACTCTTTTTTTTGGGTTACCTGTATCTTCTACCCTGTATCAACTCCTGGTGTTGGCCTCAAATTCTTCTGATATTAGGAGTTCAAAAAAAAAAAAAATGACTTCTTTCACTTACCAACATCTCCTTAAAAGAATGTAAGGATCAGGATAGAAGACCACAGAGTATAGAACAAAGAGAAGGAGCCATGTTAGCAGGGTAGAAAACAAAAGAGTGTATGGATTGTGGTTAATACACTTTGTGGGGACTCTAACATTTGTCAGTCAAGAGACTTTGGTGGTTTTTGCCATCTTAGAAATGTTCCTATTCTTGGGGCACCTGGGTGGCTCAGTTGTTTAAACGACCAACCCTCGATCTCAGCTCAGGTCATGGGCTCAAAGTTCATAAGTTTGAGTCCCGCATCGGGCTCTGAGCTGGCAGCTTGGAGCCTGCTTGGGACTGACTCTCTCTCTCTCTCTCTCTCTCTCTCTCTCTCTCTCTCTCTCTCCCCCTCTGTCTCTGCCCTTCCTCTGCTTTCTCCCTCAAAATAAATAAATAAGGTTTAAAAAAATGTTCCTGTTCTCTCTGTTCTGACAATGATGTGCAGCCAGCATGGTCTGCTGAGAAGAAGGCTTGATTAAAAAAAAATTATGGTTGTAATCTGTATCCTTCTGAGATGTCAGATCATGAGAAATGGATTGAAAAATGGACACTTATTGTGAAAAACCCCATTTGGGTGATAACTGAACACATGAAAGGCAGGCAACACTTTGGTGTATTGTGCTTCACCACAGTGTAGCTGCCTGCTAAATGAAAAATAATAAATTATAAGGAATTTTTATAGTGGTAAAACTATTCAGTTTCTAGACTGTGATGGTGGGTATGTAAACCTACTCTAGTGATAAAATTGTATCAAACAATAAATGCACACACACAAATGACTACATGTATAATGGGAAAATCTGGATAAAATGATTGAATTATATAATGTCAATTTACTTGTTGAGATATTGTCTTGTGATTTTGCAAAATGTTGCTATTGGAACAAATAGGGAAAAGTGTACAAAGAATCTCTGTTATTTCTTATAAATGCATATGAATCTATAAATATCTCAATAAAATTTTCAATTAAAAAAGACTTGCAGTGAAATGTCTGTCTGGCCTCAATATTATATCATCATGACTTTTGCTTCTAACAAAAATAAATTAGAGCAAATTGCTTTAAAAATTAGGATATAAGAGTATAGTTGCAAAGGAAAAGCATCTCTGGAAATTTTAACCAACTAATTTGATTGTAAGGAAATTGATATCTTAACCCAAGAGTTTCTTGAAAGGAAGTTTAGTTTAAAAGATTCAGATTAATAAAAGCTATTTGGAAATAATGCATAAAGATGTACTTTCAATAAATTAAAAAAAAATTAATGTTTATTTATTTGTGAGAGAGAGAGAAAGAGCATGAGCAGGGGAGGGGCAGGGAGAGAGCAAAACACAGAATCCGAAGCAGGCTTTAGGCTCTGAGCTGTCAGCACAGAGCCCAATGTGGGGCTTGAACCCATGAACTGCAAAATAATGACCTGAGCTGAAGTCAGACGCCCAATCGACTGAGCCACCCAGGTGTTCCAATTAAAGGATATGCATGTTCATATGTGAAACTTTAAATGAAAACTGTGAAATAGTAGGCACTATGACATAATTACATGATTATTTAGAGAGCAGAATCTGTATTCAGTATGTTTTAAAATATGTAAAAGATGAGTTCTTCCCCTACACATCCAGAATGTAGCCAAAATACATAAAATCAAGTAACAAGTCAAGTAGTACAAATACTAATCTTAGCATTCTAGGTTTTGCCACTTGAGTGTGTGTGTGTGTGTGTGTGTGTGTGTGTGTGCACGCGTGTGACCTTGGAGGGCCACATACTTACCCAACTATGTTTTCTTAGCTCAAAACGTTCTCTAAATTTTTCCTTTTGAAAATGTCTTTGGACTCTATGGCACATTGATTTGGATATCACCAAGGGAGGGAAGTGTTTGTTTTTCCCAAAATAGTCAAACTCTATCAAGTTAAATCTGGTAAATAAAATGGTAGATGAGATTAAATCGTATTCTGTTGGGTCAAAAACAAAGGGTAAAGCAATGTATTTTCTGTACAATGCTGTAAAGCAATGTATTTGCTTTTCTTGAGTGGTTCATTTATTGGTTCTGAAAAAAAGCAAGAACTGTTTAGAGCTCAAAGGGGTAAGCATATATGATACCCATTTACTTGGTTATGTTTGTCATAAAGCCAGTTATGCATATGATTTGATACACTGGTTATCAACCAGTTAATCAAGACATATTTCTGAATACCTACTATATTCCAAATGATGAAGGGATTAAAAAGGAATATTATATGTATTCTCAACCCAATGAGAAGATTCTATTCCATATGTTTTATTTGCTCCTTATACTTAATTACTGGTGGACAAATCGGTTACTCTTGACCCATTTTATTGAGAGAGACTGGTGATGACTGCACCCTAGACTGTGCACCCAAATGGAGTATCTAGTAGGTGTGTGTGGCCCTGAATCCTTGTGGGTCAGAGCCACCAGGTGTGAGGAAACCTTAATGACACTGAGCAGAAGGCATCCAGCGAACTCCTAGAATGAGTTGATAAAGAGTTTGGGAGAACTCTTGCGCTGGACATTCTGGGGAGATTTCCTTGTTCACAGAAAGAGCTGAGAAGTGCTTCCTGAGACCTTTAGCATATGAAAGCTATGCTCTCCCATTTCTCCTCTCAGGGTGCTCAAGAAATGCTGTACTTCCTCACAGCTCACTTTTAGTTCAATGCCAGGGTCCAGAAATCAGGGAATTCTTTAGGGTGTTATGTGTTCTTGAGAATGAACCTCTAGGCTCTTGGGCAAATGGGAATTAAATCCTAGTTACGTAGGGCCCTTTAAATTACCCAAAGGCTCTGGTCTGGGCCCACAGATTGTGGGTTATGGTCAAGTCACTGAATATCCATGTTGCTTCTTCAATCAACCTTGTTTCTGAATGTTGATATCTTTAAAAAAAATATTTATTCATTTATTGGGGGGGCAGGGGTAGAGAGAGAGGGAGAGAGAGAGAATCCCAGGCAGACTCCATGCTGTCAGCACAGAACCTGATGCAGGGCTCGAACCCAGGAACCAAACCGTGATATCATGGTTTTGGCTGAAACCAAGAGTCAGACACTTACCCGACCAAGCCACCCAGGCAGTCCTGAATGTTGTTTTTGATCAAGATTGCAAAGTGACCTTAACCTTCTCGCTTCTGTGTTGAAAAATGACTTCTCTGCAATCTCAAGTGAGTCATCTAAAAATTTAATTTAATGACCTATTGAGGTCTATGGACTACAAAAATAAACAGTATATATAATACATTGCATATGTAGAAAAAAATAACAAATATGTGGGCTACAGATATCACATCACAAAAGGAAGGCTCACTTTTAGAGAGAGAATATAGAATATAGACAGCTAGATGTGTTAAAAAAAGAGAAGGGGATTAAAAAAACAATTGGAATAAATTGTAATTCTTAGTTTTTGTATTTATCTCTATGTTTTGTGAGATCCAGTTCTATGACAGAATTTCCCCTATTATTATTCTGCTGATGGGCCTTATAATTGGGAAAAAACTCAAAACTGATCGGGATCCCCCTTGCTAGATTTTGGTTGAATAACTTTATTCTTGGATTTAGCATGAATATAAGGCTTAGATTCAAATCAAGCTTATAAAATAAAATATTCTTTCTTTCAAATTTGCCTCTGAAGCTTCCATTCCTCATCAGATGTCAAGATTAATTCACTTATCTTGCATACAAGGCTTTTTCTTTACATAAGAAAGAATGCATTGTTTTCTTACAAATAAGTAGAAACCGCTGAAAGATGGAGCCCCAGCATGGAGCTTTTATCTTGAGTTTCTGGGAGAGTCAAGGTGCTAAGAGATATTATCCATCCTTCTCTCAGATATTGTTAAGGATCCCTAGGCCTCCCATGTGCTGGAAGGTGAGAGAGGATTTAAAGTCTTTCTGAGAACGATTCCTCACATTACTGTGGTTTTCTATTACTTGTATTACTTATTTTCCCAACATCTGTGATGCAGCGTTTTTCTTTTTTCTTTTTTTTCTCTGTCCAAGGTAATGAACACAGGTAACTGCTCTTAAGAAGCAGAAGAATTAAGGGACCCCTGGGTGGCTCAGTCGGTTGAGCGTCTGACTTTGGACCAGGTCATGGTCTCACGGTCTGTGAGTTCAAGCCCTACATTGTGAGTTCGAGCCCTGCATTGGGCTCTGTGCTGACGGCTCAGAACCTGGAGCCTGCTTTGGATTCTGTCTCCCTCTCTCTCTGCCCCTCACCCGTTCACACTCTGTCTCTCTGTCTCAGAAATGAACGTTAAAAAAAAATTTTAAAAAAGAAGCAGAAGAGTTAAGCATATGTACTAGATTGTTTACACTTAGCTCCAAATGGTTCAAATTATTCTTCCCCTGATATCTTTTTTGTTTTCCTAAGAAAAGTGCTCCTATATGTGTACTAAAACTAAAGAAATCTAGCTTTAGAGAAGGAAGTTAAGTTTTCAGCAGCTTTCGCCTTTGTTTTTGGTTATTATTTATGACCAGGAGCTCTGGTTTTCCCTTGTGGGCCTACCACTTGTAAAGGGTGCAAGTGTCTCTTTGGATGCTGCAGAAGAAGGCACGGATCCGTTTTGGCTGTAGAGGACTTCCAAAATGTGGAATGTAGATTTCCACGAGGAAAGGGATCTTGGGTTCTTTAGTTGACTGTTCTATCCTGATACCTAGTACTGCAGAGCAGATCCTTAGTAAATATTTGTAGAATGAATGAATGAGTCCTCAAGAAAAACTGTAGGATGTGGGGTTTTTGGAGCTTGATCTCCAGTGACCTTTACATGGGGAGAAAATGTTGTCAGTGAGTTTGCAAGGATGACTTTATTCACTCATCCTAAGGACAGCTTGCCTCACCTTCTTCCAGGTTCCACACCTAAGGGAGCAGAGCTCTGTGGCCTAGATTGCCAAACTCTGCAATTCTTCAAGGAGCCATAGCTGGGAATTCAAAAGGTCTTGGAGTGGCTGAAGCAACCCTACAGAGAAATGCCAGGCAGCACAGTGCCACGGGGCTTGCTGGGTAGAGTGCTGGCCAGGTGCAGAAGGTTTCTCAGACTCGTTGCATGCATGCCTACATAAAGTTGTTGTTTTTTTTATTTTTTATTTTTTTAATGTTTATTTATTTTTGAGAGAGAAAGAGACAGAGTGCGAGTGGGGGAAGGGCAGAGAAGAGACCGAATCCGAAGCAGGCTCCAGGCTCTGAGCTGTCAGCACAATGGCTGACGAGGGGCTTGAACTCACTGACCATTGAGATCATGACCTGAGCCGAGGTCAGCTGCTTAACCAGCTGAGCCACTCAGGCGCGCCCCTACATAAATTAATTTTTGAATGCCGTAGAGTTGGTCAATAAAATATTCATGGAAACCAATGATTATATTTTAGAGTTCTTATTTCATTATAAAAAACTCAAACTATGTGAAGGTATGTTGAAATGTGTAAAGAAAAGCTAAGAGCAGAGTTTTGGTAAGACCAACATGTGACTTGCATAACAGCTCTGAATTACAGTCTGAAGTATGAAATGCTGACAGTTCCTTCTTTCTTATTTGTGATCATTAAGATTTTGTTTCCCTCTGTAACAGGTCATTTTTGAGCCAATTTTAACATGAGAAAATACATCGAAGAATTCTGCCTGATATGGAGTACCTCTCCCCTGTTACTGGTGGGGGTTCCACTGCCTACAGAGTGGCTGGAGATGATGTTCATGTCTTTGTGTCGACATAATGGCTTTTGACAGATAGACTGAAATAATTCCTTTTCAGCCATGCAGTTGTCTGTAAATCTGCTTAGTTGGTCATCCGAAGTGATGACATTTAAGATAGAGTTGATATGCTGTTTATCTTAAAGAAATATTTTAAAATTAATTCTTCAGAACTGTGCAATATTTTATCTTTCCAGTTTAATACTATCCAAATGTGCTTTTGGTTGCTTTTGTGGAGCAAAAAACACATGTGTGTTTCTTCATAAATCAGTCAGTTAGCTTTGAAAATATGGTGCACTCCAAGTATGTAGCAAAGGCCCTCAAAACACAATTATGAAAGCAGCATGAGGAGTGGAGTTTGCTTTAGTTTTAGACTTTTAGTAGACTCCACTGTCATGTACTGAAGAGAGAAATATGACACAGAACTCTTTGGTTAAGAGCCAAAACTTTTTCTCTTGTATCATTTTGATCCTACTGTTTCTCTTGATGCTCATAATGGAACGATTCATACTGTTGGGTAAAATTATTAGAAAGTATAATTCCTATAAACCTGCTCTTTTGACTTGTTAGGTAAATATGCTGGCACATGAGCTCAACATTTCAAATTATGACTTTGTAAGAAATTTTCATGTACTTTTGATGTTGTTATTATACTTGTGTTCTTTGCTTGATTTATCATAAAATTATGCGAGACCTTGATGTACGTGGAACTAAAACACAGAACTTGAAAGTCGTTTCAAGCTACACACCAAATCCATCACTTTGTTCTGTCACTTTTTTTTCTAGACAATTCTTACATTTCTGCATTTATTTTCATTCCAGCTCATCACCTCAGTCCAGATGACCATCATCTCTTTATAATATGAACTACCAGAATAGAATCCTCTCTTCAACACCCCAAAATAGTTAACAACACAAGAAAAACACTTCATGTAAAAAAGCGGAAGTCCAAATTAAATATTCAAATCAGTTGTGATGGAAACACACCAAATGTTAACAGAGGTAGAATTAAGAGTGCTGTTTATTTTTCTCTTTCATGCTTTTTAATATTTTCCAAATATTCTACGATAGCCATGAATTACTTTTAAAAGATTTTAGCAAGATTTCAAGCAATACAGGGGCCCCTGGGTGGCTCAGCCGGTTTAGTGTCTGACTTAGTTCAGATCATGATCTCTTGACTGCCATGGGTTCAAGCCCCACATTGGGCTCTGCGTTGACAGCTTGGAAACTGCTTCGGATTCTGTGTCTCCCTCTCTCTCTCTCTGTCCCTCCCCTGCTCACGCTCTCTTTTCTCCCTCTCAAAAATAAATAAATAAACATTAAAGAAATAAACAAATAATTCAAGCAATACAGAAAAGTTCAGAAGAGAACAACTTTCACCTGAAGTCCTACTACTTCCAAATAATAATCATAAGGTGAACATCATGCCAAATCTCTCTCTCTCTCTATTCATATACATACTCACAGACACATGCACACATATACATACACATATACAGAGGACAAAGGACAGCTAGCCAACTACTTAGACAAAAGGTAAAATTTTATAAATTCAGGAATAAACTGTACATGTTTTCTTATAACAGATTAAATTTATATTAGCTTAATAATTTGTATTCCCCCCCCCCAATTAAACCTTGTTAAAAATGCAAGGTGTCACCTACTGAAACAGAAACAGCATGTGAGTGTAGCTGTTTATATTATAGATTTAGAATACCAGCTGCATCAAGCTATGTTCTGGTTCTTTCCCTGCTGGCTTTGTTCCTACCGCCCCATCATGTGTGTGATTTTTAGAAGAAACGTAGCTAACATATAAGGCCATTAAAGACAATATGGCTTATTGGGAGGGGGAGAGGTAAGTGTCCTTTCCTCCTTCGTGGTGAGCTCTCTGTAGAAGCATTAGGTGCTTTCTTCCTAATTTTCCAGGACAGTTTTTATATTCAGCCACCAGCCAGTGGGCTAGACCATTTCTTACCAAACACATTGGACTTCTTATGTAAACCTTTCTAAAAAAAAAAAAAAAGGATAAAAAAATTACATCTGAGATTCTTCAAATTACAGACTATAATAATCAATAATTAATGAATAGGTGGACAATAAACAAAGGAATTTGCAGTTAAAAAATTTCTGGATTCAGTAGCCTGTGGGTTTATGGCCCCAAAGATAGAACCAGATATCCTGAGAACCAGTTAATGGGACAATTGATAGAGATTTGCTGTCTTTTCTTTTCTCTTGTTACTTGA
Source organism: Panthera uncia (assembly GCF_023721935.1). Lineage (NCBI taxonomy): Eukaryota > Metazoa > Chordata > Mammalia > Carnivora > Felidae > Panthera > Panthera uncia. The sequence goes on from NC_064811.1 coordinate 180,819,644, forward strand.
TTTTCTTTGTCTTCTTCAAGACATACTCCTGGACTGACTGACTTTCTTTCTTTCTTTCTTTCTTTCTTTCTTTCTTTCTTTCTTTCTTTCTTTCTT